>NW_023144635.1:8844871-9314151 GCF_012932325.1 Thrips palmi
ATACTGCCGCTGCCGCGGCTGCAGCTGCAACGTTCCCCGGCGCGGCTGCTGCAGCGGCTGCAGCTGCCGCCAGATCGCGGCGGAGGCGATATAGTGCTGTGAGAACGTGTGCACGGGCGGCGCGCGCACGACCCACTCGTCGTCGGCGAGATGCACGCCGTGCAGCGGATCGATTCCGATTCACCTGCGGCGTGCCCTGCATGGCGTGGCGCGGCGCGGCCTATCTTATCACGCGGCAGCCGGCCGCCGCGGCCCCGGCGCGCACGTCGCCGTCCTGGCGTCCTGACCCCGCCAAGGCACCGCCGTGCCGCCGTGCCGCCGTCCGTCCGACACACGTCACGCGTCGCGAAAACGCAACGCAAGCGACGCGGCGACGCGGGGAGGGGATCGAAAAGTGTGTCTAGTGTAGTAGGCAAGTAGGTCAGGGCCAACCAATGTGGGACGACCTTGGCGGCCCCACGCTGCGCGTGGCGCGGCGCGGCCTGGCGCGACGAGGCGCGCGGTGCGGACCATGCGGAGCGTTTTGCAGCGTTACGCGGCAAAACGGCGCGTTGGTCGAGGCGGCGGCGTCGCGGTGCAGCAGCACCACGGCGACCACCACGGCGGCGACCACCACGGCGGAGACCCGCGGCCCGCGGCCGATAACGGCGGCCCTTGGCGTTGCCGCGCGTTGCCTGGCATCGCCTGGCGTTGGCCTAGGTCAGCGTCGGCGCGCCCGCGGGTCGGGCCGGCGGAACGCAGCGGAACGCAGCGGAACGAGGAGAGGCAAGGCATGCAGGTGGCGGCGCGAGGCGCGAGGCGCGAGTCCGCGAGGTGAGGCACCGCGGCACCGGGCACGCGCGGCGTGTTGACGGAAGAGAAAAAGGCTGCACGATCAAAGCCTTCTTCGTGGCGTGCACCGCGCCGTGCCCGCCGCGTCAGAGACCGTCACGTCGTGGCCGTCGTCGGCCAGCTGACGGAGCAGCTTACGGCACGGTCAGCTCGCGTCAGCTTTGGGCCGCGTGTGTCGGCGTCAGGCCGGCGTCAGCGCGTCAGCGTCACCGTCGCTCCCTGCCCAATTTCGACGGCGCCCTTCAGGCCGCCGCCCCGCCCCAGCGACGTGCCCCCGGGGCCCCGGGGGGTCTAGAGGTCTATAATATAATCCGGGCCCCTCACGGAGCGCCCCCGGGCCCCGGGGAGGACGCGCGTCGCCGCCAGCACCACCGGCCCGTCGGGGCCAGGACACCATGCCCGCCCCCGGCGCCCCCGACGCGCTGTACGCTGTAACGCTGTACGCTCAGCCCCGGGCAACGCGCCTGTCGACACGGTGGGGGCGGCGAGGGGCGGCGGGGCGCGCCAATATTTGCTGTCGGCCTTTTCGCGGGGCGCTAGTTATTCCTGGACTTGCCTCGCAACGGCCAAACCGCACCAAACGCACCACGCTTATTGTCTAAACAGTTTGGCCGCCGAAAGGAGGGGGGGGGGAGGAGCGGCCGGCACAACAATGTCGTAATATACAACATCCCTCGCTAATACATCTCACCGCAACCGGTGCGCAAACACAGACGCAGCAAAACACACGCACACACGCACAGCCGTTACTCGTCTGCTCGAGTTTGGGTTGAGGCGGCAGAGAAAGCGAGTGGGACGGACGCGTTGCATTGTGTGCGGAGACAAACACACACACACCACACACACACACACACACACACACACACACACGCAGAGACAGTCACGCTCACACACACACATGCACACACACAGACGCGCGCGCTGAGTGGGCGATAACTTCCCCCACAAGCGGCGCGACATGTAGGCCAGTGTCAGGTATTCGGAAGCGGACGGACTGCGAGACGGACTGGTGCACTGCAGGCGTGCGCGGCAGCAGGGCCGACCCGGCAGACACGGCAGCGCGGCGGGACGGCCTACCCAGCACGGCGCCCCGCCTGCAGCAACCGGCACGCAAACACGGCGCCCGTCGCTCCGTCTCTCTCGCACCCTTACGGGCAGCCCCATGGGTGCGAGAGAGACGGAGCAACGACAAGGCGCCGGCCAGGTAATTTTCCGGCGGCGCCGCTGCTTGTTGATTCGGATGCGAGAGGCCCCGGCCCCCTTCGGCTCCCTTCGGCCGGTCGGGCGGCCAGCCCGGGGGGGACCTTTATCAGCCCCAGGAGCCCCCGGAGCGCGGCGCGCCGCCTCGGGCTCAAGGCTCAAGGCCACAGCAACCAGGCCGGAACCGCGCGGCTAGGGCCGAGAGGGCCGAGAGCAAGCAGCGCACACTTCTGCCGTCCGGAGTCCGGAGCGAGAACTTCGGATCCGTTCTTGGCTGGAACTCCTGGCTGCAAGCCCCGACACCCACCATGGAGTGGAGCAGCACGGGGGAGGCGCGTACCTGCAACACACAAAAATAAATCAGTCCGGACGCACAAAAAAAAAGACAGCTGGCGGGGCGGAGTTTCGAACCCCCGACCCACACCACCGAAACGCACCCACTTGACGAGCACGGCTACACAGCCGCTGTCACAGTGGAACGGGTGACAGAGCGGCAGGTGTTGCGCAAGCCACTGTTCCCACGGCCGCCGATAAAACAAGTCCATCTCCGCACGCGGCTGCGGGCGGCTGCGGTAGGCTGCGGCAGAGGCCCCGCCGCCGAGCCAAGCCGAGCCAAGCGCAGTGTTTTTGGACGATGCGCTTGATGTAGGTCAGTGTGCCACGCCGCCAGCCCGGCGGCCCGGCCGACGGGGCAGGGGTGCGATAAAGAGAAAAAGACAGCCTGCTGCCAGTGTGTGAGTGCGAGTGAGCGCGCGCGCCGAGAGCGCGCGGCATAAAAGTTAAATAAAAATGATTAACCGTTTAACAATCAGTGAGAAAGTCGGCCAAGGCCATGCTATCTGTGTCGGTCGAGCCGTCAAGCAGCGCGCCGCTCATCGCGCCCGATTACCCGTCCAATCGGCGTGATTTCGAACCAGCGGCCGGCGCGGCCGGCGCGGCCAGCGTGCTTTGATTGGACTTGCTTTGCCGGGAACACGCAGCCCGCCGAGTCGAAGCGGTGCGCGGGGTGACTTAGGCCGCGAAGCGGCGCGCAAAACGCGCACCAAAAGCAGGAGAGCGGGCATGACAGAAAGGGACAGAAAGGGGAGAGGAAAGGAGCGAAAAAACAGATTTGCATAGAGAAGAGAGAGAGAGAAAGAGGGACTACGGCGGGTTCCCGCCAGTGACGATGACCTTGGACTCATTCGACAGAGCAGCCGCAACGCGTCGGCAAGGAGCGCGGTGGAGGGGGAAGGGGCGGGGGGTGGACAATGCCGGTGGCATGCAAAAACAGGCCCATTTCCCCGCCGAAAAGAAAAGACGCCGCACGCCGCCGCGGGGCCTGGGTTCGAACCCCGGCCGGGGCGCGGCGGCGCGAGGCGCGAGGCGCGCGGGACTGACTTGGCAGGAGGAACGCCGCGCCGAGCCGCACGACTTTTGTGTGTCAAGGTTGGCTGCAGCGCGGAGCGCGGCCGGCACGGTGCAGCGCCGGCACGGCGTCGCGGGCCTTACGTCCACACTGCAAGTACCATGGCGGTGGATATCCTGGCAGTGCGACGCGCGGCGCCACAACGGGGCGCGGCTTGGACAGGACCGGGACCAGCGGGGCCATCTGCAGCGCGGTCCATTTGGGCGCGCCTGGCCCACCGCGCCCGCCAGGCCCGCCAGGCCCGCCAGGCCCGCCAGGCCCGCCCAGCCGGACCCGGTTCCAACGCACACTCACACACACGCACACACACACGCGCGTGACGCCATATGTCACGGGCCGCGAACAATGGTGCGCCCCTCCTTTCCCAATGCCGGTGTGTGGCGCGGTGGCGCGGTGGGGGGCCGAAAGCAGCCGAAAGCAGCCGCAAGCGGTACCGACCACCAGGTACCGACCAAGCGGGCCAACGGGAAAAACCGAGGCAGCTCCACCGGCCCCCTCGCCCGCCACCCGCCAATTTCACCCAATTTCAAATTTACAGAGATGGCGGCGGTCGCGTCGTCGCCGCGATGCGCTCCAAATGCGAGGCGCGCGCTGCAGCCTTTCGCGCGCCACCCTCGGCCCCTCGGCCTGTATTTTTAGATCTTGTTATTCGCCATATTTAGCACCCCTTCCCCCTGCCCCTCCCCCGCCGGCCTTTTGGCTGCCTGGCCGCTTGGCGGGAACAGGAATGGCCGCGGGGAGAGGGAGAGAGGGAGAGAGGGAGAGAGGGGGGCTGGCGACCCTGACACCGTTCCTCGGGTGCAGGCAGCCAGGCAGGCAGCCAGGCAGGCAGCCAGGCAGGCAGCCAGGCAGGCAGCCACTTCCACTGCCCCTCTGTCTTGCGACGCTACAAAACATTTCCACAGCCTTTACTCACGGACTAGAACAAGTCGCAGAAAAAAGGCAGAAAAATATCGCGGAGGGATACCCCTCAATAATAAACTGGCACAAAAAGGAGCGGCACAACGGCGGCCAGCGAGAAGAATGGAAGAGAACGAGGCGACGCCGTAAGGATTCCATTTGGCCCAGTGAGAACACTGCACGCAGGTGCCTCCAGTAAAAAGTAACCCGACCCAATTTTTGCAATTTACGTTTGTTTACGATGACGAAATCGTGGCAGTGGCGTTGTTCGCTCCGCCACTGCTTTGCCCCAACCACGGCACTGCAGTAAAGCATCGGCCCGACCTGGGCTAGAAGTCGCGGCGTGGCGGCCGGGCCCAGCGACGCACCTCACCTATGCGCCTCGCCACGCGCCTCTACATCCGTCAATACGGTGGGGGCATGATGGCGGGGCGGGGCGGGGCGGGGCAGGGCGGGGCGGCGATGCGCGCAGCTGGATGTGGGCGAAACCGAAAGTGGACGGATGGGGTAACCGTGTGTTTTCACTTTCTTTGGGCGATCCGTCTGGGCCTCGGCTGCCTCGGCCGCCTCGCCGGACTGGAGGGGGAGCGGCGGGGCGTTTCGCAGGTCGGCGCGGCGGGCGTGGCGCAGCGGCGCTGCCAGACGGACGTCCCCGTCCCCGTCCCCGTCCCCGTCCCCGTCCCCGTCCCCGTCCCCGTCCCCTCCGCCTGCCCCCTCTTCCTCTCCGTCCCAGGCCCACGGCGAGGCGGGTCCCGTGGTCCCGTGGGATGGCCGCTGGAAGCGTATGCCTGCACGGCCTGCACGGCCTGCACGGCGCACCGCGACGCGACCGAGCCGCCGAAACAGTTCGATATTGCGCGCCTCTCTCGGCGCCGCCCGCCTTTTTCACGCACATTGTTGCCGCCCTTGCGCAACCGCAAACACGCGGCATTATCGGCGGAAGGGCGGATGCCACTTTCCAAAAACCCAACGACGCCGGGCCTCCAGGACGAAGGGCCGCCAAGGGCCCCGCCCCCGCCCTCCCCGCGCCGCCAGCAGGTCGTCGCTCCGTCTCTCTCGCTCTCGTCGGGCGTCGCGGGGGTGCGAGAGAGACGGAGCGGCCCGACCCGCTGGCCGGCGTCGCGGCGTCGTCCGGCACAATGTCACGGCGGCCACCTCGCATGCAAAGAAGGCGAAGGGCCGAGCGACGCGGGGCGGGGCGGAGCAGGCCGTCGAGGGGCTAGCAGTGTGGCGGTGAGGCCGGCCGCGCGCAGCCCCGCACGCCGATAACAGAGCCGGCTGACGCGCTGCCCGACGCGCTGAGGCGCTGAAGCGGGGGTGCGCAGGCTGGTGCGCGCGATAGAGACGGAAAGTAGTGCCACTGTCAGTAGGGAAGTGGGTTAGCGGGTCACCGGCCCGCCCCGGCCCGCCCCGGCCCGCCACCACTCTCGCTCTCGAGCATCACACGCGTCATCTCCGTCGCACCTTCCCTATCAGTCGAGCGCTCTGTCTCTGCCTACGCTATCTCCCCCCCCCCTTCCCCTTTTCCACCACACACACACACACACATCCGGCAAAGTGGGTCACGTATGGGGACAAGGTCGGCTGCAGCTGCACACGGTGTGAGTGTGTGTGTATGTGTGCGTGAGTGCCACCTGCAGAATGCCAAATGCAGCCGGTCCTCCAGTCAGCCCCATTCGCTGCCGGGGAGAATGAGCCCCCCTGGGCCCCCC
Source organism: Thrips palmi (assembly GCF_012932325.1). Lineage (NCBI taxonomy): Eukaryota > Metazoa > Arthropoda > Insecta > Thysanoptera > Thripidae > Thrips > Thrips palmi. The sequence goes on from NW_023144635.1 coordinate 8,850,923, forward strand.
TGGGCCCCACCAGCGTACCGGTACTACCAGTGCAGGCGCAGGGTGGACGGCGCGCAAAACAAATGACAAAGGCCTGCGAACACAACGGCTTAGTTTCCGTTGCCAAAAACAAAAACAACACACACACACACACACACACACACACACACACTCACACACGGCGCTTGCGCCACGCACATCGGCGCCGCGGCAGCCTTGCGGGCCAGGCCAGACTGCGGAGGAAATCGCCCATAAATGAAAATAAATGTATTTTTTAACGGGCGCCCCGGGGAGGATATCTTGGCGTTGCGTCGGCCTGCCTGCCTGGCGGCCTGCATTGCATGCGAGGGCATTGTAACACTTGATACCGCCGCGTCGCCGCGACGGCCATCCTCCGCTGCAGGCGCCTTGCTGTGCCGTGCCGCGCCGTGCCCCGCCACGCCGCGGATTGACTGATGGACCTTGACACACTTCGTCGCCTGCCGAATGATCTGCTTTCGCGAATGCAGCAGAGATCCGCGCGCTGCCGAACGACGACTTCATCGTCCTCATCGCCGTGGTGCCGAGTCCAGCAGCAGTCCGCCGGCAGTGAATTAGCGCCGCCAGGATGGCGATGACGGCGGCAGTCGCCGCGCGTGCGAGTGAGAAAATCCGAGAGGGTTGCGGGGCCGCGCGGCGGGGAGGGGTGGGGGTGCTTCGACGGCCCGACATTGACCCACATCTTTCCCGATCATTTATAGAGGGCCCCTATAACTGCGCAGCCAGGCCCGCCAGGCACCGAGCGCCGCCCCCGCGCCGCTCGGCGCCGCCCCCGCGCCGCCCCCGCGCCGCCCCCGCCGCCCCCATCTGCACCCCTTCGGCCCTTCGGCGGGCGCGCGGCCCCGCGGGGCCGCAGGGCCAGGCCTGCAGGCACGTGGCATCGCAGGGGAGGGGGAGGGTGGCTGGTGTGCCCAACACTGTTCGGGCCTATGATAGCCGCGAAAGCAGGTCGCAGGGGCTGGGGGCGGGTGGCCGGGGGTGGGAGGGGCGGCCGGGGGCGGCCGGGGGCGGTTGGCGCGCGGCTCGTGGCAGGATGCGCCGTGGCGAGTGCGGACTGCGGGACGACTGCGCACTGCGGGAGTCGCTTTCAAACGTTCGTCAAACATTCCCGCCAAGTTGGCCTCGCGCAGCGCGCAGCCAGCGCAGCGCCTGCTCCAATTTCGGGCTGTGAATAACTAAACAATTATTCCATTCCCACAGGGCGGCCCACAGCCCCACCCCCGGGCCGCTGGCGTTCGACTGGCGTGTTGATGAGGCCGGGGTGCCCTGGGACTCACCCTGGGCCTCGCCCTGCGCCCCCCGGGGGCCTAGGGCCTAAAGGGCCTGGGGGCCACGGCGGCGTCGCCAGCACCGCCCGCGGTCCGGATCCACTGTCCTCTAATCGAGCGTCTGCAAACCACTTCTACATGCGAGCATCCCCTGTCCGCTCTACGCTCTGCCGCTCTGCTCACGCGCCGCCGAAATTGGATTCTCGGAATCCAGAGGCTGGGAGGCGGCCGCGAGGCCGGGCAGCCGGGCCCACGACGACCGCCACCCCCTTCCCCTCCCCCCTTCCCCCGCCCCCCCCCCCGGAGCGGCTACTTTTCAAGGACGGGTCCAGCCTTGAGTGGCGGACAGAGGGTGGCGCCGCGCCGCGCCCTCCGGACTTTTATTCGCTGCCTCCTCAAAGACCCTCAAGACCCTCTTGCTCCGCTACGACGCAATGGGACACGACGGCGACTGCCAAAAACGCGGCGGCCACGGGGCGCTGCGTGCGGGGCCACTGCAATGCGACAATGCCAGGCGCGCTGCGTGGGGAAGAGCTGGAAGGGTGGAAGGCTTGGCCACACTCGACTTGAAGTGGCGAAGGACCAACAATGATGGCCCGCCTTTCGGCGCCGCACTAAACTCGCGGCCAAAGGCAGGCAAAGGCGGGCGAAGGGCCGCCAGGGACGCGGAACCGCGCGGAAGGGAAGGCAGGAAGGCAGCGAGCCCTTAGCAACAGGCCCGGCCCAGGGCCCCGCGCCCCGCCCAGCGCGCATGCCCCGGCCCCACCCCGCGAGCCCAGCCAGCCCAGCCAGCCCAGCCCCGGCCAGCCGACCTCTGCGTGTCCTTGTGTCCCTCCACAGCCCGCCCCGGCCCGGCTCCATGGCCCTGGCGCCCTGGCCCAGCCCCGCCCCGCCCGGCCTTCCAAATTCTTCCCATAGTCCGGCATAGGCCGCCATAGGCAGCGAGCGAAATAATAGTTGTGTGAGTGTGTGTTCGCGGCAAGCCGTACAAGGAGCCGAGCTGGGGCGGGGCTGGAAGCTGGAGCTGGAGCGTGGTCCACGTACACACACACACACTCACACACATTCGCACGACACACAAACACGCCCACACCAGCACACGCGCGAGAGGGAGAACAAGGTTGTTCCATTTTTCCCTTCGCGGAAAAGGCCCCATCCCCGGCCGCGCGTCGACAGTTTCGGTGTAGTGTGTTTGAATGTATGTATGTATGCATAGGTGTGTGCATGTGCGAGTGTGTCGGTGTGGAAGGGGAGAGCGTCCGGAGCCGCCGCGACACGCTCTCCGCGTGGCGCTTTGAAAGCCTAAAGCTCGCGGAAGCTCGCGAAAGCGGCCCTAACTCCACTGGCATCCCCTCCGCTGCCGAAATGCCCGACAGGCCGACAGGGCCGACACCAGCAGGCTTGATTCCGAACGGCGCTCCCCTTCGTCGCTCCGTCTCTCTCGCATCCGAACGGGACGCCGCAAGCGTGCGAGAGAGACGGAGCGACGAAGCGAAGGAACTGTTCGGAATGCAGCCAGACACATTTCAACATTTCACGCGTCAACGAGGAAAAGCGCGAGCACGAACAAAGGCGCTGCGGCTGTCCAGCGGTTTTCGTGGGGGGGGGCGGAGGAGGGACCTACATTCAAGGCACGAACCGGCTCATCCCGGCGCTGCCCCTCCATACTACTTTGCGGACCAGCCCCGTCCCCCTCCCCCACCCCACACTCGGGCCAGCCCCAACCCCTCCGCCGCGCCGCACAAGAAGTAGTCACCTACCCTCGCGCCGTGCCGGCGTGCCGTGCCGCCACACTGCACTGCGCCCCGCGGCCCCTCTCGGTAACAACTTCGGCGGCCCTCTGCCCCTCCACCCACTAAGCAGCGCGCCCTTCGTACGTTATTCATGCCGAGCTTGCCGGGAAGAGAACCCGAGGGATTTCGGTTAATCCAAGTTCAACTTATCTCAAACAAGCAGGCCGGCGCGGCGCCCGCGGCAGTCGGTGTGGTGAACGCGGTGAACGCGGTGGAGCAGTGCAGTGGAGCCGAAGGAGGATAACGTGTTGGAGCAGCCATTAGGCAAGGGATGCTGATGAATCCCGACGACGGCGGTTCAGCCCCGGCTCTGGCATCCTGCACGCCAGCAGGGGGGGCTTGGTGGCGGTGGCACTCCGCGGGCCGTGGGGACGGCGTGTCCGGGAGCCGGGGCCGCAAGTTCGCTCCATTCCAGCTGCCCGGCCCGGCCAGCCCGGCCAGCCCGGCCAGCCCGGCCACCCCAAGGTCGCCAGATAAATTCGCCAGAAACAAAGTCCGCGCCACTCCGGCACTTCTTGGCTTACTTCTTGTTCCCCAGCGACGCCGCCGCGCGGCCGCCACCTCGGCGGGGAGCACGCGGCCGCCTCATATCAATTTCGCGAGTATTCCTTCTCCTCTTTTTGGCCGCCGTCGTCGTGACCCACTTGACAATGCAATCCATTTGCCTCCCAGACAGCAGCGCCCTCGCCAACCGCAATTTAAATTGCCGGCACGAGCGGCTCGGGGGCGGGGCGGGGCGGGGCGCACCCTGCACGCCATGGCCCGCACCCCTCGCGGGCCTGCAACCCTGTTGGCGCCCCTCGCCGCCCCACTTGGCGTGACCTACTTGAGGGAGTAAACCTACCCCAAGGCGCGGCGAGGCGAGGCACAATGAGAACACACCCGCTCGAGCCGCCCCCGCCGCCCCCACTGGCCCCACCCCCGGCCGCTCCAGACGCCACCGGATACACGTATTTTTACCGCCACTCGTCGGGGCGGCCCGGGCGGCCCGCCGGCCACGCCCGGGGCTCTGACAGCCCGTCCGACGCACGCCATTCCGAGCTCAAACAATAGCCGCCCGGAGCACGGCCCCTCCAAGGGCCCCTCCAAGGGCCCCTCCAAGGGCCCCTCGGCCCCCGGGGCTTCCAGCGAAGGACGCGGCGCGGCGTCTCCAAACACCCCAAACGTGATACATTCCACCCTTCAGGCCTCCGGGCCTTCGGGGCTCGGCCACGGGGCCAGCCAGGCAGCCCTGTCAAACAACGGGGCCTCCAAGCACGCCTAGCACGGACAGCTGGCATTCAAGGACACAGGCCTGGAAGTGGCGCCTAGCCTCGCGCCGAGCCTCGCGCCGAGCCTTAGGGCCGCTGCTCGCTGCCGCTCCCTGGGATCGAACCGCCCCCATCCCCCCCCCCCCCCCCGCTCGCTGCCCCGCCCCCACCCCCGCCCTCCTTCCGCGCCGCCCCCACGGCCTTCCGCCACCACTCTCACTCTCTAACCAGCTGGGTGCGATCAATACCGCGGTTTGGGGGCGGCGCGTCCGCGTGCCTACTGCCCCCGCCCCGCCCCCGCCCCCGGGCCCTTCGGGGGGCGGCATGACGTGGCGAGCCGGCCGAGGGTGGCCCCGTGGGCCCTTGCGGTAGGCAGGCCGAGGGCAGGGCCAAGGGCCAAGCCTACCCTAACTGACCCAGGCGGGGCGGCGGGGGCGGCGGGGGTGGCGGGGGCGGCGGAGGGGCGGCGCGGCCAGGCCGAGCTGGCGTCGCCGCGCACCCCGCATTTTGCTGGGCAGCTGCAGCCTGCGGGGGAAGCGACGACAACGCTGTGCCTATTTTACATGCATTTATATGTACATGTTTAATACTCTCTGAAATAAAATAAAAGTGTGTGGGACACGTCGAGTGAGCGTGGCGAGCGGACACAGGGATCGAAACGCTGCGCCGAGTAGGTCCGCTAGCGGAGCTCCCCGCCCACGAATTAACGCGAAATTAATTAAGTCCACTTTGGCGGAGGAAAGGCGGAGCGCCAGGCCGCCACACCTCGGGCAGCGGCAGGGCCTCGTCAAGCGCTTCGCTTCGTTACCAAAGGACTCATTTCCCGCGACTCGTCGGCCGGCCGGCCACGCGGAGCGCGGAGCGACGCGGAGGGAGGCCTTTTGCGGGGCCTGGCGTGCTTCCCTCCTTTTGATTTCCAGGCCCTCCCGCCTTCTGTTGGCGATTCACATGACGAACCAGCTTCACGCGGCGCGGCACGTGACCTTCGCCAGCGCGGCGCGGCACGGCGCGGCGCGGCACGGCCCCGCGGCCTGCCTGGCCAGCCTCACGCAGGAGCCCGGACTCGGACGGATGGCGTGGACAGGGTGATTCCCCCAAGTAAGAAAGAAATGAAAATCTGGGCCTGGCGGCCTGGCGGCCTGGCGGCCTGGCGAGTGGGGATGTGGGACTGTGGGACGGAGACGGGGAGCACCGACGGGGCGGGGGTTCGCGAGGCGGTCCGTTTCCACGCCCGGATGGACGACGGACCGCGCGGAAACACTTCGGTCCCTCGGCGACCTTGGAGCCGTGCTTTCCGTACCGGCCACTGAATTTGATTCGGCATGTTTTACAGCAGGGCCGCCCTCCGGGAACAATAAAGGACCCAATACACACACCAACACACACACACACACACACACACACACACAGCATGGCGTCGACGTCGCGCCGCGGCGCTGTTCAGCCCTTCCGCCCACACTTTCTTATTTCGTGTCCTTGAAGGGCGTCGCGGGGCGGGGCGGGGCGGGGCCGGAACCTCGTATCGCTACCCTCACAGGGAGGCGGCGAGGCGGCGCTACAGTGTCCCCGCTGCCGCTCCGTCAGCTCCGCCTCCATTCGCGTCACCAGGCTGTTTGGAAGCAACCTTCTAGAATTTCCTCCAGGATTGGCTTTTGGTGGCGCAGCCCGTCGTGGATTTTTCAAATTTTCTACACGATTTGACGGAGACTTTGCAACCCGCCTCTGTGGCGACCAGTGGCCTTTGTTCCTTATGAGCCGCTGCGGCTCCGGCGGCTTCTTCGGCCCCGCGGGGACGAAGACGACCATGACGACGACGGACGGCGAGGGGGCGTGGTCGACAAAGATTCAGGAGGCAAATACAAGAAGGATGTAGGGCACAACGCCACCAGCACGGGGTGGAAAGGGAGGGAGGGGTAGGCCCCTCGCATGGCGCCCTCTGACCTGGTTCCGTATCGACCAGGCCCGAGCGCGGCGCGGTGGGGCGAGGCGTGGCGGGGCGGGGCGGGGCGCGGCGGGGGGTCGGTGAGGAAGGCCGCATTACCCCAACAAGTGGTGCCTTAGGGCGGCCGCCCCGCCCCGCCCCGCCCCGCCCCGCCAAGGGCAAGTGTCCAGACGGGCGCGCTGCATGTCTGCTGCACGTTCTCGGCGCCCCGAAGCAGGGCGTCGCGCTGCCCGCCGGCCCGTCGGCGCCATCGGGGCTGTCTTCGCTGGACGAGTCCATGACACCCAGCGTCAGCGACTCGGGGGCAGCGACGTGGCGGTGCCTGCCTGCACCCGCACTGATAGTCGGTCGTGTGGAAGATGCGGATAACCCTTCCAGTGTCGTTAGGTTCGGTAAGCTCAGGCGGGATCGTCCGCCCCATCCGTCCACCAGCTGGACTTGAAACAGTCGCGTCTGGCAATGCTCGTGCGGCAGGCGGCACGCGGCGACAGTCCCGAAACAACAGCCAAACAAGCACTTCTAAAAAGTTGACTCGGACTCGACTGAACTTTGGTTCATTTACTCATCATTCTGACCATAGGAGAGTGCTGAATCAAGATTTCGACCCCTCCTAAGGATGGTCTGCAGCGAGTGAGGATTGTTTCCTAGCGCCCAGGCGAGTAAGGATGGTTTTCTTAGGAGGTGTCGATTTGGTCAGAGGAATCAATCGAATCAATCGACTCTACTTATTTTTTTAGTGACACCATGGGTGTTGGCCGCGCGTTCCGTGGTCAGGGCTGCACGGCCTGCACGGCCTGCATGTAGTCTAACCGCGCCGCTGCCGGGACGCGCGGCGCCGGGCTGACGGGGCCGCGCGTGGGACTCCTCCCTCTGCGCAGTAGCGGAGATGGGGATGGGGGCTGCAGGGCGGGGGCGGGCGGGGATGAGGGCAGTTCCGGGCCGAAAGGGGGCGGTAGAGGGGCTGCACGCGCGCGGCCCGCGAGGCACGGCAGGCACGGCCGGCACGGCGTGGATTAAGGCGAGCTGGGATGGGGATGATGGATGGGGCCGGGGCGAACAAACACCCCTCCGCGGGTACCGCATGCCTGACGGCGTGCCTGACGGCCTGGCGGTGACGTGCCCGGGGTACCCGTCAACGCGCCGCCGTCTTGAGTGGCGCCGCGCGAGATCGGTCTCGCAGTCACGCGGCGACATCCTGTTCGTCGCGGTCCGGGGGACGTGGCACGCCATGTCGCTGCGACGCTAGGCGACCACGTGCAGGGTGGTGCCGCCCCAGCCCCGCCGCCCCGACGTTTGCTCGGCCCACTGGCCCACTGCCCTTGATGGAGGCGAGGTGGACACATGTTGGCCCCGGCGCCCCGGCGTAAGCACGCGCATAGCCTCATCCGGGGGAGCCACGCCGAGCCACGCCGCAGAGTCCGGCGCTGTGGTCGCACGGGGCCTGAGGGTGGCGTGTGCCGTGAGCACGATGCGGCGGGGGCGCCAAGGGGTGGCTGCCTGCCTGCCGCCGTGGCCGCGGAGGGGGGCGTCCTACTAACCCGCTTTTACAATGTCGGTACCGCCCGGGCCTGCCGCGGCCCCGTCGCGACCCGGAGCGGAGGCCCCCGCAGCGTCGCGCAGCCCCAGGCAGCCCCAGCCCCGATCCCGTGCAGTGGCGTGGCATGCCACTCGGCCGTTGAGCCACATTTACCGCGCTGCCGTTTGGTTCCAGTGGTTCCGGCGTTCGGGCCTTCCAGCGTGCTTCCAGCGTGCTTCCAGCGCCCGGTTCCGAGCGGGCGGTTCTGCGCGGCCTCCACCACCAGCCCTTCGCCTCGCCCCACCGCCCCGCCGCGCCCTTCCCAGCGTCCTTCGTTCTTCGTCACGGCTGTCGATGGCGGCCGCGACTTACGGCCAAAGTCCTTCCGCTGACGGGGCCGGGGCGGGGCTGCAGCTCGCCGAGGTGCGACTTCGGCGGCGGAGCGACTTCGGCGCGGAACGGAGGAAGACGCATTGGTGCACTGCCACGCGGCGCGCCAACTTGAGGGCAAAGTCGGCCGGGAAACCACCACCGCGGCCACGGCCAGCACGGCCAGCCAGCTGGAGTCCACATTGCGACCGCGCAGCGGCACTCCGCAAACAACCCCGTGTGCTGCATCAACACTAAAATATATCAAACAACAAAAACTCATAGGAGTAGGATATTCCCTTCGCTTCCTGGATCAGACGGTGGCTCGGCTGGTGGAGCCGTGGAGCCTTTCGGCCTTCGGCCTCGCTTTCGGCCGGACGCTGCTTTCGCCAGCGACGCGACCCCGAGCTGGCCACGTCGCACGCACCCGCCCCGCCCCGCCCCGCCCCCGGGCCGGACGGGGGCCGACGGGGACGTGCGCCGAATGGAGATGGCGTCCCCGCCGCGGCCCATACCCAGGACACGTGTTCTTCCCACCCCTTCGAATGAATCGCCGCCCCAAGGCCGCGGCAAGGCCGGAGGGGGGGGGGGATTTCGGAAGGAAAGCCTAGCCATGGAGCGTGCGCGCGAGCGCGTTCCCTCGCTCCGAAGTCAAGCAGAAATGAAAGAAATAATATTCGGCCAGCCTCGCCTCAAGGTGATGGAAAAATAAGGCACAGAAAAAAAACGGAAGGAGGAAAATAAGCTGGGGAAACTCGAATAACGTAATAGAAACCGCGACAGGCTCCGCCGCGCGCCTACTTATACGGGTTTTGTCCGGGACACCATGAAGGGCGTCGGCGAACTTCAGCTCCACCGCCTTGCTGGGCGGCGGCGGCGACTGTAGCGGGGGAAACGACAAACTCGGGGTGTGTTCCAGTCCACCCACGTATTTGTCCAGCTTCGACATTTTCTTTCTTATTTTCCACTTTATTCTTTTCATACTTCTGTTCAAACAATTTTAAGCACATCAGTGGGCCAACCGGCCACATCGGCGGCCTAAAAGCGGTGGCGCCGCATCGGGGTGCTTGTTTCAGAGTCCGACTGGCCGACTGGCTCGGCGACGTAATGACCCGAGGCCGTGTCGTGGCCACAGAGTGGTGGCGGCTGGCGGCCCGGCCCGGCCCGGCCCCATCAGCACGCCGACGACGCCTCCCCCTCCCCGCTCCACCCCGTGGACCTGACCTGGAAACTTCATGTGTATTGACCGCAGTGCGCTTCGCGGGGGCTTGGCGGGGCTTCGCGAAGGCTTGGCGGCGTGGCAAGGGCGGCGCAGCTTGCGATGTTCGTCGAGACGGCGCCGACGCGGCGGGCGCCCGGACATGGGACTTCCCCCGTCCGTCCCGTCCGTCCGGCGGACTGGCACCCGCAACACGCCGGTGGCGCCCTCCCCCCTTCCCTTCGCCTGGCAGTGCATGCTAGAGGCTCCACCCTGGCGCATCGGCGGCCCCGGGACGGAGAGCGCCGGGGGCTCCGTCGGGGGTTGCTGTGGCCGCCGCCAGGCTACCAGGCCGCCGCCAGGCTACCAGGCCACCGCCAGACCACCGCCGGCCAAGTTGGTGCGTCCGGCAGACTCTGGCCGCGTCCCTTCGCCGGCCCTTCCGCCACCCTTCCCAGGCCCTGCCGCCCCGCCCTCGGGCGCGCGCTCGCCAGCCGCGTGCACTCCGGCCAAATAAATACCCCCTCCTTGTCACTCATCTCGTCTCCGCGACGCGATGCGACGCGCCCCTCAAGGACGGCCGCGCCGGCGGGGCCAGGCGGGGCCAGGCGGGGCCAGGCGGGGCCAGGCGGGGCCAGGCGGGGCCAGGCGGGGCCTCCCTCGGTGGCACGTCCCCCCCCCCCACCTCCCCCCCCTCGGGGCCTCGCCGCCACGCCCCTCGCGGCACGTGGCGCTACCAGGCCGCCGTCCCGGGGCCGCGGGGGGGGGGGGGGGGGGGGGAGGGGAGGGCGGTAGCGCCACAACCCCTTCCTTCCCCGCCCTTAGATGAGCCCCAGTAGAACCCCATTCAAACCGCGCCGCCCGCAGACCCAGCAGACAAAACGCGCCGCCCTTGGCGTCCCTTCGGCCCTGCTTGGCCCTGCCAAGCCCCAAGGCCCACCCCGGCCCGACATCACAAGTGGCCTGTTTCCCTCCGAAACTGGGCGACCACACCACGGCGCGCACCGCCCCGCCACGCCGAGCTCCTTTCCCGAGTTAACAATCACTCTCGTTAGCCTGGGCTGCCGCCGGGGTGGCCACCCACCCGCCCCCTCCCCCTCCCCCTCCCACCCGGAGACGACCCTTTGTCTTGCGCGCTGGCCGCCCTGGCCGCCCTGGCTGGCGCCGTCATCGCCCACGCCCCCAAGGAGCAGGCCGGGCAGGCCTCGCCTCCGCCCTGCCTGCTCGCCCTCCGCCCCGAAAAGGGAAAAACAAGCGCGCATCAAACGCGATCCAATCAATTACGCAAGCTCCCCACTTCTCTGTCTCTCTCTCTCTCTCTCTCTCTCTCTCTCTCTCTCTCTCTCTCTCTCTCTCTCTCTCTCTCTCTCTCTCCCCTCTCTCCCTCCCTCCCTCCCTCTCTCTCTCTCTCTCTCTCTCGGGCTGGCCCCGCTGGAGCGCGAAATTAATGGAATATTTGGTGTGGCTTAGCAGAGCAAACAGGCCGGCTGGCGCCCCGCTAACAGGTAATACTACGCATTTTCCTGGGGGAGAGGGGAGAAGTGGGGCCTGTTCGCGAATACCCTATCAAACCAGCCGTAGATTTACATGTTCGAAATGGCGTCGGTTCCACCGACCCATTTAATTTAGTATTTAAACTTCCATATCTTTAGTATAGTGTCTTTTTTGCAGTGCTCACGAAACAAAACCATTTTTGCCAGAGGTGCGACGTACACTCACTGTAAACAGCGTTCGTCGTTTACATCGGCAAACAGGCCGTGTTTCGCGTGCGGCCCCACCATATCGCGATCGATACAATTCACGCACTTCCGGCCGACCCACACAAAACTCGGCCGGAAATTAGAAGCAAGCCCCATACCTCCGCGTCCCCCTCCCCTCCCCCTTCGCCCGGAGCCACGCCCGGAGCATGCGAGCCTCGATGCGAGCAGGCAGCAGCGGGCCGGAGGCAGCCGGAGGCGCCGGCCAAGGCCTTCTGGAGAGGCAGCTCTAGAGGCCCTAGCTGGCTAGATGCTGCTGCTGGACCGGGCGCCCGGGGAACATTCAACACAAAGATAGAAAAAATAATGCAAAAATGAAAAAAGGCTAAAAAACACTTTTCTTGTTTATCATTATTTATTAAAATTTTTGGGTCGCTTACGTAACATCTCACGGCCCAGCAATCCAGACACCTCTGCGTCACCACTAGACTAGCGCCACCACGCCGACGACGACGACGACGACGTCAGTACCTGGAAAACAAGAGCAAATAAAAAACATATCGATACGCGTTGTGTTTGTCCGGTCCGCGTCCAGGCTGCCGCGTCACGAGGGCCGCACCGTGTTGAGCCCTTAGCCCTTGGGCTTGATCGCCCCCCCCCCCCCTCCGCGCTTTCCGACGGACACTTAACGCGTTTACCGCGCGGGAAGCCCTGGCGGCTCTCGCGGTGTAGGCCCCGTAGGCCCCGCCGCACTTGCGGGCCTTCGCCTGCATGCACGTGTTGCAGTGTCGCAGCACCGACAGGCGCCACGCATTCAAACCCACGCAGGTTTAAGGTTGGACGCTCAACGAACGGCTCTGTCAAGCATGAGCCTCTCGGCGTTTCCAGGAAAAGAGGAAAAGAGCTGTCGGATAGCCTCGCCGAATAAAAGCGAGGCGGGGAACGTTTCCAGCGACTTCCAGCGGGCAGGCGGTGAGGAGCCGCGGAAGCAGAGTGTATAGACACTGGGGAATGCCACCCGCGTTTCAGACTGTCCGCCATTGGCGCTACCGAAGCCTAATTTAACATTAGGGCGCTATTTGAACTTTCCCCACCCCCCGCCAGCCAGCCTAGCCAGCCCGGCTAGCACGGCCCGGCGGCACGGCACGGCACGGCACTCCGCTCTCGGTACAGCCTTGGCACCATTACACTGCGGCTACACCGCCAGGAACGCCACGGCGCGCCGCAGCTGCCGCAGCCAGTGTAGTGCACCGCCAGTGTAGTGCACCGGAGAAAGGCGCCACTTAGTTCCTCTCGGTGTTCGGCGCTTCGAACCTCCAATCCGACGGGAAAACCGAAACGGCCTCGCCGCCACATCGATCAGGAGAGGCCGCGCCGTGGCCGCGCCGCCCCGAAGCTCGGCCCGAACAGTATAGCTCTTTCTCTCTCCCGCTCTCATGGAGCGTTCCAGTGGGTTCCAGCGTTCCACAAGGGTTGCGAGAGAGGAAGAGCTCTGTCCGGATCGGGAAGGAACGCGGGAAGGGGCGTGTGTAGGCCACCCGAACAGGTGAACGGGGTGGGGTGAAGTGCTTGCATTTACGCGCGCGCTCACACACACACACACGCGCGCGCACGCACACACACACACACACACACAGAGGTACAAAACCACCCGAGCCTTGGCACCATTGCTTTAGCCTAGGCCCGAATCCCAATGAAGCGACCGGTAAATTTAGCACCGCTTGAACGCCGCGCCCCTGCTGCCCCCCCCCTCTCTTGCACACACACGCGTGCGCGACCTCACCAACATGCATCCTCACTGGCTCACACCAGCCCCGTCCGCACAGGCCTACGGTGTAGGGGCCAGCACGGCCGGCAGGGCAGTAATGGAAAAAGAAAAGCAAAAGGAAGACGCCACACCGTAAGTCGTCTCGAACGCGCGCAGCGTGAAGCAAGAAAAATTCCCTCCCCCTTCCCTCCCCCCCCCTCCCCAAAACGCTGGGACCGTCTCGTCGTGTCTGGCCCGTCTACCGTGACGCCTGCAACAACGGGGCATTGTTGGACTTGCACCGGACATGACAATTACCGACGTGCCGTGCGTTGCCGTGCCGCGTCGTGCCGTGCCAGAGGGGGGGGGGGAATCCGATGCCCGTCGTGGTCGCCCATCCGTCCGCGCGTTGTTCTCCGTTCTCCGCAGTTCGATTGATAATGGCCCGAAAATGGAATAGTCGATCGGAGCAAGGGATGCTTCCGAACACACGACCCTCCCCCCCCCCCTTTTCCACCGTACCCCCTTCGAGCGCACGCAGCGTGGCCATCACCCACTTGGACGGGAGCCATCAAGCAGCATCAAGCTACACCGCAAGTGTGTGTGTGTGTGTGTGTGTGTGTGTGTGTGTGTGTCGCCAAGGCTGCTCAAGCCGATGAGTCTTGTCCGCCAAAGGGTGCTGCGAGACGCGAAAGGGAGCCCTTGCCCGGAGCGACAACAATACGATTCAAAAACGGTAAAATTGGCGCCTGCTTATGGGCTATGGCCCAATCTGCGCCCGATCTACGGCGGTTGTCCCAGCGGTTCTCAACCTTTTTCGGCACGCACACACACACGCACGCGCGGAGCCACAAGACTTGCTCCCTTTTGCGAGGGGCCGGCCACGCCCTGGACGCCCTGGACGCGAGGACGAAGTGCATAGCGCCGCCCGCCGAGCCGTCGCCGGTCGCGCACGATAAATCCGTCGGCCGCCCCGCCCCGCCCCGCGACCCCAATGGCGGGATAATTTTTGCCGCGCGAGTGCGCCGCGCCCCCGTTGTACCCGCTGCCAAAAATCAGGGCGACTCTTCGGACTAACAAAGAGGACTCTCCGCGCAGCGCGCAGCAGAGAGGGGCCGGTCGGTACCCCTGCTGCAGCGCGCACCCCGAGCGCCCCGCCCCGCCATGCACCCCGCCATGCACCCCGCCCCGCCCCGCCCCGCGGCCGTCTTCAAGTAGGGCGCCACAAAAAGACGCCACAAAAAGGCGCCGGGCCACGCCGCGCCACGCCACGCTAAAGCGGGGCGGCCAGAGCGAGCGGCGCCCCGACTCGCCGCCATTTCCATTCGCCGGGCCGCCATGCTGCGGCCATGCTGCTGCACTCCATCATGTGCGCGGCGACGTTACAAAGCCGGACAGCAGCACAGCGGGGCGCGGAGCGTTTGTTAATTCCGCCCATTCCACCCCGCGCGCTCCGCGGTCTGGGGCACTGTGGGTCGCGCGGGCCGGGGTAGTTCGCACGGGCCGTGCCGTGCCGCCAGGGCCGGGCCTCCCTCAAAACCGCCTCGAACCTCTCAAGCTCGAAACGAGCGGCAAAGAACAAAGGAAGAATCGCGGTGGCGGCTGGAACTTTGAAATTGGCAGCCTAATGACACTTTTATCAGAGTTGGGCTTCGCTCGCAAAGCGTCGCTGGAGGGGAGGGAGGACCGCGGTGACGTTTTCATCGTTTTCATCCCCCCGCTAGCGGTGTGCAGTGTACCCACCCCCAAGGCGTTAGGCCGGGCGTTCTATGCTCTTCCACGCGCCTGCGTGCGTCGGCCAGCCTAACGCGGCCTAACCCCAACCGGGGCTTGGTCGGATGCACCACTGTGCCCCACACAGTGTGCACCACACAGTGTGCACCACACAGTGTGCACCACACTGTGCACCACCGCGACCCCGCGGCGCCGGGGAAGTGGCAAACAGAAGCAGGTCAGGTCAGCGGGTCAGTGGTGGCAATGTCAGGGCGAGCCGCCTTGCGACGCCTTGCTGTGCCTTCGGCCTAGTACCAGTGTGTCGCGCCTGCTACCCCGTGCAGACCCCCCTCCCCGTCATCATGTCCATCATGTCCACCTCGAGGCCGACAGCAGCTGCACCCGCCATGTTGCACTGCTGGTGAAGTTGGAATAAACCCAGCCTGGGGTTTTCTGCCCCGCATGGCTGCTCTAAGGGCAGCAGAAGAAGTGCTCCGAGGCACTCTGAGGGATAAATGCAGTGCAGTGGCTTCAAGGCCCTTCATTATTTCGTCCTGGCCCGCCTTCATTTTTCTTAATTACTTCTTCCGTCACTGACCTTATGAATCTGGATGCGTTTGGACACGACTACGACGCCAGCGGCGCGCTCGCCCACCGGAACATCTTCTGGGGAAGCGCAGCGATGCAGCGCGATGCAGCGGGGGAGGGGGGGCGTGGGACGCGGACCGAAACACGCCGGGCCCTTTAACGGTGCGGTCAGTAAAGGATGCTTTTCGTTTATTTGGGTTATGTTCCTTTTTGTTTCAGGCTTCACAGCAGAGACTGAGTACAAGTCCAGGCAAAGTGGGGAGGTGGTGCAAGGGGTTATCAACTCAAGATTTTCATGAACATTGATTACTAAATTGTTAAAATTATCTAGTTTTACCAGTGTATTGATTACATTGATTACATTTGATTATTATGAATATCACTGATTGCGGGAAATTATGAACGACTTTGATGATTATTAGGGACAACTAGAGATTATTTGGGCGGACTAAGTTGGTCAAAAAGAGATTGAATCTCCGAAAGTAGTCGGTCTGGTGTGTCAAACCAGCAAGCGACATCAACAAATCGCCTCGCCTCGCCTCGGCACACGTCCGTCCGCGGGTACGAATATGACCAGCAGAGACCATCCATTGGGCTGACCGTGCCGTGCCGTGCCGGGGCCAGTGAGTCAGTCGGACAAAGAGGGAACTCGCGGACGGATGCGGACGGACGAAATGCCCCAGTTACACGGGCCGAACAAATCTGGGAAAGAAAGAGCATGCAGCCGTCCGGCCGGCCGGCCAGCACCCCGATTAGCTGCAGCGGCTGCAGCGGCCACCGGAGATGCGCTCCGCTGCGCTCCGTGCCTGTCAGTGAGTCTGTGTGTGTGTGTCAGTGTGCCGCGGCGCCGCGGTGGGGGGTATCGCCGCGTCGCCGCGGGTGGCGGCGCTACTCCCGGCGCGAGAGACGCCACGCCACGGCCGGACAGGCAGCGCCCCCTTCACTCTGCGGTGGATCCTCGCGACGTCATCGCCCACGGCCGCGTCCGGGACGACACCCTTCGGACGCCACGCTGTCGCGGGGCCCGCGGTGTCCGCGGCGCATGCGCGAGGCACTGCGCGAGGCTCTACGCGAGCCCCGCCAACACGCGCAGCGAGCAGCCTGCAGCCTGCGCCGAGCCATCTCTCTCTCTCTAAAAACTCTCTCTCTCTCTCTCTCTCTCTCTCTCTCTCTCTCTCTCTCTCTCTCTCTCTCTCTCTCTCTCTCTCCAGCAGTGCGACGAGAAGAGCGGGTGCGGCCCCCATGGCAGGCAATGCCAGCCAGGATGGGCCACAGACACACGCCCGCAGCGCGTAGCCCGCACTACGCGGTGCCGCCCGGGCAGCTTGTCTGGCGGCCTGTCTATTCGGCCGCAGCTCTGGGAACAGCTCCTCTTCCCGCGTCTTCCGCCGCCAAGTGCAAGTCCGCCGCCTCCCTCGACAACTGCAGTAAAGCCCCAGCGTGCCATGCGCCACGCCCGACAGCAAGGGCCCCAACGCCCCTCCCCGCCGCGGCGCCCGGGCCGTGCCGAGCCGCGCCGACGCATCCGTCGCCCTTAGGCCCCACGCAGGCACGCAGGCAGCCGGACCCGCGGGGGGAGCGCTGCAGCGCGGGGGCAACCACGGGCGAGGCGCGCAGGGCAGGGACCAACAGCCAGGCCCCCTCCACCCGAAGGGCCGCCGCAGCCAAGGGCACGCAGCGTAGGGCCGCAACGTAGGGCGCGAGCCGAGGGCAGGCCGAGGGCCGCGCTGGTGTGGCGCTGCCGGTGTCGTGCCACCGATGGACCGTTTGGAGAAGTGTACCTGGGGCAGGGCGGCCAAGACGAAGGGCAGCGCCCCGGCCAGCGCGGCACCCCGATAAGCCAAGCGCCAAGCCGGCAAGGGGTGACGACGCGACGACGACGCGGCCTGTTTCATCTGCTCGAGAGTCAGGAATCCGGGACGAGAAGGGCGTGGTGGACAGCAGCAACGTCGCTCCGGCCCGCCGTGCCGTCGTCCTGACGTCCGCCCCATCCCCCTCCTCGTGGTTCCTTCCGTACCAGGGTATGCCAGGGTCTCCGGGCGCGGCGGGGCGCGGCGCTACCCCCCGCGGCATCGCCAGCGCCGCCAGCGCCGCGGGACAGGGAAAGACAGACAAGGAAACGGAGGTGGAATCGAAATGCCCGCCGTGCCACACCGCCCCACCCCTAGCATCGAACATTCCGCCTCGACGCGCGCGCACCCCGCCCCGCCCCGCCCCGACGAGGCGCTTCGACCTCCACAGATTGACAGCGACACCCCCGCGGGGGGAGGGGGAGGGGGCAGCGTGGGAACTCGCGAGGCACGAGGCGCGGTCGATAGGAATCGGACGACGTTACTTTGGATCGAACGGTGGCATGCGATGAGCGGACGGCACGCAAAGCACGCACACTCACACACACGGAATGATGCGACCAGAGCGATACAAAAATAAAATGAGCCGGCCCGAAAACGCTAACCTACTTTCGGTTTGGCCCGGCCGAGATGGGGTTGCGAGCTGCGGCCAGTGAGATCATTATTTCTGAGACGCCCCGCCAACCCTCCGCCGCTCCGCCCCCGGCCAGTGGGTATTCCTGTGCGCGTTATGCTGCGGCTGTCGCGACCACAACATAAACAAAAACAAAAACAAGAGCAGGAATGGCAGGAATAAGATTCATCGGGGGGCCGGGCAGGGGCCCGGGGTGTCCTTGAAACAGGTGCGAGTGTGTGAGTGTGTGTGTGAGAGATGACGGTGGGGCCGTGCCAAAGGGGTGCAGCAGCCGCCTTTGTCTTGGCAGGTCACCAGCACACACACGCACACACACCACGCAGCAGTCAAAATGAAGGTGGAGATGCATTGCGGGACGACGTGGAGACGCTGCGCGTGCACACACACACTTACTACTATTACACTTCTATTTACACGCACACATACACACCCTCGCGCGCTATTAGTCTGTTATGCCCGTCTTCATTTCCTATCCTATTTTCTGCGGGACCTTGGAGAGGTGATGCCGCTCAGGGTGCATCCTGTTCAGACCCCGCGTCCACACACTCACACACACACGCACAAATTTAGCCGCACTGCAATGCAAGGTCCCGCGCCGCCACCGCGGCCCGCGATTCCTGGGCGGCGTGCCCGCGTGCCCGTGGCCCGGGCGAGCCACCGGGGTGCCGACGCGACGCGCGGGTTCAAGGAGGGGTGTAGAGCCACGCTTTCAGCGCTGGTCTACATATAGTTAGTTAGCGAGATGCGTAGACGATTCAAGTTTGCCGCGCCGGCCACGCCGCAGGGTGGCCAACGAAGAGGGCGCGTTGGCAGCATTGTAGCGCTGCCAGGTAGGAGGCCGCGGCTGCCATTGTGAGTGCAGCGCGGCGAGCCGATGCAGACGACACCCACGCCAAGGGGAATCACACATGATTTCGGCCGATCTCGATTCGGGTCAGCCGAAGTCACCCGAAGGGCCTGGCCGAACGGTCAAGGGCCCGGCGAGCCCGGCGAGCCGCCGAGACCGGCGAGCCGCCGAGGCCGGAGGGGTGCGTCGCAAAGGTATAAATTAAACCGCATCTCTGCTCCAGGATCATTCGGGGACTCACGAGTCTCCAGGGCTGACCACCCGAACCCAGGCAGGAATAAAAGCCAGGACTCTGAAAGTGTGTTCTCTCTCCAAACGCTCAGACCCTACCGGAGCTCCGGAGCCAGCCTAAAAGCCACGGTGAGACTAGCCGGCCAAGGCCAGCCTGCGCGGTAGGATAAAGCCATAGTGCCACGGACCCTCGGTCCGAGAGCGTGTTGGCGATCCTGCGCTAGGCCAACCTAAGGCCCAAGCCTCGCCAGTGGATGGGGCGAACTCCGCTGCAAAGGACACGCTAAAACTAGTACAGCAAGGTAGGCCTACGAGCTGCGGACGCATGTCCAGCAGGCCAGGGCCAGCCTAAGCGCGTGACCCCGGAAAACGGGTGCCGAGGGTTGAAGGTGGAGTGAACCAACGCAACCGACGCCGGAACGCCACAGACGGAGGCCATCCTGAGCCTGAGGTCCCTGTTGGCACGTCATTATTTCCGCTTGATTCGAGCAGGCCCGTCTCCGTGTTCTTCCCTCATTCTGGAGTCCCACTGCCGCTCCTCGAGGCCGTGACGCAGTGACGTCGGCCGATCGGGGCGTCATCGCGTCATCGCCTACCTCGGTGGGGCCGCGGGCCGCGGGGCGCGCGCGCCCTGACACGAGCGCGCGCGGCGCAGCGCACCGGAAGGGGGTCAAGACCAGGTCGAAGCGCGTCCAAGCGCGTCCAAGCGCGTCCAAGCGGTGCGCCAGCGCGGCCAGGCCGCCAGCACTGCACGCCACTGCAGGCCGAGGAGTGCACCACCACGCCACGGAGCGTGTTGTGACAACGCCACGGCGAGGCACGCGTGTCCAGGAGACTGTCCGCTGCAGCACGCAGTCGTCTCTCTCGCACTCGAGGGGCGTGCCGGCGCGCCGCGGGGGTGCGACAAGGACGGCGCGACGAAGCGCCGAGACAAAAGGGCGAGGCGTGCGCGCCTTTTCGTGGAAGTGGCGGCCAAATAATGGGAACAGTGGCGGAAAGAGCCGGGACGCGTGAGTCACCGACTGGACGCGGACGCCCGCCATAAAGACGGCATTTGCACCGCGAAAGCATTCTGGAGAC
Organism: Thrips palmi; assembly: GCF_012932325.1. Classification (NCBI taxonomy): domain Eukaryota; kingdom Metazoa; phylum Arthropoda; class Insecta; order Thysanoptera; family Thripidae; genus Thrips; species Thrips palmi. Next base: position 8,870,664 of record NW_023144635.1, read on the forward strand.
TTTCAGACGACGGTCTCAAATTTGGCACATTGCATGCAGGGACCACGGAGCGCCTTTCAAAAATGACCACAAATTTCTGCCCCGCATGTGAATAAATTATGCATGGACATTAACATTCCCACTCTGGCCGTTTTCCAGAAAACAGCTGGGAGAGATGCTAATGCTGGCCGGGTCGGCCGGGCCACAGCCGGCTTACTTCTAATCGACGGCAGATGCACTGCAGCTGCAGGTGCGGCCCGGACGGGGGGAGGGGGAAAGGGGGGGGGGGGGGGAGTGGGAGTCGAACCCGCAGCCGCGGCGTGCGAAGGCGTCGGCGGCGTCGTTTCGGCCAATAAACGAGTGGCCGTAAGTTTTCGCCATTTTGCAATCCCGCGCTTGTACACTGTTTCTTCCGCTCCGTCTCTCTCGCACCCGCAGGCCCGCAGGGAGCGACGTGAGCTTCGTTCGGAATGAGTCTGCTGTTCGGAACACTTGTTCTCTCTGGCGTCGGCGTGTGTCCGTGGGGGTGGAGGATGACCGCACCGATAACCCGTGGCGTCACTGGGGGCTATCGGCGGCAGCGCTTCGCTGTCGCTGTCTCTCTCGCACTCAGGGGGCGGACCGGAGGACCGAAGGGGTGCGAGAGAGACAGACGCGGACCGCCGCCACGCTATCCAACGTCACGTTCGGACTTTCGGAAAATCTCTACAGCAAATTCCAGTCCAAACTCTTTCCAAATACGTCGTCCAAAAAAAAACACGAGAAAATCGGATGCAGGGTTCCCGGTCGGCTCGCGCGGGTCGCGCGACTCCGCAACCAATCGCACCACCAAAACTAAGGCAGTGGGATGAATGAGGCGGGCGAACACAATGCCATATTTTCCGAGAAAGTTGGGTCGGGTTCACGGGGATGGAAGCCCGACGAGGAGCGTGGCGAATGCAAGCACACTGTGCGTCCTTGAGCCAGATAAATAAAGTGCGCCTCAATGCAGACAGCGTTTGACCCACATCAAGGCGGAGAGCGTGGCAGTGTGGCCCGTCCAGCCAAAACAGTGGCAGGCCGGCCGGCCGCGTGGACTCCATGCGCGCGTAATTTGTGTTGTTGATAGTCGCGCTGGCCGGCAGCCGCGCTGTCTCTCTCTCGCTCGCGGGCGTCGCGTAGGGGTGCGAGAGAGACAGAGCGGCGGAGTCAATCCGCAGGCGAGGCGGCATGGCGAGTCGCGATTAGAACCTCGCCCGCCGATTAGCGCCACGAGGAGCAGGCAGCAGACTGGCGGGGTCTCTCTCTCTCTCTCGCACTCACGGGGCGGCCCGTCAGGGTGCGAGGGAGACAGACCGACGAGAGCACTGTTGAGAACCACGCACTGCTTTTGAGGCCCGCCGCCATGCCATCCATGGCCATGCCCGCCGTGCCGCGTCTCCGCGAGCGCGGCGTGCCCGCCGTGCCGCGTCTCCGCGAGCGCGGCGTGCGCACCGGACCGTGCCGCCCCGTCCGCGGACCGCGGCGGACCGGGGGGGATCCAGGATGCAAGTGAATGCACCGCCGCTGCAGCAAGCTCCCGGTGCAGCATGCAGCTCCCCAAGGCCCCGCCGGACTACGCCGGACGGGGTGTTCCTCCGCGCCGCCAAGGTTGCTGCCGTGCTGCCCATCACAATGCATCCCCTTTGTCCGGCACGTCGAGTCCGGTGTGCGAGCGCGGCCCCCCCCCCACCCACCCTGCACAGTGTAGTGGAGTAAAGTGCGGTTCCCCGAAGGCCGAGGGCGCTGCTCGCGCGCTGCTCGGGTTGTGTTGTATTATATTCGCAAAAGGCAAGTGCGTTGCCCCCGGTTTCCACGGACTGACGGTATTTCGTCGCTCTGTCAGCCTCGCGCCCTCGCGCCCCGTGAGTGCGAGAGAGCTAGATTTGACAACGTACCAGAGTTCTCCCGGCAGGCGGCGACGCAGCTCCGGTACGTTGTCAAATCTAGCCGTGGGGACCTGTTGCTGCGTGCCGCGTGGCCGCGTGCACCGCGAGCGGCGACAGTGGCGCTGCAGTGGGGTGACCGCGCCGCCGACCCGGAGACTCACTCCGAGAGTCGTTTTCGTCGTTGTGTCTCGCTCGCACCGATACGGAGCGCCCCATGAGTGCGACAGAGACAGCCGGGAAGCGCCAGGAAGCCGCGTGGCCTTTGCCTACGCGGAGATGCTCACGTCGATCCGATCCAATGTGATGGAATACATTTGGGCCGGCCGGGCCGAGCCGGCCCTGGCCCAGTGGGTCACCGGGTGAGTGTTATGGAAAACGAAAGCAGACAAAGCAGGGCAGCAGGTCTGACTCACTGCCACAGTGTAGGCCCACAGAGTGGCCACGCACCCCGATTGGACGCGCACACTTTTTGCGTCAATTCTCATCGCCTCTTTCAGTCTTTCGCACGCCCATGCAGACAAAGACGGGCACGCGACGCCCGGCTGCTTCCGACAGGCGCCCTGTCTCTCTCGCACTCACGGGCTTCACCGCAGGGGTGCGAGAGAGACAGGGCGCCCGGCCTGCAGCGGGCCACCCCCACACGCCGCTGTGGGCAAACACTACCTGTCACGGTCCCCGTTGTTGTTGTTGCTGTGCGTGTCCACTGTTGTCCACTGCGTGCCCTGCATCCTCGACACAATAAGATTTGCCGGACCGGCCGGCCCGCCCCGGCCCGCCCTGCCCGCCCCGGCCCGCCCTGCCCGCCCCCTGCAGTGACAGCTTGACCTGGTTCCAGCGCACAATGGCCCGGTGCCCCAGAGCAGTGCAGCCAGCCGATGACAGGAGCACCAACAAACAAATAAACCCAACCCCTGTCGAAAAGTTAAAGTCGCCACAAAAACTCCCGGTGCCGTGTCCCGAAACGAGAAAGGGATGCCGCACCGCGTCCCAGTTCCGCCAGACTCTCCTTGACTCGCTCGTCAAACGCGTCAAACCAGGGCGCGGGGACTGCAGTGACTACAGTGTGACAGCGCCGCCGATTCATCCCATTTATTGCATACTGCATTAGTGTATTTGGGCCGCGCGGGGCACCGATCGGCACCGTGTGGGGGTGTGTTAGAGTGTGTGGCGCTGCCACCAGCCGGCGCCCTCCGCCCCCTCGGCCGGGATTAAGACCGATTGAGGGAAGGGGGCTCGCCGCCTGTGCCGCCCGTCCTGCCGCCCGTCCTGCCGCACGCCGAGCTGGCTGACTCCTAGGACGGCGGGCCCCGTCCAAGTCGCGGAGTCGCACGCCGACCGACCCCCGGGCAGGTCCCGGCGGCAGCAGCCAGCGGCCAGCGGCCCCAGCACGGGCCTGACCACGGCTAGCCGTGCGACTGGCTTAGCGTAGCCTAGCCGGGCCTAGCCGGGCCTAGCCGCCGTCCGCGGCCCGGCCGGTGGGGCACGGCGGCGCGGCTAGGCTCCGCGGCGTCGCTTCGCAGGTTATGTCACCTGCCAGCGCCAGCGCACCGTGACGCCCCGCGCACCTCCGCGGCCGCCTGGAGGAAGAGGGGGGGGGGCTCCATCGGGCCTACCTGCCCTTGCCCTCCGCAACCCTGCACCCACCTGCCCGGCCCACCTGCCCGCAACCCCGTCGCCATCGCCCGCGGCTGGCACGGTTCGTCCTGGACGCCAACAAGGTTCTGAGCGCCGCGGTCGGCACCTCACCTGAGTTGCTGCACGACGAGAAGGCCACCTGCAGCTCCACGGCGTCCACGGCCTCCACGGCGTCAGCTGGGTCGGGCTCGAGCTCTGGGTCGAGCGGGGAGGCGGCGGCGGCCGCGGCAGCTGAGCTCATGCTGCTGCTGCGGTAGCTGCTGCGGTAGCGGCGGCTGTCAGCAGTGGCGTCTTCATGCATGTCTCCCGACAGGCCCACGGCAGGACCACGCAGCTCGACGCGCTGTTCCTTCGCGTCCTGCACGCGCCAACATCGACGCACTTTCGCACACGTCCTCGGAAACTCGTCAACGCCGCAGGTCCTTCCTTACGCAATACAAATTTGAACGATTGGATTATGTAGGTCTGTAGGCCACTTCACTTACACTTCGCATTCAGACGCGACTCCCGAGTCAAGTCGACGACTGAAATTTATGACTTGTAAACAGAGCGCTGGCGTGACGCGAAAGGGTTGCCCACTCGTTTTACAGTGGACACGGGCCTCGGAGCACCGGGGAAAATTGGGGAAAATCCGGAGACGTCCTTGGACTCGTTTTGCGAAAAGTCGCAGCGCGCTGACAAAAAGTAGGTCATCCGATAAAAACGAAAAGGTATTACGAATTACCGAATCTGAGGCTGGGGATGCTTCCTATAAATTAGAAGTGACTAGAAACTATTTCTACGAGGGTTGTCATGCTTCCTAAAGGCTGAAAAACTATTATTCCGTGCTTAAAGACTTTTGACCAGTGTGGTAGCACGGGGCAGGTTAGAGCAGTGGCGCCATCTCTCGGCCGCGCTTGGTACTACGTCAGCGCCGACCGGATGCTCCACGAGCGCGCAGCGCGCCAAACTCAACCAAGCCAAACATCTTTCACTCGAGGTTTGTCATTCAGAGTAACTTATTTCTGATAATTTCAGAAGAAGGTTACTTTACCTAACCTTGCACGTTTTTTAACATTTTAGAAAGAGTTGCCCTGGAGTCGGCGGTGGTGGAAAGTCAAAGAGCGGCGTCGTGGGCGTGACCAATCCGCAGAGGATGTCCCCCCGCGGCTCTGCCGTCGGACAATGCCAGTGTTTGTGTGCGACACGGCGACACGGCAACATGCCACCCGGCTCCTGTTTGGCCCGCAGCGCGGTGGTCCCTCGACGGGCAGTCCAAAAGGGAATCGAAACGAATTAGTTCAGGTTCGAGCGTGGCGACGAATTTGGCTGTTTACTTTTACTTTTGCCGACGTTATCATTTCAACCGTGCTTTTCGGGTCACCCACTTTATTTGTGTGACCTAGATTCTGTGCTCCAAATATTTATCTCGCAGGATTTTGGTGGATGTCGTTGCGGGGATACTCCATGCCGCGGGTCCGCCACGCCAAGTCGCCGGCAGTGGCGCCCCCTACCAGGCGGCGGCGGAACCTCGCGCGGGGAGTAGCGACGGAGCGCTCTGCGCGCGCCGCCCGCTACCGCCCGGCCCGGCGCCCGCCGAGGTAGGTACTGTAGGTGGAGGGACTGTACAAGTTTGTCGTGTTTCAAGTTTTATTAGCAACAATGTGAGCATTTGCAACAATCTTGTCTTCTGGCGAAGCGCTCAGCGACGTCCTGCTGCCTTGCAGAGGCACGGCCTGCAGGGAGACGGGACCGAGTTCCTCCTGGATGTTGAGATTTCCTGCAATTGAAATAATCATACACAAAAATGATGCAAACAAATGCACAAGTTCTAAAGTTCGTGCGGCACCGGGCCCTGGATGACACCCCGTGTGATGGTCCTGCTTACTTACGTTTCCTTTTGTGATTGTAGTCAGGATGGTTCCAGGGCTGCTCCTTTCCCGAACCCAGCCAGGTGTAGAGCATGAGGACAGTGAGGAGCACTGTCGCCTGGGCCCAGAACACTATCCTCCACTGCGTTATGTCCGTCTAAAACAGTGGACACAAAGAACATTTTTTTTGTTGGGACAATTGTTGAACCAAACATCAGCAACCACGGCAGTCTATAAATAAAAGATAAGAAGTTGGCATGCAAAGGTGCTCCCGGCCCGTCAGCTCACCACGTCGGACACGATGAGCCCCACGACCTGCGGGCCGAGCACGCCGAGCACGGCCGCCATCATGTTGCCCACGGAGTAGATGGGCCCCGTGTGCAGCGGCGCCAGGTCCAGGTAGTTGGCCTGCACGCCCACGAAGCTGGGCCCGTAGAAGCCCATCGACAGGCAGATGAGGGCCACGGACGCCGCCTTGGAGCTCACGTAGGCCGTCGCCACCACGCACACGGAGATGGGCACGTTGGCTGAGACAGGCGGAGGTGAGGAGAGCGGAGGCACTTCCCTCAAGGAGGCATTGGCGCCCTAGGGTTTGTCCGAATGCAAACAGTTTTACTTTGCTCACCCATGGCGTTGAAGAGCTTCCTGCTGTTGGTCGTGCTAAGCAGCTTGCGGTCGCGAATCCAGTTGGCCATCCAGGTGAAGAAGAAGGACGACAGGAAGCCGGTGAGGTAGGGCAGCGACGTGAGCAGGCCGTTCTGGTGGACACGCCGGAAAGTACATAGAGCCGTCCTGCAGTCGAATGGGGCGCGTCGGCAACCGAAGTGGCGTCGAATGGGTTGCCTACTCCGCAGGCGGCATGGGTGTCGCCGAGGTGGCGTCCATTGGGTTGCCGGCCCTGCGGGCGGTGCAACACCGCCACGGCGCCGAAAGGGTTGCCTACCGCGCAGACCGGCTTTGCCGCTTTGGCGGCTTGACTCACCTCCTCGAGGCTGAAGCCCAGCACGCCGTTGAGGTAGGTCGGGATGCTGGTGAGGAAGGTGAAGAAGACCATCGCCTGCACCGACAGGGACAGCCACAGGACCCAGACGCACGGCGACGAGATGACGGCCAGCCAGGGCGTCCGCGGCTGCATCTGCTCGGGGTCAACAAGAGCATCATCTCCCGGTTCAGCCCTTTGCGGCGGCTTGGCGGGAGGGGGGGGAGGGGCCTTGCCTTGGGCGCCTCGCCGTCGTTGATGCACGACTCGATGTAGGCCAGCTCCTCGGCGGAGATCCTGGAGTGTTTGGACGGCCTGTCCGCGCCCAGGGACAGCAGCAGGACGCCGGTGGCCAGCCCCAGGACGCCGAACGAGTAGAAGATGGAGGGCCAGCCCCAGCGCGCCGCGATGACCCCGCACAGGGGCGAGGCCAGCATGGGGCCCAGCAGCTGGCCTGCCGAGGCAAAGACAACAGACAGTCAGCGTCAAGACCGTCCAGCCCGTCTTAGTTTCTGGCGCGGTTTGTAGTTCGTACTTCCGAGAACGACCGTCGTGAAGATCTCCCTCTCGTGCGGAGGCACCCAGACGCCGAGCAGGGTGTACACGGACGGGTAGACGGGGCCCTGCGACAGCGAGAAAGCAGGGTGTGTTATCTCGGGTAAATTGGGTCCAGAGGGCGAGGGCGGTGGCAAGACGGAGAGAGAAGGACCTGCGTGAAGCCCTGCAGCACGCGGTTGGCGAACACGGCCTTCCAGCCGCCCTGCAGCGCGCACACCGGCAGCAGCAGCGTGCACAGCGAGGTGGTGATGAGGGCCCCGGCCAGGAGGCGCGACCCGCCGAGCTGCTGCGACAGGATGCCGCCCGGCACCTGGCTGATCATGTAGCCCCAGAAGAAGGCGCTCAGCAGCCCGCCGCGCACCTTCTCGTCCCAGTCGAACATCTGCCGGCAGCCGACGAGTTTTCAGTTCCCCGCCACCGTTTGCAACCCTCCCACCGGGGAGCCGCAACTTGCCGATTTCGGCGTCAGGGACTCGATCTCGAAAATAGCAATCGACCTCGCGTGTTGTCCCTGCCCGGGAACTCGGACAAGTTGCAGCCCCCGCTCTGCGTTGCACTGTGTCTGCTTACCATGTCGTCGGCCTCCACGTCGCCGCCCATACCTTCGCCAGCCAGGCCGACGACGCTGCCGTTCAGGAGGCTGGTCTCGTTGAGGAGGGCCGCGGCGAGGGCCGTCTGGTTGCGCGGCCTGGTCCGCACCATGGCGACCACGGCGACGCTGAGGTTGGCGCGCAGCGCGTACGCCACGAAGGACACGAGGGCCATGAGGCAGGCCTGGAGGTGGCGCACGCCGAGCCGCTTCCCTGGGTCGATGACGGGAATGGTCATGGTCATGGCGCCGGGGCTCGAACAATCCTCTCGCTCGTCACACTCCTCTCGCTCGGAGACGTCCCCACTGGAAGGCCTTCTCCGCGACTCACTTGGCGGGCTGATGCGGACGTGGGCATTGGAGGGTTGGGGCATGGCCGTGCGGGGTGGTGCGGGGTGCTAGTGGTTCGGCCGGGCTGACCTGGACGGACTTGGATGGACCAGGTGAACGCAGCACCGGGTGTCAACTGCCACGCTCTCTCTTGGCGAGAGCGCTCCCTCTCGCCTCGCGCCCCGGCAGATAACTTTGGTTGCACACCTAGAGAGTGATACCCACGCACACTCCCACACGCCCACACCGCCCACACGTGCAGCGCGGGCCACCTTCGCCCAGGCACGTGTGGGGTAGGCAGCCCACTCGGCCCCAGCAGGGCCAGCAGGCCGTCGCGGAGAGCGGGCCGTTCAGGTTCCCAGACGCCCCGCCGAGGCCTTCTGCATTCCCAAGGCCTACCGATCTGACTTAGACCGGGCGATAAGGCTTAACAAAGTCAGGGATGTGTTTAGACTGTGTCAACGCGGCGCGACGCGGCGCCGCAGATAACGCCACCCCGGCCCGCGGATTGCGTCGCTCTGTCTCCGTCGCACCCACGGGGCGCACGGCATGCCCGCGGCGTGCGAGAGAGACGGAGCGACGTAACGACTCTCGGCGGTGGCGAGGGTCCTTCCTTCGCTCTCATTGGCGGAAAAAATGGGTGGGTCTCCGCGAGGCTTTGCGGCACGTGCACGGCGACGGGGGAGTCGCCTGCGTTTTGGCCGCCTACGCCGGTCCTCTGGCCCACTGTGCGTGGCCATCGTCTCACACACAGGGTCCGACTGCATGGATTCCTCCCCCTTTTTTTCACGCGCCCATCCTTGTCGCCGATCGCCGAACCCGTTGTGATTGTATGCGATGCCACATCAATGAATTAAACGCCCCCTCCCTGTCGCCCTGTCGCGGCCCTTTCAAGGTCCCGCTTGCTTGCCGTCGAAGGACCAGCCCGCCGTGGCTGCCAGTGGCTGCCGTGCCCCGGCGTGCCTAGCTGTCTCCACGCCGCCGCTACCCCTCGCTATCTTGCAGCCTGGCGCCTGGCGCGCGGGGTATGGACGCCGCAGCTCGCGGCACGTGCTGCCCCTACACTGCCTCGCTCCGCCCCGCCAGCGTGTTCCGCGACTCGGATACCCGCGCCACCCGCGCCCGCGTCTTTGTTGCTGAACGGCGAGGGCGAGGCGAGGCGCCGGCGCGGCGGAGGGCCGAGCTGGGCCGAGCTGGGCCGAGCACGGCGTCGATGAGACATCATGCAGCGACACGGGCAGCAGGGACACGCGCCGAGAAATCACGCCACGCTACGCCACGCCACGACACGAAACGCCACGTCTCGCCGAATCCAAATCAGGCGACAACAACCGATCCGTAGAATCAGACCGAGTTCTACGACTTCCCACGTACGTCGGCGACGACGTCGCGCTGGCGGCGCCCTTGTCGGCCCGCGAGGAGGCGGTCCAAGCGGCTACAGCGGAGGGCGGGCGGCGCGCTGTCGAATCCGGTAGAACGCCCTGCTCTGACGGCGGAACCCGCCGCTGGCGCTAAGTCCGCCTTTGACAAGTTGGCGAGTCGTCGATCCGAGTGGCGGCGCGCAGGGCTGCAGCAGGCCGCCGTCGCCGTCTTGCCGACCCGCGCGTCGTCGACCCTCCCCGTTCCCGCCGCTGCCGCCCCTCGAGCGCGGGGCCTCGACGGGGGCCTGGGACCTTCCACGCCGCCCCGGTCGCGACACTGCATAATGTCGGCCATGGCGGGAAGCCTTCGCCGTGAAGGCGGTCCCCGCGGTCCCCGTGATCTTGACACTGAGTCTCGTGCGGGGAACGCGCGCTCTCTCTGCCTGCCTGGCCGCGCCCGCGCCCCGCCGCTTCCTCGTCGCGCCCGCGGCACGCCGTCCACGCCGCCCTGTGTCTGTTTGGCGCCCGGTCGGCGCCGGCTACCGCCACGCCGCCACGCTGTAGTTAGCACATGAATGGCGTCTGCAGTCTGCAGCTCCTCCTCCAGCTGGCTCGCCGGGCTTCTGCACACTGCCATTCGTGTCGTTGTACACACGGACACGACGCGCCGGTCGAAACGACAACGACGCTGGTGACAAAGTGGCGAGGCGCAGACGGTCCTGAGAGTTGCAGTTTTTGGCGGAGGAGCGACGACAGCGACGCGAATCTCGGTGGAATGCGTTATGCGCATTCTGCAGAGGCATCTCGAGAGCTCTTTGTAGGCGGCGCCGCTCGCATCCCGGTGGCGCAGCGGTCCCGCGCCTCTCGGGGGGAGGCTTCGCGTCTCGCATTTCATCTATTTTATCTCGTGGAATGGGACTCGAACCAAACGTACGGCGGATGGTACGTTCCAAGGGATTCAAGTCATCCAAACCTAACTTTATCTGAGGAGGAATTTGCAGAAAGCACGTGTTCGAGTCCTAAAAAGCCTCGTTCGGGTTGGCCAAGGGTTCGCTTCTCACTCAGCCCGGCGTGCGCCGTGCGCCCTCAACGGCCTCTTGCTCCAGGTTGTGTCGCAGCCCCACCGCAGTCCACGACAGCGAGGTAGGGTAATCGCCGAGGCCAGGGCCTCGTCGGTCGACGGCCTTGGCGCCTTGGCGGCCTTGACGGCCATCCCCGTCGCCGACCTTGATACTTTTTACGACCATGTTGACGGTCGGGGTGGGGCAAGGACTCGTGCGTGACAGTGTGTGTCGCTGGTACTGATTAGAACGCCAACAAGTGCCCCACGGTGCTACACCCTCCCCCACCCTCCGCGCTCGGGGTGCGGGGCCGGCGGGGCCGGGCCCTGGGGCGGGCTAGGCAGGCCAGGCGCTGGGGTGCACACAGACCTGCCCTAACCTCCGCATAGTGCGCGTTATGAAAAGAGTACCATCACCTCGCGGCCCGGGGAGGGGAGGGGAGGGGAGGGGGGCGGAGCGCGTAGCGTGGCGCAAGCAGCAAGCAGCAAGCTCGGCGGCGACGCGACGCCCATCACGTTCCTAGGCGGCATCGCGACGGCCAGTCCCTGCAAAGCGACGCGCCGCCGCGGCCACCAAGAGTGCCTCTTCTAGGCCTAGACCGCCACGCCACGCCGACATGGTGGGCACCGTGACGGCGGACCCCAAGGAGCAGCAGCAGCAGCCCGTCGCCATGCACATCATCAAGGGCGAGGGCGAGCAGGACAAGCACGCCGACGGCGAGGCCAACGGCGAGGCCAACGGCGTCGCCAACGGTGACCTCAAGCACCAGGATGGCGGCAGCCGGACGAGCGCCGACGACGAGGACGACGAGGAGAGCGCGTGCGAGGAGGAGGCGGAGAAGCGCGACGAGCTGGGCATCCTGATGGAGGGCAAGAAGCAGATCCAGCTGCACAGCGGCGAGGTGCTGGAGGTGGGCAGGGACCCGCAGCCGCCGGACGGTAAGTGAAGGGAGGGGCCGAGAGGGCCGTCGGAAGAATGAATGCGACCCGGGTTCAAATCCCCCCACGTCCAGAGACCTTTTTACTGGAGCGGCACGTGTGTGACCGCGGGAAGCATGCCGTCGGAACATTCCGGCTTGCCCGGGACTTCCGGCCGATGCAACGACGCCATTGAGAGTAGGCCGCCGCGGGCCGCGCGCAGAATTGGCCGTTTGGGCGGGAGGGAGGGAGGGCGGGCAGGAGCAGAGCGCGGAGCCGCCCCCGCTCTGCCACCCCCGCGTTCCGCGTCCAAAGTCTCATTCCTAGTTAGGCGCGCACTCCACACGTGCCGTGCCGTGCCACGCCGTGCTACCGTCGCCCTATCTTCCGCACTCACTGCAAACAGCGCGTGATTTACCGCGAAGTCAAGGCATCGCATCCCGCTACGCCTCGAGGTTGCACCGCCGCGGCCCGCCCGGCGAATTCCACACACCGCCGGATTTGGAGACCTCGCGTCTTGCGTCTCGCCTCGCGTGGGGCGTTATCGCAGACAGTGTGTGTGCTTGGGGTCGCGCGGCGGGGCGGGGCGGGGCGGGGCGGCGTCGCAACGCTGCTACACTTAATCCCGACGCCGTTCGATTTCGCTCCGACGCGGCGCTGCCTGGCGCTGCCTGCTCACGAGTGTCAAGGTTTACGAGCACGTTATGGATGAGCGGCAGTAACGCCGCGGAACGCAGCCTCCTGTCGTCTGCGCTCGGCTGTGCCGCCGTGCAGCAAGGAGCGACGTCCTGGCGGCGTCCGCCTCCGAGTCCCGCTCTCTCCCTGGCGGGCAGGCACTCCCGCGGCGCACCCGTGTCGTCGGGAAGCCTCGGCCCTCGGCGCCCCATTACCATTACCATTAAGGGCTAGACCACATATGATCGTATGCCATTTCGGGCCCGACACATGCCCGCCTGCACTGCAAAACGGGACATGGTCGTCCTTACTAGGGGAGAACTTTACCTCGGCGGGGAAGAACCTCAAGCGGCTACATGCCCCTGGCTCGCAGAGTGCCTTCCCCGCGGGTTAGTGACAGGCCTTTCCCGTGAGGGTTGTGCCGTCCCTACCCTGGGCCAGCCTCTTTTGAGCTTGACCGAGTCCGGAACCCGCCTGCTTCGTCCCTTATTCTCGGGAACAGTTGCACCTTCGGTGTCTTCTTCTCTTCTTTCTTGACGCGTCTTGGCAATTGTTACTTTGCTTCACCCCTACCCTTTTCTTGATGTGACCTCTCGGCTGGAACAGGACTCTAACCCAAGGCATTACGCCCACCCCATACTCGTGTTCGGCCGCCACGGCGTCCGTCGGTGTGAGGCCTGGAGCCCTTCCCCGCGATGCTCCTCTGTGTCGCTCTGCATGCTGTTGTAGGCCTGCGACTACGAGAGAGAGGGCATGTGCCCCGTCTCCTCCGTGCAACACAACATGCAACGACTGGTTAGGTGCGAGGCTGGTGTTCTTCGGTCACAAGGGTCGTGGGGGCTGGAGGGGCGTTGCGCTGTATCCGCTCTCGGGGTGTGGGACAGCGCGTTGCTCTCGGGCCCCGGCTGGCCGGCCGGTCTGTCTGCTGAGCGCCAATCCGCGGCCCATGCTGGCAGCCGGCCGCGCCATGCGGACGGGGTTTGTCGTGCTCCCGATGGGAGCGCCCGATAGGTAGGCAACCCCTTGGAGCCCACCGTTGTTGGTGCTGCCTACACGCCGGGCGCGTAGGTGGTTGGCGCCGCATCGCCGCTGTGACCGCGACCTCGGCAGGCCGTGCGTCCCCTGTTGACTGCAGCGGTGGCGGCGACGGCGGGGAGGGGGTGACCGCCCGGTCAGCCAACCGCAGAGAGGTGGACACCAAAACCAACCCACAACCAGCCCAAGAACCATAACCAAAGTTAAAATCGGCACTCATCCATAGGTGTAGGTGTCTGTCTCCTTCCTTATGACTCCACGGCGTGATGTTATCCTGGTGCGCCCCTCCGGGTGCGCAGTAGTTTGTCTGGTGTCTAGGAATGTGGCAACACGGGACGTTGTCGCGCTGACCTGGCAATCTGCATTGCCTGCCACTGCACTGCATCTGGTCGGCGCCGTCGGTGCGAGTCGAGCTGTCCGAGCCTAGCCGAGCCCCAGGAGACGCGGTCGGTGTGCCGAGCCGGGTAATCCCCAATCCTCCGGCAGGTCCCTGCTCGGCATGGCCCGGCGGGCCAGCCGGTCCACTCCGGACACCGCCTCGTCGCGCCGTCCCTCTCGCTCCCCTTGGGGGAACCCACGAGTGCGAGAGAGACGCAGCAACAAAGGCACACCCCGGACTCAGCCTGCAGGCGGTGCGCTGCACGTGCGCCGCCGTGCGCGCGCTCGCTCGCACAATGATGGCGACTTTTCCCGTCCGCTACAGGGCCCCGCCGAGAAATTTCCCGCGCAGTGAATGCTTCTCTGATCGCCTTGTTGAACACGGGTGAACGGCACATCGGGTCAGCATGGCAGGTAGGGGGGCGACGCAGGGGACACACAACCGCTGCACTGGTGGATCCATGGCCGGGCCGCTTGCACAACGGACGCAACGGACTGGGTGTTGCACTGAACACCGCACTGAACACTGCACTGAACACTGCACTGAACACTGAACACTGGGCACTGCGCGGACACCGATTGGGGCACTGGCTGCTGGTTTTTCGCGGTACGTCAGCCCTGCGACCGGCAGGTCGGTGGACACGGTCGCCGCTGTAGTGGCCTGGCTGGACGGACGCTGCCTTGTAAACAAGGCGCCAAAAACTAATTTGCACAGAACTCGGACACTGTTGCACCGATCACCGCGACACTTCGAGCCTCGACGCACGGCGTCCACACGGACCGACTGGTACCACGTTCGACCCGGAAAACCGACTTTGTACCACCGAAAATCAAGGACAAACACGGAGCGACGTGACCCGCGTTGAGTCGACTCGAGCCCAACATGGCGACCCCCGCCTACCCTGCCGTTCGCAGGCGGACTCGGCCAGAGCTGCGCCTCTCTCGCGTCGCGTAGCGGCGCGAGAGAGGCAGAACGACCAAGCGACTCTCGGGAGCCACTCGCCAAAAGGAGCGCATACTCACCCCGTCTCGTTCCACCCGGTCAAGGCCTGCATCCAGGACGCGTCGCGCGGCGCGGGCAGCCCCGTGCAGTCCAGGGTGTCATCCTTGCAGTGGCACGGCGGACAGGGGGCGCCGTCTTCGCGGAGGGAACCCCCCGGAGTCGGCGGGGCTGCGGGGGCCGCGGGGGCGAGCAGGGCCGCGAGGGCCAGCAACACGCCGACCTGGGCCTCCATGAGACAACACCGTTGCATAAATAGCAGAAGCACACAAACAGCGGCACTCACACACAGGCACACCGAAACGCTCAGACACACGGGCCAGAAGCGAGCACGTCTCGTGCCCGGCTCGGCCGATGTGCGACGTGCACGTGACTCCCTCGGCGCCCCGGAACCGATCGGACGAGACGACGCCGACGACGCCGACGACGCGCACGTGCGGCGCGCCGCCGTGCTGTGCGGTGCACTGTACGACCTGCAGCAGCGGTGGCGGGGGCGGAGGAGAAATGACGCCTCAATGGGACACCAAACGCGCCGACACACCGCTAGTGGGGAGTCGGAGAGTCCCCCCGCGCGGGCGAGCAGAGCGGCACAAATTATACGGCAAGGGGTTCCGACCTTCAACCACACCGTAACTTACGACCATGTTTTCCAATCAAGTTTCCCGAAATTTCTAGTTTAAAAACGACAATGCCGTCATGCACGTGCCTTTGCCCGAACGGCATCCGCCATGAATTTTTCGGGGCGCGGGGATGAACGGGTGGATGGGGCGGTGGGGCTTTGATGGAATCACGAATGGCAGCAATTATGCGGAGCCAGCCGGAAAAGGGTAAATCGAAAGAGAGGGATAGTGAAGGTCGTATGGCGGCGTGCGGGGGGAGGGGGGGAGGGGGTGTGCTTCGCCGCCGCTGCGTGCGTGGGTGGGTGGGTGCATGTGTGCATGAGCAATTGGATTTAGCGGCGGCGGCTCTGTTGGCGATGTGTCGGTGTGAGTGCATGAGAGCCCCCCCTCCCCCCCGGCCAGCATTTCGCTGCGGTTGAGGGTGGCGCGGCGGGCGGGGCGGGGCTTCATACGAGGAAGGCAGCACGGCACACTGCATGGGGTGTGCGGGGCGTTCGGGGCCGCCGCGGAACGGCAGCAAGTTGCGGGGACAAATTGTGTTGGCCCAACTGCTCTTGTGGCTCCCTGACCCTCGACACCGCACGGCCGGTACGGGACGGGCGGTGCGGGCCGCACGACGACAAGGACCAGCACTCAGGCCGCGCCACCAACGTGTACGTCGACGCCTTTTTTTTCATTTGCCACGTTTCATTTTCGCGGAGCGGCACAAAGTATAGCACAGTTTCACCATGAAAGAAAACGCCATGGAAAATTCGTTTACTCTGAAATTTCGCGCATTACGTACTCTGAACCAGAAAAGTTGGAAAACAGGCCGCGTTTGTGACTGATTTCCAAACGTGTTGGCACCACTCCATTCCCTCCGCGCTCTCTATCGGCCAGTTCGAGAACTAACTCTCTACCGCGCCGAGGCGCCGAGGCGAGAATCACTCCATCGAGTGGCACTTCAGCTTCAGCTTCAGCAGCCTGCCCTACCTGCGCCGTCCCTGCCGGGGCAGCACTCCTGGAGAACGCTCTTCTTGGCCATGTTCCCCACAGGGCTGGTCAGGGCCGCACGGGGGCCTGCTGTCCGTTGAGCCGGTGCTGCAGGACTGTGGTTTCGCGTTCGATGACTTGGTCTCGGGCGAGAGCCCCGCCCCGCCCCGCCCACCGACGCCGCCCCCGCCAGGATCGCCGTGTCCGTCGACGGCGGACGGCAGTCCTGACCCCTCCGGCTCCCTACCTCGGAACACGAGACGCCGGCCGTCTCGGGTGACGCAGTGGCGCATTGGCACTCGGCCGGAGGCAGCACGGCACAGCCAGGAGGGGCCGAAGCCCTGATCCTGATCGCCTGTACCGTGCCGTGCCGCGCTGGGCTTAGGCTGGTCGCCACTCGCCGGGTTCGGCTTCTCAACTAGGGTCTCACGGGTACCTGGCAGGGGGGCGCCAAGTCGAGGTGAAAATCGTTGCCCCCCCCCCCATTCCAACTGATGTTATCAGGCCCTTGGCCAATATCCTCTTGTGTTTCAAATCCCCACAGCCACAGCATCGGCCTCTTAATTTGATCGGGTTCGGTTCAGAGGGCAAGGGATGAGGAGAGGAGGAGTTCCCCCGGCGTGGGTGCGGTGCAGCGCGTTAGCCGGTTCCTCTCTCTCTCTCTCTCTCTCGCACTCACGCGGCGCTGCAAGGGGTGCGAGAGAGACAGAACGACGGTGCTGTCCAGAATCGCCGCGCGGTGGCGGTTAACCGAGCGAGGCCCGGAGCGGCGTGCGCTGAGCAGCGCTGAGGTCGCTGAGGTTGGCAGCCTGGGCACTGCACTGCACGGTGGACAGGCTGGGCCTACAAAGCTGTCAAAGCAGCCGCCGAAGCCAAGCCGGCGTCACGCCGCTCGCAGCGCGCCCAGCCCGGCCGCCGGACGTAAACACAACACACGCCGGTCCCGTCCCGTCCGGCTCGCCGCCGTCCTCCAAGCCTACACCGCGGCCTGGGCCTCCACGTCCTCCTTGTCCGCGTCGTCGAAGAACTCGCACCATGGGGCTCGTGAAGCCGCCGGAGGAGACGCCGCTGCTGCCGGACGCCCGGCGCCGTCGCAAGCGTGAGTGCCGTGTCGTGCCGTGCCGTGCCCCGCCGCCGTGCCCTCACGCGTAGCTCGCGGGCCTCGCGGGTCGGCGTCGTGTTCCTCGCGCACACACGCGGCCGCCATTAGGGGTCGTTTTGGAGTTTGCGGTAAACAGCCCGGCGAGGGGCTGCTAGGGGGTGGGGGTGGGAGGGCGGTTCGGAGGGCGTGCCCTCTGGAGGCCGGGGACCGGTCATAAACAACGCGGCGTGGCGGCGTACCCAGCAGAGTGCATCATGTCGGCGTTGTTGTTGTGCTCCAGGGGCCAAGTGGGGCGTGCGCCATGTCCAGGCGCTGCTGCTGTTTCTGTGCACCTCGACGGCGTACTCGCTGCGCGTCAACCTCAGCGTCGCCATCGTGGCCATGGTCAACCAGACCGCCAGCGGCAACAAGGACTTCCCCGTGAGTTGCGCGCCTCGCTAACGTGTTTTCCAAACATTTTACCAATGGAAGTCAGATAAAAATTTCGCATGGAGTGTTGTTGTTTGAACAGGTCGAATGTACAAAAAGGTGGACGTTATTTTTTGAAAATGTTTGCAGGTGTTCGACTGGAAGAAGAAGACCCAGAGCGTGGTGCTGTCGTCCTTCTTCTGGGGGTACTTGGTGATGCAGATCCCCGCCTCGCAGTTGGCGCAGCGCTTCGGCGCCCGCTTCTTCCTGGCCGGCGCCATGGTGGGCACGGGGCTGTTCACCATGCTGCTGCCCGTGGCCGCCATCTTCGGCGACTGGCCGGCGGTGGCGGTGACGCGCGCCGCGTCGGGTCTGTGTCAGGTGAGCACCGCGTCGACCGCCAGTGCATTCCGCTGCGTCGAGGCCGGTCGGGCAGGTCGGTTTTCCCTAGTGACTGTCCGTCGGAAAAAAAGAAGAAAATTGTTTCTCGCAGACAGAGCACTCGTCCGCGCCGCTCTGGCAGCTGCCCTTTCGAGTCGAGCAGTTTTATCGAGTTTTATATTTATCATCTAATCTGGACTCGGATCATAAATTTTTCATACCGCATGGATGGAGGCGCGGGTAACGGCCTGGCTCAGGGGTTGAGGGGTGCAGCAGCATGGCAGCGTAGTGGCGACCCCCTCCCCCTCCCCCTTCCCCGCCATTTCTCCGGTTGACTGGCTCCAGCGCCGGTCGCGGCCAGGACCTCTCTCGCCCCTGGAGCCTGAAGCGCGGGGCCTGGAGCCAGCCTGGAGCCAGGGCGGGGCCCGGCGCCCGGACCTAACCAACCTTTTGTTGTCCGTTTGCTCGCAGGGCTTTGTGTTTCCGGCGTGCTACGTTCTGCTCGGGAAGTGGGCGCCGCCTTTGGAGCGGGGCAGATTCACCGCCTTCGTCATCGGAGGTAAGTTCAAGGCCGGCGGGGGCGGGGCGGGGCGCGGAGCAGGCGCCCTCGCCTCGCCTCGCTGGAGTCATCCGCGCGGAAAACGGTTCACGCATTGTGTGTATTCTCTTGGCGCCCGCCTGGAAGTTTCCACGTGTTTCAACTTTTTTTTTTTTTTTTTTGGAATTTCAGCCCAGCTGCTGGGGCCGGTGGTGATGCTGCCGGTGACGGGGGTCTTGTCCTCGTCGGCGGGCGGCTGGCCCAGCGTGTTCTACGCGTCCGGGGCGCTGGGGCTGCTCGTCGGCGTGCTCGTGTTCATCTTCGTGGCTGACTCGCCCGCCGAGCACAAGCACATCTCCGAGGTGGAGCGCGACTACATCCAGCGGTCCATCGGCGGCAGCATGCGCAACCAGCTCAAGGTAGCCAAGCGGCTCGACGTCGAGCCTGGCCGCGGAGGCTGTCCTCTGAAGGGCGGATGTCCTCATCGGCGTGCTTTGTGTTGCAGAGGACCCGCACGCCCTGGCTGTCCATCATCACGTGCGTGCCGCTCTGGGCCACCATGATCTCGCACGCCGGCCAGTCCTGGGGCTTCCTGACCTTCATCACGGAGGTGCCCACCTACATGAGCTCCGTGCTCAAGTTCGACATAAAGAAGGTACGTCTGATCGGTGCAGTTTGTGGAGTCGGAATGCCTGTCCCACGTGGATCATTCTTCTCCGTTTTGGCAGAACGGCTTGCTGTCGGCGCTGCCCTACCTCACCACGTGGTTCGCCAGCTTCGCCTTCTCGTGGCTGTCGGACTTCATCACGGAGAGGAAGATGCTGACCCTGACTGCGTCGCGCAAAATCTTCAACACCATCGGTGCGCGAAATGAACTTGAAGCCGAGTGTTCGAACCCGCAGACTGTGACTCGGCGTGTGTTGCAGGCATGTGGGGCCCGGGGCTGACGATGCTGGGCGTGGGCTACATCAGCGACTCGCCGCCGCTGGCCGTGACGCTGCTCACGGTGGCGCTGGGGCTCAAGGCGGGCTGCTACGTCGGCTTCCAAGTCAACTACGTCGACCTGGCGCCGCAGTTCTCCGGGACGTCCTTCAGCCTCGGCAACTTCCTCGCCAACTCGTGCTCCACCCTGGCGCCGATCGCCGTCGGGCTCATCGTCACGGACCAGGTAAAGCCGAGGCGCGAGCGGCGCGAGCCGCGGGTTCGACTACCATCAACTTTTTTTTTCGCGCTGTCTGTTGGGGTTGTTGCGTTAACGGGGATGGAGAGGCCCCCGCCCGGCCAGGGATTGGCTCATCATTTGCCGCCAAATTACGGCCGCTCCGATTTTCGGCGCGAAACGCGCACACGCGCGCACACTGTAAACGGCCAATGACTGAGCACTGCGTTCGTTCCCTGTTGCAGACGTCCATCGAGCAGTGGAGGTACGTGTTCTTCGTGACCTGCGCCATGTTCTTCCTGGGCAACCTCGTCTTCATCTGCTTCGGGTCCGCCGAAGTGCAGCCCTGGAACGGGTCCAGGAAGGCCTCCATGTACCTGAGCAAAGGTGTGTTTCCCGGTCAGCCACCGGCTAGGCGAGTTGGACCCGTCGTGGAGGGTCTCTCTCTCGCGCGCGGGGTAGCGACACTCCGATTCTGCCAACTTACCACTGTAACACAAGTTGAGCCGTCGCTACTCCGCGTGCGAGGGACTCGCTTTGCTGGCCCCCGCTGATGGGGTATCGACGGGCCAATCATCCCTCTCCCTCCTTTGCGTTCTGCATTCTGAGCCGTCTGTCCCCTCTGCCTGCAGACTCCATCGCCTCGCAAGACTTGGAGCGGTTGCGGGCGGCGGCGGCGACGTGAGCACGCGACGACTGCTCTGCGTGCAACTCGACGTCGACTCGACCAGCTCCTTTCCTCCGTGAGGAACAACAGTGGTGCGACGGGTGCGTGAAGGCTCCGTCTGGTTCTGGGCAGCGGGAACGACAGTGGTTCCCTCGGAACTGGCGCGGAGGAGACTTCCCTGTTCCTGCCGCCCTCCGCGGCGCGTGCACGCCGCACAGCCGCGGACTGGAGGTGCCACAGTCACTGTGGCAATTTTAAACGCCTCAGGGTCGTCCGAACGCTAGATCAATTAGATGAATGGGCGGAGGAGTGATGTATTTTAATATGATTTTTGTATGACATGAATTGGTGGTGCTACATGTTTTACATTGTGTTTTAGATTGTGTTGTTATATAATGTTTTGATGTTGTATTCCAAGCTCAAAGTAAGTTATTGTAAATAATTTTACGTCTATGAACAAAATTAGTTAGTGTTTAGTTTGCTTACTCTTAGCAGCCGATGGCTGAGAAGGTCGTTGTTGTTTTATGTTTATCAACTCTAAGTAATAAAATATTTTATTCCATAGAGGTAACATTTTCTTTTGCGGCCAGTGGCTACAGGAACATACAGCTACGTCATAAAAATATCACAATAAGACACCTAAAACCCACGATGTGTATAATACAAGAATGGAAAGGCGAAATACGAATCAGTCACCCACGGTAGAGCGGTAAACTGACACTCGATGTCGAAAGATTGCGGCGCCTGATATCAGGTCTCTGAGTTCGTCAATACTCCGTGCCAGTAGAGACACTGCTTGGGGCAGGTAGATCGGGTCCTTGGCGGCGAGGGGTATCGTCACACGGGAGGTGGTTGCGGTGACGGGGCGGCCGGCGGCGACGGCGGTGACGGCGCGGCCGGCGGTGGCGGCATGGGCACTTTGACCTGCTCCTTGTCGTCCTTGTCCTTGGCGTCCTTGGCGAGGGACGCGAGTGCCTTTTCGGCGTGCAGCCTGTTGTACTTCCGGGGGATGGCCATGGCGGCGACGAGGCCCAGGGCGAGCAGTCCGCATAGGAAGTAGTTGGCGGCGTCCGCGCCGAGGTCCTCGAAGAGCTGCGAGTACGCCAGCGTGGTGCTGAGCGCGAAGGGCTGCAGGTGCACACAGGGGGTTAGCTCGTTTGTCGGAGTTCAAGGAAAGATAACGGCTGAGTGAGTCCGAGGGACTCCCTGGCGGCCACGGCCTGTTACAGGCCCGCTCTTACCTGGAACATCCAGTTGATGAAGGAGGTGGGGTTGCCCTCTGGCTCCGGGTAGGTCAGCTCCGCGGCCATCTCGAAGCCCGCCACGAAGAAGCCCGACATGAAGGCCCTGGAGCGCAAACTTCCGCTTAAAACGCAGACAACCCACCCCAATTCTCGCCACCCCACTGTGATTTTGCTACACGGCGACCGGGGAAAAAGGAAGGAAGGAGGGAGGACACTTACCCCATGGCGGCGGACACCCAGTACACGGCGTGCATGGAGCCCTTGCTCAGCGTGACGGTGTACAGAACGCAGGTCGCCAGCGACCCGGCGTACAGGGCCACGGACAGCTCCCTGCGCACACGAAGAAGGCCGTCACCTAATTGCAAAATAACATCAAGAAATGGCAAACACCGAGGCCTTTGAGTCTTACTTGAACCACTTGGTGCGGTCCAGCGCGGTGGAGACGACGACGATGCCGCCCATGCCGGTGAGGGTCATGAGCGTGGCCAGGAAGCCGGCGTCCGCGCTGGCGTCCTGCAGCACAACATGGAGGGTGTGAAGGCGAGTGTCGCTCAACGTGTGAATAAGGTTCAGACTACAAGGATTAAAAGAAGGCGCGAACCTTGAAGAAGTGCGTGACGAATCTGTTGAGCAGCGTGTTGACGGCGATGAACACGGACACGATGAGGGTGTAGGAGACGAGCAGCACCATGAAGTGCATGTTGCTGCAGATGCGGCGCATGGAGGCCACGAACTCGGACGAGGTGGAGGCCGTGAGGGGCTGGTCCGAGGCCTGCGTCTGCGTCGAGGCCAGCGACTGCGCCGACGCCTTGGCCGCGGCCTCGGCGGCGGCTTTGGCGGCGGCCTGCGCGGGCGAGGGCGGCAGCGGCGGCGCGTCCTGGAACACTGCGCCGAGGACGTCAACGAGGGCTCGGGGTTGGACAGCTGGACCAGCCCGGACCTCGCCGACGCCCGGCCTCCGAGTCGCCAAAGAGCGGCCCGTGGAATTTGAATTTAAATTGGGTCATATACATGAGCATGTTTATGCCCGCGCTCGAGCGGCCTGGCCGGCTTGGGCCCTGCCGAGTCTCGGCGTCTCGGCCGTTTTGTTCGCAAAGTGCATGCATAAACAGCGAGGGCGGCGTGCAAGTGCGCCGAGTGTGGCAACTTGGGCCGGATAAAGTGTAGTGGCGGCATCGGTGTTTGCGGCGCGGCGAAAAGGGGGGGGGGGGAGGAGCACAGGCTGGCCAGGGAATTATGGCAAGGACTGGAAGGACGGCCCGACAGGAGTCGGCGAAAGTGCACGAACAAAAGTATTGGCAGCTCCGCTGTGTGTCCGAGTGACGGGGGAAGCAAACTCCGGCCGAGGGGAAACCAAGGTCATCCAGATAGGGAGGGGCGGCAGCGCAAGAAGGGTTGGCTATTCCACTCACGGCAGATGACGGCCAGCAGCAGCAGCGTGCCCACCACGGCGAGGCTCAGGTTGAGGCGCATGAAGCCCCAGAAGATGTCTTCGTCCGACCAGTCCGCCCTGGCCGTGAGCGGCGCCAGCGCGCAGCCCAGGGAGATGCCGCCCTGCGGACAGAGGGAGAGAGATGCAAAGGTGCCTTCAGGAACGAGGAAGCGCCCACTGTGTGCCGAGTGCGCAACGCGCGCGTCGGGTACCGGGCAAGGGAGGAGCAAACTTGGCGAGCGCTGTGACAGGGTTGCAGCAGAGTGCGCTGCTGGAAACAATTAGCCCATCGGCCAGCGCCCCGCACGCACCGACGACGCGTACCGTAAGCGAGGCGCCGACCCCCATCACGTTCGACCCACCCCGCCCCGCCCCGCCCCGCGCCGCTTGGCTGCCCCACTTCGGCCGCGATTACACGCCGATCACCGCGGCAGCCAAGCTGGCCCTGCTCCTGGAGTCCTGCCGAGTGATTCCGAAGAACCGTTTCGTCGCTCGCTGTCTCTCTTGCACCCCCACGCAGCGATGGGGCTCCCAGGGAGAGCGGCAGAGACAGAGCGACTGTTGCGAATCAGCCTTTCCGGCTTCCGGGGCGGCGGGGCGCGGCCAGGTGCTTCCCCTCGCGTTTGGCCGCCGTCCAAACGGTCCGAGCGGCGAGGGACCGCGGTGCCAAAAAAGCAGCGGTTGGCGCGGCAGGTCGTTCGAACGCGGGGCGGCAGCGCGGGGCACCGCGGCGCAACAAGTGCGGGGTAGTGGCGGTAAGCACGGCGGTAAGCACGTCTAAATTTTTAATCCCGACGGCGGCTGAGCAGACACCAGGCCGCAGCGTCGCCACTTCCAGTGCCGTGACCTGACCCTGGTCCTGGCCTCCTCCATGATGCAAAGCTTAGCTGCCCTTTGGGGAATCTCGACGGAGCCGCCTTTAGCGCGCGCGGCGTCTTGACTACGCTATCTATTATTATAGTCAACAGTAGAAAGGGCATCTACGCTGCGGGCAGGGTGCGAGCACCTTGCCGCCTCGAAGCACTCGAAGCAGGGCCCTAGCGTGGATGACGCCCTGCAGTTCGAGCGGTTCGTCTTCCTGTCTCTCTCCCTCGCGTTCATGGGGCGTCACGGAGGGGTGTGCGAGAGAGACAGCGACGAGGGCACTGCTCGGAGTCGAGCTGCTGCGTGACGTCACTCGGAGCGCCGCGTCCGCGCGCCTTCTAATTCAGTGAAAGAGAGAGAGAGAGAGGGAGTCTGATTCATCTGCTGTCAGAGATGATACTCGGCGAAGTTGGCGCCGGCAGCACACTGATTCCGAGCGGGGGTCCTCTCTCTCGCACTCATGGGCCGCCCCGTGTGGGTGCGAGAGAGACAGATCGGCGGGACTCCCGCGCGGAATCAGCCTGCAAGGCCGCGGCAGGCACGGGAAGAACTTCTCCAGCGGGGCGGCGCGCGGCGGGGTGGTGACAGACAAGTTGCTGAGAAGGGGAGGGGGAGGGGGAAGCGGTGAAACGCGGCTTGTGGAGATTGAGCGCGGAGCCGGCCAGTCCCGGGGAGTCCCGAAGGTGGCGACCAACTTGGAGCCCCATTAGCACCAGCCCGACCGGCCCCGTCGAGGGCCCCGCGCCACGGCGACGACGGCGACGACGACCGGGAGCAAGAGTGCTTGCCGGAGAACTCAGTTTGCTGGGAATGGGGGGCCTGTCGAAAGGTGTCGCGGCGTGCGGGGTGTGAGCTAGTTAGTCTCTCGGCGGGAGCGAGCGCCGTGCAGGTAGGCAGCAACCACTGCGCGACGCACGGCTGCCGGCGCGCGGCCTACCCGCCGGGCGCTCCAACGCAGTACCATTACCATTACGGGAGCACCGCGTCGCCTCCACCAGTACTCGGTACTCACCATCTGGCCGAACAGGCCGGCGCCCAGCGCCGTGGAGACCTCGTTGGCGGGGAACCAGACGGCCGCGAAGCGCGCGGGCGAGGAGATGACGAAGTTGGTGGAGGCGGACACGACGACCTGGCCCAGCAGCGTGATCCAGTAGCCGCCCTGCCAGCAGCCCGCCACCTTGAGCCACATGCCCAGCGCGGTGCCGCCCGCGCCGATCAGCAAGTTGCGGCGCAGGCCCTGCGGCAGAAAGGGAACGGCTGTTTACGCTCACTCGTCGCCCCGCCGATGAAGTACGCCAGCTAGGCGAGCTGCCATCCCTCGACCCTCGCCTCATCACTCAGGCATCCTGGCCCGTCTCGTGTCTGCACCGCCCGCCCCTCGGCCTGCCCACCCGGCCGCCCGAAGCAAGTCGCTTCGTCGATACGTCACGCCGTGACTGCAAAAGACCACCCGGACAGCCATCGCAGTCACCCCGACACTTATCAGTGTGGGTCCACGTCCACTCCATTCGTTTTGCAGTGATGGTGCGTCGGGCATGCGAGCGCCGGCGCGGGGCGCGACAGCGCGGCGCCCCGCAATCGGAATCGCACATCGATATCAGAACCAGGTCCGATAAATGAGTTGCCGAGTCGCCATGCGGCACGCGGCGCACGCGGCACGTCGGCAACAATGCGAACAACGGGGCGGCCGAGGCACGGCGCGGCAGGCTGCGCTGGCTGCGGTAATTTGCTCCACTTCTCCACGGGCTGCGAGCAAGGCTGCGAGTGATAATGTGATTCCCAGTGCCGGGCCGGCAGCGCCGAGGGCAGTGCCGTGGCACTCTGGCCCGACCCGCCCGGCCCGCCCCAACCATTCCAACTTCGGCTGTCTCTCGAACGGCCAGCGTCGCGACCGTCGTCGCGCTCAAAGGGACCGACTTCAAAATCCCGTTTCCGATTTTTGTTATTGCGCAACGCGCCAGCAGCGCTTAAAACGGCGAGTGAGTCTGCGCGGCCTGGTTCGGCCGCGGCCACCGCCGCCAAGGACTGAAGGGAGACGACGCCATAATGGTCATCAATAACGAAGGCGGTGGGAAAGGGTTTTCCTGTCCTGTCCTGGACGCCCGGACGGCCCGGACTGCACAGGGACTCGCTGAACCTGGATGGCGGACTGCATTATTTCGTTATTTCTCCCCGGCAGCGAACGGCAGTGGGGGGCGTGGCGTGTCGGACTGGCGGCGAAGGTTGTTTTCGAATCCGCGGCGACGAGGCTGGATTACCCACAAGGGAGGCGTAGGAACCTGCACGCTAAGCCTCCAGCACGCGTAGTTCTCGATTTTAATCACAACTTTCTGAACAAAATAAGAGAAGAAGCTACCTTTTCCAAAAAACTCGTAAAACCGTTTTTTCCTCCCAGTTCATTCTTGGTTACTCACGTATTGGTCAAGCAGCCAGGCGGCGGGGAAGGCGAGCAGCATGGCGGTGACGTTGAACACCAGGCTGGTCCACTCCACCATGGTGCCGGACACGCCGTAGTAGGCCGTGGTCACGTCCTCGATGACGCAGTACTGCAGCCAGGGCGCCGCGTTGAGGCCGATCACGGCCACGAACAGGGCCAGCAGCAGCCACCGCCGCCGGTACACCTTCACGAGGGGCTCGGCCTGCTGCGGCGCCGCGGCCGGCACGGTCGACGGCGGGGGCTGGGCCGCCATCTTGGGCCCCCTCGAGGCGGACGTCCGCACTGCGGGAGAGAAGGGGGCTGTTCAAGTTCAAGAGGCCTTTCATCGTCTCTGCGGAGGAGAGTCTGTGGAGAGCGCAGGGCAAATAGGAAAGGAAAATCGCTCCCTTTCCGCCAAAGTCGCGAAGGGAATCCCGGCGTCCGAACTTGATCGATCGTGTTTGTGACAAACAAGATTTACGTCACATTGTTGAACCCTGGTGACCGCACCGCACGCATGGGCAGCGCGGCCGGTCAGACGGACTGGCGTGGCGGGCAGACAGTCCGGCGGCGGCCGGCCGCGCGTCGCAGTCTGGCCAACCGGATGGAGTGAGGCGACCGGTTGGCGAACGGGCAACCCGACAAATCGGATGGATCCCATCCGATTCCGCCACCGCCTCCTTCCGATGCGCCTTGGACGGGTCTTCGAGGCGCGCGCGACGCTTTCCGGGCAAGGTCATCGTTTCTCTATAATTAGCCCTGTCCGCACGCTCGCCCCCACAGCAGCACCGACAATCTCGTCGCCAATCGGACGATACGGAGGCAAAGAGAAAAAGAGGGAAACGCATTCTACTCGGTTCTGTCGTTCTGTCGCGACGGGACAGCCAGCGGCCGGCCGGGGCCCGCGCCTCAACACTGTCGCCGCGAGTCGCGACGCGAGCCGCGACTCCACGGCGGTGCGTCAGCCTTTCCGGTGTGCTGGCAATCCGGCTGTTGTTGTCGTCCGCACCGGGCGGTTGCAACCCTTGCCGTGCTCGCGGGGCATGAATGTCGTCGTCGCTTAGTGGCGGTCCCCGGGCGGCCTCGATCAAAGGGTGCACAACACACTGCAGCTTCCAGGAACGGAGATAAGCCTTCCTCCACGGAGACGACGGGATCTTCCTTCCGGCGTGTCGACATGCTGCCGAATGCGGCCAAGTGCTCGACTCGTCGGCGGATTTCGGCCGTCACCACGTCTCGACAACCGGCCCTCCTACACTGCGTCCAAATTCATTACTGCGTTAACATGTTCTAATACCACGGTGTTCGTCCCGGAAACCGATGGGTGGGAGTACGCGGTGCCATCGACGCGGCCCGCGGCCCGCGGGGGGAGAGGGGGGGGGGGGGCGCTAGCGGTGCCGACCGCTGAGTGCGCACGTTAGTTTTCTTTGCGCGAGCATGTCGGCAAACAGCGCCCGGCCGGCCGGCCGATCCGGCCAACAAACTCCGGTTCATCATCGGGAGCGTGGCGCCGTGGTGCGGCCTTGCCTCGCCATTTCATGCAGTGCCGTGCCCGCCTGAAGCCGCGTCCGACGGCCGTCCATCCATCCATCCATCCATCCATCCATCTCGCAGCAGGTCCAGCAGGTCCAGCAGGTCAGCGGGCGGCCCCCAGTATGCCCGGGCCGTCCGCCAGGGGGCGCGCGGCGCCTAATGAGGCCGCGTCGTGCCTCGGATGGACCGCCCAGCTCGACGATGCCGTGCAGTGGCGTCGTCGCTCTGTCTCTCTCGCACCCACGGGGCGTGCCATATTGGTGCGAGAGAGACAGAGCGACGAAGCACCGAATTGAGGTGGGGCTGAGTGTGGCTTTCCGAGCGAGGCCGCGTGTCATCCCCCCCCCCCCGCGCCCGATACACTCACGTGCGTGCGCGCGATCACAAAAGGTTACTGCCAGCCACTGTCGCAAGGCGCAATTTAGCCATCATTTCGCTGGCCCGCTGGCTGGCCCGCTGGGCCCATGGGCGCGACGGCGCCACACGGCAGGCAAAGCAGGCAAATAATGGTTTGAACGGCCGCGCGGTGGACTCGTTATTTTTGCAGTGGCGGTTCGCGAGTGGGGGAATCGAAAACGGCCGTCATCGCCGAGCAAGGCAACACGAATGGCGAATTCATTCTCAAGCTCGTGTGTTAGAGATCGTGGAAGTACTCACCGCGGGCTGGGAGGAGTCAGGTGGTCCCAGCAAGCGTGCGGACCGCCACCCACACCATGCTGGGGTCCGTGGCTGCTCCAGGGGCTGCGCCGCGCGCGGGGCGGGGCGGGGCGGGGCGGTCGGGGGTCACCTGCCGACAGCGCAAGACAGATGAGCATCGGCACTTCTCGGTACAGCGAGCGTCAATGTGCTCCGCAGCAGCTGATCATCAAGGTCGAAGTTTCAATTTGCATAGAAAAACATTTCGGGAAAAGCACGTCTGCCCCTCCCGGATAACGATTCAAACAGCTGTCGATGGGCAGGTCAGTCCATTTGCGAGTGCATCGGGGCAACTGTCCACTTCCTGCCGCCAAGACGCAAAACGGCCTCGTCAGCGCCAAGGCGCGTGCAGTGCGCCGTGCGCGATACATGTCACCAGCGAGTGGCAGCCAGCGCGGAGGAAATGCACTCTTATCGAAGAGGTCACCGGCACAAGTTGCGTAAACGGCATTGTAGAACCCGATCCACGCGGCCGGGCGCCGCCAGCCCAGCCAGCCGCCAGCCAGCCGCCAGGCCGCGAACTGCAGAGGATAACACAGAAAAGAGAGAAAGAAAAAAAAAGTCCGGAGGTGATTTAAAGTTGAAAGGTGGCGACGGCAGGGCCCGGCAAGGCCCCTTCCCATGTCGACACCGTCGGTGGCGTTGCGACGCGTTGCGACGCGTTGCGACGCGTTGCGAGTGCCGTGACATAACGCGCCCAGGGTGGAGCACCATCTTTGCGGGGTCACTTTCGTCCAGGGACCCGCTGCGGATTCTAGAAATACGTCGTATAAATCGGAACGACCTGAGCCGGGTTACTGCACGCGAATCAGCGGCGACGTGTTCGAGGGGCCTTCCCCGCCTGGGCCTGTGTCTGGGTCCGTGCGGCCTGCCCGGATGGCGAGGCGGAGGCTGTGACGCCTCCTTTCCGATTGCCACCATTTCTTCCCAGAAATTATTTATCTTGCAGGGAGGAAGCTTATATTGCCCCTACACCGGATATTGCAAGAGCAAGTTGATGCGACAGAGACCGAAAGACACTTGAGCACTCAAATCATGCCTAAATAGATGCTAGCGGCAAGAAATTTCCTAATTGTGGAGAATCTAGATCTGACAGCGCGTCTAGAGTCATGTCCTCCTGAACAGCTTCTGGCCCACGACGCGAGCTTTATGATTACTTTATCTCCGAGGTGATCTTTTGCGCCGCACCACCAATAATAATTCCCACCTGTCCCATGTCGCACTCCGTCGCGCTCTGTCGCACGGCCGGCGGCTCACGGTTCGCGCCTCGGTGCCGCGCCGCTCCCACGACACGCTAATGACGCGGCCCGCCAATTTCTGGAGCATCATTACCGGAGGCGCGAGGCGGAGGCAGGTAGCGCGATAGCTAAGCAGGTGCTCAAGACCCGTGCACTGTTAAAATTAAATTGGGAAACCGCGAGAAAAGTTCTGATGCTCCGGAGGATTCGGTTTTTCACACAGGTAAAATTTGAACTATACTTGCCGGACGCTAAAAAAAAATAAAGACACTGAACTTTTTATAATTTTATGAAGATTACAGGCTTTTTGTTCTTGAAAAGTTTCTTTGTTGAGTTTCTAAGGCTTGCTTTTTCCTCGAATAACATAAACCCAAACAAAACGTGTGTTGTGATTAGGACACAGAACTCACATAGTGCTAGTTTCACCCGTAACTGGGCAAAAATCGAGTACATTCTAGCTCGTTTGACTTTCATTTTTTTGGTGGGGACCAGCGTCCGTATGTACAGACCGACCACGCGGTGCTCAGACGGAAACCCGCGCGCGGCAGCACTGTGAGTTATGTTTCGTTTTGACTTTAAGAATAGCAGCGCCTGCTCGGCCCAGGAACACGAATTAATCACCCGAGCTACATGAAGCACTACAACTCCGCGAGGCTCTTCGCCGACACGGTTTTACTGCTGCTAAAGCGTCGGCCCGGCGGCCACTGCACGCGTGGCGTATGTCGCCCGCCTCGGCGCTCCCATACCAGCAGCGGTCCCGCCGCCACCGTCGCCGGTCTAGTGTAACTGCCAGCGGCGGCGACGCCAGATGCCGGTATTTGCTGCCGAACTGGATCCGCGAGATGCATCATTCTCCCACGGGCGGCCGGACACACCGTGAGAGTGGTTGGGCACGGGGCCGCGGGCCGCGGGCCGCAGGACGGACGCGGAGACAAAGTTTTGGGCCCTGCCACGCTCCGCCACGCTCCGCCTTGCCACGACGTCACGCTCAGCGGACTCGGCGGGCGGCATGGCAAAGTCAACAACTACATGACCAAAAACGAAAAATGGAAGAGAGAGAAAGATACGAGAGTACCCACCGAATGGCTGAACCAATTGAACGTACTCGTGCACAGTTCGTTTATGAGTTGAACAGAAACAGTGTGCCCCTGTCACGTTTCAGGAGGGAAAAGATTTGCAAATTTCCATCTAGGTACGACTCGTCGATGCAGACAAATACCTACTGCTAAGTGGGCCAAGAGCGGTTCAAAGAAACTGAAAAACAGATAAACCGAAAAACCAAAGAACAGAGAGACAGAAAAACAGCGAAACCTACAACGCGGCCGGCACTTAGGCCCGGCCCTGGGCGGCCGGTCGGGCCTTATCAAGCACATGCCGCACGGCGCGGCGCTGAGGCCGCTTCGGCCGGCCGGACGGCGGCCTCGTCCGCGACGCCGCCCTGTGCACTCACTCACTCACCGGCCGGAAAGCCTGGGGGGCCTGGGGGGCCTGGGGGGCCTGGGGGGACGACGCGGTCGAGGGCAGGTGGTGCCGACCGTGGCGGAGAACGAGCAGCCTAGTGGCCCAGAGCGTCGTGTGTGTGGGCCAGCGTCCCTACACCGTCGCGCGGCGGGCATCGGCGTCCACGCGGCGTCCGCGGCGTTTGCATACTGCGCGAACACCGCGTCTCGCCCCGCCCCGCCGCCCCGCCGCGCTGACGCGGGATTGCTGACGGCGGCACGCGACACACTTTACGGGCAACTGGCCGTGCTGCATTGTCCTAGGTTTGGCCGTTTGGCCGCGCCGAAAGAAAGGCACTAAAACAGGTGTTGGCTTACTCGTTGGCGGTGACTGGACGTCGCTGTGCTGTTGCTGTCGCCGCGGCCCGCCGGCCGTCGTGTAGTACACTAGCGTGCTGCCCGTCTGGCTCGGCGGGCTGGGTGCGCCTGGCCGCCGTCGGTCAAGCCCCTCCTCCGGCGTGGCCAAACCTCTATGCTCAAATACACGCCACAGGGCCGGCCGCGTCGTTAAATAGTGGTCGCGGCCACGTCCCAACGTCCTGGCGCTCCCGTGGGTTTCGCGAGCTCGCGGCAGCTCGCGGCACCGGCCGCCGCGGGCGCGTCCAAGTCGCCGAAGACGTCGAAGAAGCAGCCGCACTGTGGGGTCCTTCAGCCGGTGCCGTCTCCAGACTGCCGGGCCGCCAGTCGGAAGCGTGCCTCATCCGATTAGGCGGCGCTGCCCCGCACTGCCCTCAGCAAACATCTCGCCGCCGGCCGCGACAAGCGCGACACTAGCCCCCCCCCCTCTCTCTCTAACCCCTGACCGGGGCCACCGCGCCGGCGAGTCCTCCCGCCGCGTGGTGCGAATGGCGCGCGATGTGTCTGCCCACTCGGCCGCACGGTGGTCGCGGTGGTGGTCATGGTGGTGGTGGTCATGGTGGTGGTGGTCATGGCGGCTCAGCGCTCACCTCGCGACCGCAAACAATGAACCAATTTCCGGCGTTGCAAAGACTGCGTTTCGACGCGACCGGCTCCACGAGGGCGGGGGTAACGGGGATAACCGTCTTCGCGTGTGACGTGACGTCACAGACGCCGCCGAAGAAGCGAAGACAGAAGGCGTCCAATCGCCGTCGTCGCCCAGTGTTTTCCTCGCGCGGCCGCCCTGAGCGATAAAGGCGGTATTAAAAGAATTCCGTCCCAGTGAGGACGGGGTCGGGGGTCACGGCGTGCCGCGCCAGCCGCGCCATTCGTCGGCGTCTGGGCTGCCGTAGGCTGCCGTTGCCGCGCCCATGTGTGTGTCTGTGTGTGTGTGTGTGGCCACGCACACCAACACACGCACACTTTTTGGCGCGTCACTGCGTCCCTGACGGCCTGACGGCGGCGGCCTAGATCGTGCCCGCTTGTCAGTCCGCTCTCCCCTCAGAGGTGTAAGTGGGGCGCAAAAAGGAAAAATAAAAGCAGCTCGAGAAGTAACGCCGAGATATTGAATGGGGGCGTTTAGGACGCCCTTCGTCACTGCCAGAGGGGTTTTTCTGCCTTCTCGGCGTAAAACAAACGGAGGGAGAGGAGAAAAAACACGAATAATCCGGGGCCAGGATAAACTCCCGCGGAGCGCGATCTAGTTCTCGATTAATTCTCATAATCCTGGCCTGGCAGCCTGGCAGCCTGGCAGGCAGGGCGGGGGCGCCCGTTGCTCTGTCATTGTGCAGCCGACGGCCCTTCCTGGAACTCCCCCTCTCTCTGACTCGGCACCCCAACAAAGTCTTTTCAAGCGCGCCTCATTCGCAGAGTGCATGGCGGGGTTCATGGCTGTGCCAGGGAGACTGGCGGGGCGGCCCGCAGGCCTGGCGGCATGGCCTCCTGGCGGCTTGGCCTCCTAGCGGCACTGTCTCCTAGCGGAGCGGAGCGCCGTGACAGCAGGCCACCCGAGAGCGCCGCTGTGTGGAGCAGAGTGGGTTGCCTACATCACGGCGTTCGGCGCCAGACGATGACGCTGGCAGGCCCCGCTCGTTCGCAATTCTAAAGATTGACAGTGGGGGGGATTTCGTTTATTTTGATGAATTTTTTTGTGACTGGCTGGCCGGCCGGGCGCCGCACTGGGTCGGAGCAACCCGCTCACGCAATTAGCGGCACACGGTTCTTTCTCTTTTCAGCCCCTCGCATGATTGGTTCTTTTTGTCCATCCCGCAGCGTCCCGCGGGCATTTGCATTCACCGTCCTGTTCTCGGAATCGATGGCGGCGCACAGATTCGCGGAAAGGGGGGGAATCCATGGTGGAGGACGGGTGTCTGACTGTCACCCCGCGACACGTGGTTAACCCCTTCCGGTGCCGAGGGCCAGTAGTATAAACGCCTCATTGTTACCCGTTGCCATTTCGGTGCCCAATGGTGGCCCTGTCCTGTGTCGTTCCCCTGAGCGTTCCAAGATGGCGGCGGTGACAATGCGCCACCCTTACTACTGGCGGTGCGCGGCAGTGGCGCGAGGCAGTTTGCCTGCAACCAAGTGAGCTAATGAGTCAGGCCTTTGGTGGCTTCCAGGGGGAGGGGTTGTGCCGGGGTGTCGCGGGTACCGCGGGTGCCGGGGTGCCATGTGGCTGCCGCGGCACGGAGGCGCGGCCGCCACGATCAATGCAGAGGGATGCATGTCCCGCTGATATCGAAGGACTTCTTCCCCGCGGCGGCCCGCCGCACCCCCACCCCCGCCTTCCGGCCCGGCCAGTGAGAACAGCGGGCACGGCGGGCACAGGTTCCAGAGACACGACGTCGGCGCGGGGGCGGCCCGGGGGGCGGGGGTGGCCGGGGGCGCCCAGCATCGAGGCCCGCCCCGGGGAGGCTGGGCCGCCTGGGCCGGGCCCCACTCACTGGCGCGCGGGGGCGGCTCAGCTGCGCGGGGGAGGCACGAGTGGCGGGGGAGGGGGAGGGGCGCGTCGAGGGGAGGGGGTGATTCTCGGGGCGTGCGATTCGAGTTGAGGCGCCAGTTGCACCGGGGATTCCGTGGCGCGCGGGTCGGGTCGGGTTGGCTGCGCGACGCGACGCGACGCCCACAGCGGGGCGCCCCGGGCTGGACGGAGCGGAGTCGTCGCCTCGTGTTCGGTAGGGAGGGCGTGGGGGAAGGGGAGAGGAGGGGGGAGGGAATCACCGCGAGCGGCGCAGCGCGCTGGTCCATGCCCGCGCAGTGTCACTCCCCAAAGACACCGCCAGCACCGGCAGCACCTCAGAGGCCGTCGGGCAGGCCGTCACAGAGGCTGCATCCCCATAGCAGTGCGACCGCCGTCATGGTGCTCCCTGCACGCAACCTCCATCTTCCTGTCATGGCTCCGACGTGGTTGTCACGGTGCCTCAGAACGAGGCACTACCTCGAGCCTTATGGGACAATGCCATTGCGTGAGTCATGATGGCCATAACACGGCGCTTTGATGGCACCATGGTGACCATGGTCGATGTGGCTGTGGTTATGGGGATGAACCCGCCACCATGGCGCCAGCCCCACCGCGTGCACCGAGAAGGGGTGCATGACGGGGTGCATGGCGGGGCCGCTGATGTATGCCAGGTTATCCATCGGGCTATCACGCGCGACACCTCTCGCGGCCCGCGCGCCGCTCACAGCCCCAGGGCTCTGTGGTGGTGACATTATCCGGCGAAGCGTGGCGAAGCGTGGCCGCGACGTTGACAAGTGAGGGTCGCCGGTGACACCATCCCCCACCCATTCTCCACCACCTCACACATCGCAGTGTGCCCACCGCTCTCACGCTCGACTTTCTTTTTCGAGCTTGCGGAAATGTTTGAGCAACTTTCTTTTACTTCCTATTTAAAAATTTTTGTGGTATAGAAACAATGTTTCTGAAGTCCCTTTAAAATTTAATACTGTAACGCGGAAATATCTGGGCTCAGTTTATGTGCGAGTCCTGGCCGCTGGAACGAACAAAAAACGCCACAGCGCCCTGCCGGTATTCGAACCACAAACCCGCCGGATTACAAACATTCCTCCCGCGGCTTTGATATTGTCCCCGAGCCCCCGATCCGCGCGGATGGACTAGCACGCTGAGCCGGCGCGGGGCGGGGTGGGGTGGGGTGGGAAAGGGCGGCGTGCTATGCCGCGCAGAAAGTAATTGTGTGATGGTGGTGCCCACAGCTGCAGCTGCTAGTATGAGGCGGCCGCTCCACTCCACACGATCCGGATAGCCATGTCCGTGCGACGGGTGCGCAACGACTCGCGCGATGGCTCGCAGAAAGGTAAGTCGTTATCGAGTTACTATTTCTCGATTTCATTTCGTCATCGAATAGCGGACCGAAGAGACGACCAGCCCACCTCCCAGGGAGAACGAAAAAGTCCAAAGTATGTCAATCTCAGACCATCGTCCCGTCAAATTTACGCACGAAAGCTGAGCGCGTTTCCCGCCTCGCTCGCCTCTTCGACGCCGACGACGCCGACGTCGCCACCCTCCCAGAGGCCGCAGTCACCCTCGCTGAGCGCGCTGAGCCGCCCGGAGTGGAGAGGAGTGGCCCAGCATCGTTGATCTGAAAACGCACCCGTATCTTCTCTGCCGAGCTCCCAGCCCTATCCCACCATCCCGCCGGGAAATGGATGCGTCAACACAACCATCCCCCTCCCCCCCCCCCACCATCCCCCCGGGGCCACCCCGGGCCCCGTCCCCGCAGCCTTCCCGGCCCTGTGGCAAGGATCAGGACCCGTCGGGACCCGTGTGCCCTCAGGTGGTTCCACGGCGCCCCGCCGCGCGGAGAGAGTCGGGGAGAGTGCAAAGCGTGCAAAGCGCCAAGACACTGAGTAAACGGTGAAACGGCGGGGGGCGCAGTCTAGCGTCGAGTGTGTGAGCAGCCCGGCGCAGCCCGGCGCAGCCCCATGCGGACCGTGAGCCAAATTGTCACACACACACACACATACACGCACACGCAGGCACCTGCGCGCACATACACACACACACACATACAGACGGGCGGCACTCCGACTGCGCCGCTGCGTGACGAAGTTCATGTCTCTCTCGCTGCGAAGAGAACAGCCCCCATCCGCGGCCCCGCCCCCTTTCTAGTTCCATAGTCAGCCAGCGGCAGCAGCAATAAAAACAGCCTCGTCAGCTGCGGTGGCCGAGGCGGGCCGAGGCGGGCCGAGGCGGGCCGAGGCTGGCCGAGGCTGGCAGGCCGAGGGGCCAAGTGGCCGAGTGGCGCCGAGCGGTGTGAGCGCTCCCCCTCCCCCTCTCCAAATCCTCTGTTCCTCCTCCTCCTCCCCGCGGTCGGAGTGGCTGTAGCCCCGCAGAGCCTCGACTGAAGCGGCTGAATATAGGAAATGGGTGGCCATTGCGCATTTCGAGCTGCCCTGCTGCCCGCCGACGCCGCGGGGCTGGCGAGGCTGGTGGAGTGGAGGCCGGGATGCAGCAAGGCGTTGACGGCGTCCGCGTTTCAATAACCGCTCTTTTTTAGGGCAGTGGCGCAGTGGCGTGTCGCCTACACTGTTTTCCTGTGGAGTTCAATAGTAATTCGCCTTTATGCGTACAATGACTGGGCCGTGAGATGAAAAGGTTTTCGTTTCGAGGCGTGAGCTGAACACCCCGACAAATAGTGTCCATGAAGCCACCCCAAGGCTGCTAGTTGGAACCCCTTACTTGAAACTTGAAATGCGGCGCCCTCGGCCGGCGCCGCCGCGCGCCGCCATGTCCCTCCCTTCCCCGGCGAGCCTCGGAAGCGCGGCGCTATGGCGGCGTGGCGGCATGGCGGCGTGGCGGCAGACGCAGTCGGCGAGGCAAAGGAGGCCGGAGGGGACGCGGACAGCAAAGCAGCGAAGCAGCATCGTGCAGGAAAATGAAATCGACTCTAAATTGGCGTCCCATTCCTCTTCCTCCACCCGGCAGGCCCGGCAGGCCCGGCAGCCAGTGGCTGGCTGGCTGGAAGGGCGCAGACACTACGCACGACCCGGCAAAGGACACGAGGGGCGGCCTGGAGGGCGGCCTGGGGGCGGCCGGGAGGGGGTGGGGGCGGCGGGGGGCGGCACGGAACGACCGTGGGCGGGGTAATACGTCCCGAGGGAATTTATTCCAGCCCGCAGGGGGAGGTAGGGCGGGAGGAAAACATTTCCCGTTCAAGGAAGACGACATTTTCCCGTCGTCGTTGTCGTCTTCTTCGTCGGCGGCGGCGGTGGTTCGCCACCAGGGGGGCGCTCTCTCCACGGGGCGGCGGGCGACCGCGGGCGACGGGTTGTTTTCCACACGTGTTACGCAAGCCTGCGCAAGCCTGGGCGCGCGGCCACGTGTCGCGCGCCGTCGTTACGTCGAGAGCGTCCACAGAGAGGACGCGGCACGCGCAGCACGCGGAAGGCGAAGAGCGCGCCGCGCGGCCACGCGATGTGAGGACGACGGCGCGAGGCGGGGGGGGGGGGATGGGTTGAAGGTCGTCGAAAAACAAGCGAGCGCGGCGTCCAGATCATCGAGAAGGGCTTTGAGGGAGGAGGCGGCATCTCGGCGACATCCCCGTGCCCGCTTTGACGCGTCTTGTAGGAGGATGAAGCCCGCCTCCGCTCCGCCACCCTCCTCACGGCTCCAGCTTCTGTTAGCTCCCCCTTTCCCCCGGAACAACTTTGCCTACGGGGTGAACGGGGTGGGAGCGGCGCTGAAGCGTCAAATGTGTCAAAAATGTCGCCGAATTTCCGAAGCGAACCCGCTGGGCGCCTCAGGCGGCGTGTCGTTGTGGGACGCGGGGAGGCGTTGTCGCGCTTTGGCCGGCCTGAGGCCGCGGTGTCCAAGCGTTGCCAGAGGCGGCCGTCCTGTAAAAGCACCACCAGCGCAGCAGAGTCTCGCGCTGCGCTGCCCTGGCCATGCCCTGGCCATGCCCTGGCCATGCCCTGGCCATGCCCTGGCCATGCCCTGGCCAGGGAAGCACAGGCAGAGGGAAAATGGGTCATCCCCGCGGCGCCGTGGCACGAAAACAAGTCAGGGGATGCCGTGCCGCCCCACCCCGCCCCGCCCCGCCCCGACGCGAAGGGCCTCGCAGCCTCGACAAGGACTGCGCTAGCGAACAAGCAGCGAGTAGGTGAACGCCCTGGACAGTGCCGACCGTGCCGACCGTCGCGAGCGTCCCTGTCCCCGTTGGTCCCCGTCCCCATTTCGCTGTTTGCCTTTCCATTCTTCGTCCTTCTCCCCGGATGCGTCGTGCAGAGCTTCCTCGGCGTCCTCGGCGTCCTCGATGGCCTTTATTCAATCATAACTGACGAAAGAATGGCGCCAAAGAACAGAATCACAGATATCGGCGAGCACTGCGGAGGGCACTGTGAAAAACACGCCCTAGCTTGGGAGCACTGTGTTGCCTCAAAATTGGTCGAAATGTTGACAAAAACGCAGGAATCGTTTTTTCAGGCTGGCTTTGAGTGGTCACTGCGTCCAATCCAGTCGTTTTTTCTCAAAGGATGGTTCGTCTTTGGACCTTCCTTTTGCATGCCTTTTTACCGGAGTTCCCGCCTTTGTTTGGGAGCAGCCTTGCCTCGAAAGTTCTGACAATAAAGGACATGTCCAACGCTGTATGTTGTCTTCACGGTTCATTAAGTGACGACAATGTAATGGAAATTTCGCTTTCGCGCCGTTGTTATAATCACTGTTACCGAACTGGTTCATGAATTCCCCTCCCCTGCTCGGGACATTGTTATTCGCGCAGGTGAACATTCTTTAGTCCCGCATTTTGCGTTATTAATTTTCGTCGTCGCTCTCGGGGCCACGGGGCTCGGGTAGAGAGGCCGGAGAGGGGGGAGGGGGGAAGGGGGGGGGGAGGCCGGGAAGCCGAAGCATGAATTTGCCGCCCGCCCGCCCAACGCCAATTGGCATAATTTCCACTTGGGATTAAACGTCTTATCCCCGTCCGTGGACAAGGAAGGGAGGAGGGATGTTCTCCTCACCCTTGACTCCGTCCCGACTCCGTCCCGACTCCGTCCCGGCGAGGCGGCGCGCGGCGGTCGGTTAGATAGATTAGCTAAATAGCCGCTCTCGGGAATCAGTGCCAGTCAGGCGAGGGATCGTCCGGGCCTCGGCTCTGCCGTGATTCTGCGGCTCTGCGGCGCTGAGTGGGGAGAGGAGCGCGATGTCGCCTCGGTCGACCCGCCGCCAAAACGGCCGCCAGTCGGCGAGAAACAAAATGATAAAAATTCCGATGGCGGTCTTCCTTTTTTAAACAGCAGACCTGGGAGATTAAAAAAGAAGCGCCAGATCGTAAACAATAGGGGTCCTCCTTCGGAAGCCCTGAAAAGATTCAGACTGTCTCGACAAGAAAAAAAATTCAAACCTAAAATTTGAATTTTCATGTCAATAACTAACTTTAATCACGCGTTGTCCCACTCTTCTCCACTCGCTGCAACTGCCTAGTGCTGCGAAGAGGACACGTCCACGCGTCGCACCGATGGCGTTGCCGTCCTTTTGCTGCCAACATTTTGCCTGAGTGCGTTTCACGTTCCCGACGTCGGCAACAACAGCCCGGTGGAGCCGCGATGTGACGTGAGGTTGTTACTGGAGGACTGCCGCCGCTCCATTCTTTGATCTGGGCCTCGATGGCGGTGGCGACGTCGCGCCGGCACGCTGCTTTCGTCGCCCTGTCTCCGTCGCACCCGTGCATGGGGAACGGCCCGTGAGAGCGACAGAGACTCCGCGGCCCCTAATGACAACGACCACACTCTCCATTCCACCGTGAGCGCGCTGCGAACAGATATGAATGCCAGTCTGCGATCCGCAGCCCGTAACCCTCGCCGCGCCACAACGGCGGATATTGGATGGCTGCTGGCACGCCGTCAGAGCGCCCCGCTGGCCCCGCCGGTCCGGGGTGGCGGGGTCGTTGGCGTGGCGGGCGCGGTGGGGCGCGGTGGGGCGCGGGAACACCACGAGGCGACCCGGGCCGCTCCGCGCGGCTTCACCGGTCAGTCGTGTCTTCGCGTGGCGTGGCACGGCGTGGCACGGCTTGGCACGGCGTGGCAGGACGACGGCGGCCTCGCAGAACGAGGCCCACGATGAGCCGGACCGACAACACATTGAAATTCCCTCGGCCTTCCAGTGAGAGGCGCCTGAGCGTGCACATACGCGCCGGCGTGTTGTATGCGCAGCGGGACCATCCGGGGCGCAAGGGTGGAGGGGGCGCTGGCTGGGCCCCCACACCCCAACCCGCCCCCCGTGGGGCCCGCGCGGGTAGGCCGTGTCCGCGGATTGTGCATAAGAGGAATCCAACTGGACGGGGCCGCAGAGCGCCGCAGGGCGCGGCCTCCAGGGGGCAGTGTGTCGGCACCGCCCGGCACCGCCGTTCTGCGGTGTGGATTATTGCACACTGTCAAACTTAGTGGTCGAATCCCGCTGGCTACCGGCACAATCACGGGCACAACGCATCAAAGTGCAGTGAATCCTGCAAAAGGGGACAGTGGTGGGGCCTCGCAGTGGTCCTTTGCACGTTGCCGAAATTTGCCTTTGGCGTGTCCGCCTTGACGCCTGTGAGGCGGAGGGTAGGCCGGCCCGCAAGACGCGCCTGTCTCCCGGGCCGGCCTAGCCTCTGCTTCGCAGGCGCTAACAGCCACAGGAAAGACTGCCTCATTGATTTCTTTTGAAGAGAGTAAATACTTGCAAAACTGAAAACTTTAGAAAAGCTTATTAAAAAGAAAAGCGCGCCCTTCTTTCACTTTTTATTTGCGAAGTGTAAAACATTTCTGACAGTGTGCCTCCACCGAGGACTGCGGGGACGCGGACAATGCGACAATGGCAGCGCGATGTGCGCGATAACGCCCTTCTCCTGGTGCACCATGGTGGCCCCGGACGCCGCGGAGCAGTTGTTTATTCACCTCTCTGCCGCGCCGTCTGGCCGAATCAGGGCGCCCCTTCCCCCCTCCCCCCCCCTCTCTCTCACGAGTTCAAGAAAGAGAGAGACGACAGAGCGGTCCCGGTCGGTCCGCAGCGGACCGCGTTAAACACCGCGCGGCATAAAGACGCTTCTAATCCGGACGCCGCGATTACCAGAGAGGGGAGGGAAGAGAGAGGGTGGAATAGAGAGGAAGAGGGAGGGAGAGAGAGAGAGAGAGAGAGAGAGGAGAGAGAGAGAGAGAGAGAGAGAGAGAGAGAGAGAGAGAGAGAGAGACCGTCGCCCGCGGTCTCATTAAGGAGGCCGAGAGGATCAAGAGGCAGTGCTGTGCCGTGGCAGTGCTGGCGCACGCCGTGCAGGCCGTGCAGGTGAGGCACCGACGCGGCGGCAAGGCCTGGCGGCGGAGCCTGGCGGCGACGTCCCGGCCCATTAGAACGTCCCACCCTTTCGGCGCCCTCCATCCCTCCAGGGCCTCCTCCGGGTGAGACGGGCGGGGGTGGCGCCGCCCCCGGGGGATGGCGGTTGAGGGCGGTTAGCGGCTGGAGCGGCGGCTGCTTGACGCCGGGCGCTGCAGAGTCATTCCCGCCGCCGCGCGGTCTCTCTCTCGCCCGAACGGAGCACCCCGTGAGCGCGAGAGAGACAGATGACGGCGGCCGCTGGAGGCTGCTCGCGGCCGCCGCACGCACCTGAGCCGCGCGCGACCCACTGACCCACTACGCGCCGCCACGCCGCCACCGCGTCCTCCCCCACCGCTTTGCAATAAGGGTGCGGTCCTCGACGGCAGAGATTCGGGGAGGCCTCCATAAGCCGGCCGCCCTCGGACCCTCAGCTTTGGGGGCTGTGGGCGCGTGCCGCGTGCCGCGTTGCGCGTGGAGGAGCGGGCGGGGCGGCGCGCGGCCGGACCAGTGTCCATGAGTTCGGACGGCGTGCCTCTCACTCCTTGCCTTCGCGCCTATGGGGGAGGAAAGAGGCAAAGGAGCGTCGCTAGTCGGCTGGCTGCATGGCCGGCGATTGTGCCCTGCCCTGCGGCGTGTTGACGGCCTGGCTTGCCCAGGGCATGCCCCAGGGGCCCCAGGGGCTTGCCGAGGGTCGCCCGACCGCCCCGGAGACCAGGCCGACCACGGCGGAGGACCCGGCCCAAAGGGCTTTGGCCGAGAGGGTGGTCTGGACAGCTCTGCCCAATATAGCCACCCAGCCTGACGGCCTGACGCACGGCCAGTCGACCTGGAGGCTCTGGAGCCTCTGGAGTGCATCAAGATTTCAAAGATAAACGCCTCTTTCCCGCCCGCCCCACACTTTCCCGCCCAGCCGCCAGGGCTGTCCCACCACGGTGCTCCGCGAGCGAGGCGGGCTGGGTGGGCCTGGCGGGCCTGGCGGGCCGCAGGGTGGTGGGGCGGTGGGCCCTCCATCGAAAATCGAT
This sequence comes from Thrips palmi, assembly GCF_012932325.1. Lineage (NCBI taxonomy): Eukaryota > Metazoa > Arthropoda > Insecta > Thysanoptera > Thripidae > Thrips > Thrips palmi. Next base: position 8,912,910 of record NW_023144635.1, read on the forward strand.
GCCCCCCCTGAGTCTGCCCGCCCGGCACGCCCCTGGCCGCCCTGCCTCCGGAGCTGGAGCGAAGGGTGGGGTGCGGGTGGGGCGCGGGTGGGGCCTGACGCGCGGGAAGGGGCGGGAAGGGGCCGCCGTGGTGGGGGTGGGGGCGAGGTGAGCCGCGCACAGCTTCGCGAAATGACAGACTAACAAGTCACCTAAGCCATTCGGCGGGGACGCCGGGACACGGCCATGGCCATGCTTGAGCATGCCTCGCCCACAGCCCTGCAGATGTCACGCCCAGCCCAGTGTAGGGCCGCGAGGCCACAAGGGCACGGCAGCATCGGTGAATAGGATTCAGACGACGCTGCCTCCAGCCAGCTAACCCTGCGTGCCCGCACCACCCGCACCCCACCCACACAAACACCTCCACGCAGCCCGGCCCACCCTTGCCCTTGGGCCCGCCAGCCCGGCCCGGCCCGGCCTGCCTGGCCTGCCGGCTCCATTCATCACCCCCACCCTAGCGTCCGCTAGCGTCCCATCTCGTGCCGGCGTGACCCACTATATTTTTCCGGCCGTCCCCATCGACTTTGGTCTTCTGGGCCTTTGTCGCTCCATTTGAAGAATTCAGCTTGCCTGCCGTCGTCAAACACGCCGTCAGACACGCCGTCAGACACGCCGGCCCTTCAAGCAAGCCTTGCTTTCTTTTGAGGGCCTTACAGCGATTAACAAACGCTTTGGACCTTTTTCTCCATCGGGTTGATCACCCTTCACCTCGGAAAAATTAATGTGTAAATTCATGACGTACTATCAGGATGGGTGTATGTAAAGTAAATTAATCTTGGAGTTTTGAAAGGAACAATTAAGTTATTATGCGCACAGCAACAGATTTGAGGTTCCGGAGTTCCAGCACTATTAAAGTTGACTGAAATTTGAATATCTTAAGAAACAATTATTTTAAGGAAATAATTTACTGAAGTTTTGATTGCTTAGAGCTACGACAAATTTGTTTCAAGATTTGATCAAAATGTTTCGAAGTTGCGATAAATCTCCGTAGAGTTGAGCAGAGCATTGCGGATAAATCTTTTCCCAGTTAAAAGTTTTTGATCCCAATCCCAACAGTATTCTCGACATCATTTTCCCCTGGCCATGACCAAAGTGTGACAGAGAGCCCTTGTTACAATAATTGGTTCACTAATTCGGAGTCCCAACCCCGGGCCCCCGCGGTGTCTCACGCCCCCCCCCCCCTCTTCCCCCTCTCTCGACCCACCGCGTTCCATTTCCGAGCTTCAATCATCCCTGCCTTCCTCCGGCCTTCCGCCGCCGTATTATTTTCGCGGTCCGTCGCTCGGCTCGCCCTGACCCTCCCGGACTGGCCATCCAGCACCCCCTCCCCCTGGACACCCCCCCCCCCCCTTTCCCGCGGCCCCGGACGCTCATCCCCAGAAGTTAGACCGCCACTCATCAGCTTGCGAGGCTGCACGTCGGCCGCTGCGCCGCCGGCCTCGCTGCCGGGCAACTTTGTCGGCTCGCCGCGGCACCACGCGCCACCACGCCTGCGAACGCGTCGATAGGCAACCCGCTTTAGACTGCGTTTCCCCGTCTCTTTCCGTCCACTCCGTTCCTCCCTCTCTGCGCCTTTCTGCTTCTCTCCCCCTCTTTCTCCGCTGGACGCGGCGTGCATTTCCATCTCTCCGTCTCCCTCCCTCTGCCCGGAGGTACTCCCGCGGGTACTCCGCCGCGCTGCCTCACGTTAGCCTTCCCTCCCGCGGGCCGACTCGACTGGGGCCTCGGCCACCCAGCGTCCCCGCGGGCCCTTCCCGCGCGCCCCCCTCGCGCCTCTGTACCTGCTCGACCCGCCCGCCCGACACTGTAAACTTTTTTTGTGCAATATTTGTACGCGGTCTCTCACCATTTTGAGCATGCGTGCTGGTGCGATTTTTCGAACAAAATTTGATGGGGAAACTGTGTGGAGACCTTTACAAAATTGTATAAATACATTTGCTGTGTGCTCGACCTGCTCGACACGGTTGGCGTACCGAGTGCGCCCTGCCGAGGCCCTGCCCTGCCAGCACACCTGTTGTCGGAGGGCGCCCCGCGGCCCGCGGTGCCCTGCTGCCTGCCTGTATCCCCGGCCGTCCCCGGCGTCCCCGGCCTGGCGGCCCAGCCCCCCGGGGGAGCTGAGTGACAACACGACCTACTTGCCTGCTGCCCTGCTGCTCTGCTGCTGGGTCCTGGGTTCAAATACTGACCCCGGCTGTTTGCCTTGCCACACAAGCGCGGCGCCTGCACGGCAGACATAGGTTCCCTTTATGGTTTTCCAGTGGAGAGACATCACTTTGGCATCAGTTTCGGAAACCAGCCCCTGGAGGGAGCAGGCAACTTCCGGGTGGAGCCTGTCGGAACGCACTGGCCTCCGCCTGTATTTAATCTACGACGCCGGCGGTGCTCTCGGTCCGTCCCGGTCGCGCACAAGGTCCCCGACAAGATCATCTTCGCTGACCCTGAGTCCCTGGCCGCCCCTCCCCTCCCCTGGATGTCTGGAAGCAGGCGAAGCAGGCCCGAGGCCCAAAGTTAGTTGGCGGCGACAGTCCCAAACCCACGCAGGCGCGCGCACACACACGTCCACACACAAGCCGTGTTCGAAGGCGGATCGCATCTCTGCCACCTATCATGTTACACTCGTTGTCGCGCGTCCCCGCCCCATGCCGCCGCCCCTGCCGCGCCGCGCCCTGCATGCCGCACCGTGCCGTGCCATGCCGCACCGTGCCGTGCCATGCCGCGCCGTGCCGTGCCGTGCCGTGCCACGCCACGCCCGTGACGTCATTGCCGCAGTTCGGGGCAAAGTTTGTGGACGCCCCAAGGAGTGCGCCCAGCGCTTTATGTTTCCACAGGCCAAACTGAACTGGAAGGGCGGGAGGGATGAAGGGCTGGAAGGGACGGAGGGTATGGCAGGGCGAGGGAGATTCCAGCCACAGAGGGTAGGGCCAGTAGGGCCAGTAGGGCCAGTAGGGCCAGCAGGGCCGGCTAGGGTAGCAGGTCACTCGCGCAAACAAGGGCGGAGGGACAGGGGCTCTGAAGGGCTGGCAGGGCTGGCGGCGCTGGCAGGGCTCACCCTTTCAGGTCCCTCCGAGCTGCTTTTCGCTGCCTGCAGCAGGCTGCCAGCAACCCTGCTGCCGCTGGCCCGGCGTATCCACTTCCGGCCTGGCCCTGGCGAGCCGCTCTGAAAAGGCGGTGGGAAAGGTGGCGGTGACGGCGTGCTGGCCGAGTCGGGCGCGCCGTGCACAACAGCGCGTTAGGCCTCAAGGCGCGGGGCGGCGGGCCGCGGGGCCCACACGGCAAACGTCTATTTCTAGAGCCGGGCACGTCGCCGCGCCGCCGACGCTGATTACATTCCAACCTGCGTGGAGAGGCAAACGCGGCTTTCGGACGGATTTCGCGGCGGCTTTCAGAGCGGCTTTCCGAGCGGCTTTCAGGGCGCGAGCGTTGGCACAGCCACGGCACAGCCACGGCACAGCCCTTTACGCCACCGAGTGCGTAAAGTCGGATGGCGGGGTGGGGGGCGGAGCGGGGCGCATTGTCTGCAGCGCCGGGGTGCTTTCAATTGTTATGAAACTTTTTAGAAAAGTAATTAGAGCACTTTTGACCCATTTGTTTCCCCTCCTCTCCAGCACCGCAACGCACACTCCACTGGAAAGCACGCCTATTTCCAGCAGTGTTCGTGCAAGATGAGTGTTTCCCTCGGTAATGTGGTCCCTTCTCTGTCCACAGGATCCGCGTTGCCGGGAGGGCTCAACTCGCCGCGCGGGGGCTCGCTCCGAGAGCGCCACTACTCCAGCTCGGGCGAGCCCCACAGCCGGCAGCGCCGCTTCTCGGCGGCCATCGTGGCGCGCCGCGAGTCGCTGTTCGGCGGCGCGGGCGGCTCCAGCGGCGCGGGCACGCCCATGGACGCCGCCATCCGCAGGCCGTCGCTGGCCGCCGTGGCCGAGCGGGGCTCCTGGGGCTCGCGCTGGGAGTTCCTGCTGTCCTGCGTCGGGCTGTCCGTGGGCATCGGCAACGTGTGGCGCTTCCCCTACCTGGCCTACCAGAACGGCGGCGGTGAGTCACAGCAAAGCGGAGCGAAGGGCGTCCTGCCTCTCGACAGTCTCGACGTGGCCGACAGACGGGAGTGTTCCACCTTCATCGCCACCTCGCGTGGGTGGGCCCCGCAACCCGCACCGCAGCCCCACAGTCTCGCGGCTTGGCCGGGCTTGGCCGGGCTTGGCCCAGGAAGCTGATTGTCGCGCGCCCACGTACCGCCCCGCCCCTCCCCAGCCCACCCCGCCCGCGAGCGGTGCCCCACCCCACCCCGCCCCACCCCGCCCGCGAGCGGCGCCAAAGGTCACGTGCGGCCGTGAAGGGCGGCGATGAATATGACATGAGAGGGCAAACACGGGGGGTGGAGGGTGACACGGCAAATGGAGGGCTAAATTAGGGCGGCACCAAGACAGTCCGAAGGGCCGTGGTGGCCGTGGCGGACACGCCGTGGCCGCCGTGTGGCCAAGGCGGCGACGGTAGTAACAGTGCACAGGCTCGGACTGGCCCCCAAAAGGCCCCAGCGGATAAGACCCCAAAAGGCCCCGGATCATCATTATGTTTTTACCCTTCATGACCAACTTTGTGAGGTTACCGCTCCCAAACGAGTTGCGGTCAATAGCCTTCCCGATACAGGGCATGAAAGAGTAGGGTCTTAAGAATACTAGGGCGTCGAGGGAGGCCTTTTACGGCGACTAGATTGGACACAGTGGCCACCCAAAGTCAGTAAAATCAGCAAATTTCCGAGATTCGACCACTTTTTGACCAACTTGGTCGAAAAATCGTTGCGGTCAAAGCCAAAATCGTTGTGGTCAACGTCTTCCCGACACAGGGCATGAAAGAGTAGGGTCTTAAGAATACTAGGGCGTCGAGGGAGGCCTTTTACGGCGACTAGATTGGACACAGTGGCCACCCAAAGTCAGCAAAATCAGCAAATATCCGAGATTCAGCCACTTTTTGACCAACTTGGTCGGAAAATCGTTGCGGTCAAAGCCAAAATCGTTGTGGTCAACGTCTTCCCGATACAGGGCATGAAAGAGTAGGGTCTTAAGAATACTAGGGCGTTGAGGGAGGCCGTTGACCGCAAGTAGATCGGACGTAGTGGCCGCCCAAAATCAGCGAAAACGGCTACTTTCGTCCTATATATACTAGGACTCTTTGACCAACTTTCTGACGTTACTTGTCCCAAAGCCGAATGGCCCCGGCAGATTTTTCTGCCTGTCTGCCCTGGCCAGTCCGAGCCTGGCAGTGCATCCCCCTCAGGAACCGCGCCCACCGACACGATCACGACTTTACTCTCTCGACCAGCACTTGCGAGGACTCACTCTACGGTTATTTCGAGGAAGTAATGCACTCGTGTTACGCTCTCCAGTCCCGTAATAGCGCGCGTAATAGTTGAAACAATCATTTGGACGGCGAAAGGGAGCAAGCCCGCGGCCTCCTCGACCTTCTTCACGTCGTGACACAGTGACACAGGCCGCGCACGCCGCGCACGCCGCGTCGCTGATTGCGCGGCCGAAAGTGTTGGCGCCGACGGAGAGCCCTGTGAGGCTCTTTTGCAGTCATCACGGCCGGGTTGACGTCGTGCCTCTGGGACCCAAGTCTGGCCCTGCGGCCCCGCGGCCCCGCGGCGCTCCGGACCATCACGTTGATAATGAGAAAGGTTTAAAGTCAGCGGCGAGGCGGCGAGGCGGCGCGCGGAGGCAGAGGCGTTGAATCATTGATGGCTCCGCTGCTCCTCCCCTTCATTGCCTCGGCTCTCGGCGAGGCTCTCGGCCGGGCTCTCGGCCCGGGGCTGGAACGCCGAGGGGACGGGCGGCGAAGGGCTACTTTGATTCCGCTACCCCTCCATTACCAGCGCTGATTTTTCCGCCGACACGACGCCGTCGCGGCGGCGTGGCCGCGGCAGATAACGGCAAGCCGTCGACCACGCCGACCGCCCCGGAGCAGGGCATGACGGGCGTGGCGGTGAACGGCAAATGCGGCGCCAAGGCCGGCCAAGGCCGAGGCCCGCGCCGCGGGGCAGGCGAAGCTGGGCGAAGGCACCGCGGGGAGGCGCAGGGCGCAGCGAGACGCCAGCCCCGCCAGCCCCGCCAGCCCCGCCAGCCGCACAAGCCAACTGTTTCACGCGCCCACGTCACTGCCCCCCCCCCCCTCAACCCCCAAACCCGGGAGGCGAAACTTGATGGAAAGAAATATTTGTTTTGGCAGAAGGGGTCCGTGGCGTGGGGGGCTCGTGGGGCTCGGGGGCAGAGCGACACGACGCGACGCCTTGCCGCACCTCGCTCCAAGGGGGGGCGCCCCCGCGCTGCGCTGCCAAATGAGGCGATAGAGCGACTTGGCGGCTGCAGCCGCGGCGCGGCCCTGCCAACCGCAGCCTGGAGTGCGGAGCCTGGAGCCCCGGCTGAAGCTGAAGCTAGGCCTTCGAGCCGCACTCCGTCGCCTTCCCAGCCTGCCTACCCGCCTCGGCCGCTCCTGCCCGCGAATCCCCCACCGCGCTCAGCCGGAGGCAAACACCGCCTCGCCTTTTATCGGTGTTTGGAGTGGCGGCGTGTCCGCGGCCAGGCCGCGGCGGCTTAGCGACTCGGACCTGCCCTGCCACTCGCTGCCTCGCTGCCTCGCTGCGACGGCATGCAGCGCGAGCCATGTCCCGTCACCCTGTGCGGGTCACCTTACATCCAAGTTCAGTGGCTTCTGGTGGCGCCGTGGTGCCGTGCTCGGTCTGGAAGAAACGAGGCAGCTTCTCTCCCCCTCCCTTTCGTTCGCGCCCCCCGGCCGGGGCTCCATGTTAATTGCCCGAAGCGGCTGAAATTACCCGACACTTTTTTTGCCCGCCGCCTCTCTCGCTCCCGCTTTCCTTTTTTGAGTCACGAATAATTCGTCGACTACACTTGGCTTACATTATGATCCCTGCTCTGAAACGCGCTGATTGGTCCAGGCGAGACGGGGCGGCCAAAGTTAATGGGAACGAGGCGGAGACCGATGTTGGTTCTGACCGCGCGGCCCGGGGCCGGCGGGGGCTTGATCGGCTTGATGGATTGGGCACTGGGCAGCACACTGCGCGCGAGTTCCGTGTTTGCATGAAGCGCGTGCATGCCCACCATTGGGGCCGCCCGGCTGGAGCCGCCGAGTCCATCGGCGCCGACCTTCAACGACTAACGGCTGCTTCTGCCCACAGGTGCCTTCCTCATCCCCTACCTCATCATGATGGCCCTGGCCGGCAAGCCCATGTACTTCCTGGAGCTGGCCATGGGGCAGTTCGGCGGCGTGGGGCCGCTGGCCATGTGGAACTGCTGCCCGATCGCCAAAGGTGAGTTCGAGTGGAGAGCGCCGGGTGGGCAGGCCGCCCAGCCGACACCGTCGCGCGGCGGGCGGGCCTACCCCGCATCCGGCGGGCGCCCGCTGCGCTGCGTCTGTAGAGACTCCGCAAGGAGAGAGGCAACAACTCGGGAGGTTTTGCCTAAACCGTCAAATCACTGCGCTCGCACGGCTAAACCGTCCAATGAGGGCGCGGTGACGTCACCGAGTTGTCGCCTCTCGCCCTGCGAGGCTCTCCAACCAGCCCTCACGCTTTCTCGTTGCGCAGGTGTCGGCTGCGCCATGGTGACCGTGTCGCTGGTGGTGTGCATCTACTACAACGTCATCATGTCGTACACGGTGTACTACATGGTGGCGTCCTTCGCCTCCGAGGTGCCCTGGTCCAAGTGCGACCCCGCCTGGGCGGACATGGCGACCTGCTACGTCCGGAACACTGAGGTAGGCGTTGGCTCGGCTTGGTCGACACATCGAAACGAAGCGATAGCGAAGGGAACGAGCAAAGATTGCGTTTGTCTGCGGCAGGGCACGAACGGCACCAACACCACGACGGGCCGCAACCCCAACGAGACCGCGGGCAAGGAGACCGCCAGTCTGCAGTACTGGGAGTAAGTGCCACCAACGCGTGCAACGCCAACGACACATCTCGCCTCTCGAGGGGCCGGCAAACAAGCCCCCGTTTTCGTGCCGTTCTGGCGCCCTCCGCGGGAAAGAGGCCCCCCCCTCCTTTCTCACCCCTCGCTCTGCCCAACCTTCATTACCGCGCGTTCTGATTGGGCGGCCCGCCTGGCTTTGAGACTTGGAAACTGTTTTCAATCGGCCCGTGCTGGTGCTGCCACGGCGCTGCCACGGCGCTGCCACGGCGCTGCCCGCACCGTCATCCACACCCCACGGCCCTGGCAGGCAGGGCGGGGCGGGCCGGGGCGGGCAGGGGGCCCTGGCCCTAATCTCGGAGAGATAGCGGAGGGTGCCGAGCGGCGGCCAACCGGCCCGTTTTTCGGCTTTTGCCAGCAACCCTGGCCAACCTGCCGCACGAAAAAAAAATTGAATGATAACGAAAATTTTGTCCCGCAGGCGGCATGTGCTGCACCTCTCCGACGGCATCGAGAACATGGGCCCCGTGAAGGGGGACCTGGCCGCCTGCCTGCTGTTCTCGTGGTGCATCGTGGTGATGTGCCTGGTGAAGGGCATCAAGACCTCCGGCAAGGTGGTGTACTTCGCAGCCACCTTCCCCTACGTCATCCTGTTCACGCTGCTCATCACGGGGCTGTGCCAGGAGGGCGCCTGGTCCGGCGTGGCCTACTTCCTCATGCCGACCTGGAACAAGCTGCTCGACATCCAGGTGTGGCAGGCCGCCGCCGGACAGATGTTCTTCTCGCTCAGCGTGTCCATGGGGGGGCTCATCATGTACTCCAGCTACAACGACTTCAGGAACAACGTATACAGGCAGGTTTCGGCCACTTTTGAAACATCCTGTTCTATAACTGCGTGGAAGAAAAGAAACCAGTGAATAATTAGTTTTTCCGTGCCTTGCCTGCGTAACGGTTGAAGTCACGCCGACTCCGAGCAGGCTCCAAATCGCAGGCGCCGGACGCTCCACGCGGCTGCGGCTGCATGGGTTCAAACACTGAGGTTCCTTTTTCCGCGCAGGGACGCGCTGGTGGTGAGCGTGATGGACACGCTCACGTCCATCATCTCGGGCACCGTTACGTTCAGCATCCTGGGCGCCATGGCGCACGACCTCGGCGTGCCCATCCAGGAGGTGGTCAAGGAGGGCCCCGGGCTGGCCTTCGTCGCGTACCCCGAGGCGCTGCTGCGGCTGCCCTTCCCGCAGCTCTGGGCCGTGCTGTTCTTCCTCATGCTCTTCGTCCTCGGCCTGGACAGCGAGGTGAGGCCCTTTCTTCGCCGTGGCAGGCACGAGTCGCCATCTCTCCATTCCCTAATTTCCCCGTTCTGCATAGTTGGGCGTTTGTGGTGTGCACAACTAACTTGCTCACTCATCAGCCTCATTTGTTAACGGCTCCGTGCCGACGCCGCGCTGCCCCGCCCCGCTCCGCATCGCGGAGACACGCTCGTCCTCGGCCAGGGTTAACCAGACTGGGACGTGCGCGCCGCGACTGCCGCGACTGCCGCGACTCCGGGAAGGGGAGTACGGTTCCAGTCGTTGGAGCGCCGTCCCACCGTGGCGCATGGAGTAGGAGTCTTTTCATGCATGTGGGTTTTTGTTGTTTGTTTTTTATGCAGAGGAGCTGAGATCACAGAGTTGCGCCAGCCCGGAATAATTTCACACTCTTTGCCGACTCTTGCATCGACTAGCATAGTTTAGAAAAGTGTATTAGCTGCATCATCTCTTTCCGTGTGCTCCAGTTCGCCCTGCTGGAGAACGTCCTGACCAGCATTTCGGACGAGTTCACCGTGCTGCGCACGCACAAGCTCATGTTCTGCATCGGCACTGCCCTCTTCTGCTACGTCGTAGGCCTCTCCTGCATCACCCATGTGAGTGGAATGATTTGAAAAGGGCTACCAGCACATTTAACCGATAACTATGTAGCCCTGTAAAGCGGCGGATACGCCATACTAAATTTTTTGCGTGTTTTTCTCAGGGAGGCAACTACGTCCTCACGCTCATGGACGTCTACGGCGGTGGCATTGCAGTTCTCTTCATCGCCATCGTCGAATGCTGCAGCTTAGTCTGGATTTATGGTGAGGGTGGCATTGCTGGTGGGCGTGCCTGTGCTGCCCTAACTTGTACTGAGAAAATTTCAAAACACGTTGCAGGTTTGAACCGGCTTTGCGGGGACCTTGAGTTCATGCTGGGTTACAAGCCTGGCTTTTACTGGAGGATAACGTGGGGCTTCTTCGCCCCGATCATCCTTTCTGTGAGTATTTCAGTGTCAATTTTACACGAGAAACAGTCTTAACGCTCTAATTGAAACTAATTTGCCTTTCAGGTGATCTTTATTTATTCACTGGTGGACTACAAACCTCTGAAATACGAGGACTACGACTACCCCGACTGGGCGGACGCGCTGGGCTGGATGCTGGCCTTGGCCTCGATGATCCAGATTCCGTTCTGGGCGGTAGTGCAGGTCGCCAGGCAGAAGGGCACCCTCAAGGAGGTCAGCAACCCTGAAGCATCACTCTGGCCGGGATGCATGAACCACACTAAACTCTTTGTTTTCACTGCAGAAACTGCTGCAATCTCTTGTTCCAAACGACGATTGGGGTCCTTCTGACCTCTCGCTGACGGCTGAGTACCGGGCCCATCTGAAGAACAACAGCCCAACGACGATCCCGTTGCATTCCGTAGTCCACCATAACGGTACGTTTCAGTCCAGCCTTATGAATTTCTTGGGTTATTGAATGCGAGTCTGTTACTGTGGAAAGGAACCTTCATCCACTCCGTAGTCATGGCAATACTGAGCATTAAAATTAAAAATAAAACAAAGGACATATTTATGGCCTAAACTAGGGAGTGTGTCTAGAGTCCTAGTATAACTTTTAGAAATTTAAAACGGTGTAGCGGAATCAAGGTTTAAGTATTTGACAAATGATTCATGGTATTTAGTATGACACTGTATAACTGACGTAAACAAAAGTGGTTATTAGTATATAGAAAAGAAACTTAGGTTAGGTAAATGTGCAAGGATTTTGACTGTTTGTAGCGTCTGTTAATGTGACTTGCCTGTGAAACTTTTTTAGGACCGAAAGGCCAAGGCAGCCACGAGTCGAGCCAACAAGACACAAAGGCGGTGTGCTTTTAGCGTGCCCTAGTGTGCATGTTCCTTAGGAACGGGCGCGTCTAGAGGGCTTTGACCACGCTTAATCCCGGCGATCTCCAATTCAATGCGATGTGACGTCATCTTTGTTTTCCACAACATTTGACTCTAGTTTTCCTTTAGACACAACTTAGACTCTGCTTAGGAATACTCGTTGTTAGATCTTTGTTTCACTGTGCCAAAAGGCATTTTAACAAAGCACTCCTTCTATGCGTATTCATCATGTTTAGACCTGTCCAGAGCCATAAAGGGTGTAGCCTTGGTTTCTGAGCAGCGCCTTATTTGTCAGTTCCTTGTGGTGCATCCGACAGCTCGGTTGAACTGAGGAATCTTACTCTTCCGTTGACCATTGTGGCTCACTTACTCCGCAGTCATAGACGGCACACGCTTTTCACCTCGAGCACCTTGTCTTGGCCACAGCCATGATTCTGTTATTTTTCTGGGTAACGCTTCAACGCTTCCCCCTCCCCGATGTGCCGCGCATGTCCATCGCGCATGGCTTTCTTGTCTCACTTTCACTTCCTCTGTCCACAGACAACGCACCCCCCACGCAGCCCAAGGAGCCACCCTCCGAGACAGCCAAACTCGCCGACGCCCAGGCCTGCCAGGCCTAGAGGCCTAGAGGCTGACCTAGGCCCAAGGGTGTGAGGTGGACCTTGGCACTGCAACAGCACTGCCAGCGCGGTGAGGGGTCAGGCCTGTCCGCTTCATTTTCTTCTGGTTTTGTACAGAAAACAATCAGACGTCGCACACGGTCCAGACCGCCACTACCAGACTGCAGGATGGTGTCTGAAAGAGCAGCGCACACGGCTACCAGTGGTTTCTGCTGGACAGCGAGCACTGGGGCGGCGTATTGTTGTTAATTCATTTCTACTTCAAGCGTGGTTCTTTATTTGAAGGGTAATGTATACCGTGCCAGGATTGATGCAACATTTATTTTATAGAACTTGCATGTATATGTAAACAAAAAAGGTAGAGTTTTTAACGCCATGTATGTGTGATAATTGTGTTTGGAGAAATCGTTAAGGGCTTAGATGTATTCACTTGACTCACGGAGTTTTGATGAGCTGGTACTTTTTTTAAAAGCAGATTTTTGCCAAAAAAAATCTTTTGTCACAAGTGATACATAGTAGTACTTATTTGTTTATATTGGTTATCTCCGCAAGGAGATTAAGTAGGCCTTTTTTGGCCAGATAATCTTTTGGTTGTTATATGGAGATATGGTAATGAGTAAATTATTTGTTACAGAGTATCTAGTCAATGGACGCAGGGCGTAGTATATTGTAATAACATCTGTTGTCCGATGAAATACAACCTGAGAGCAGGTTTGACAGACAAAAGCTTGGGTATTTTTGGTTTTGTTAAGTGGGACTCTTTGAGCGTCCGAACGAGGTGACTTTGACTTTAGAAGTGGTCAACAGCAAACTCAATCGATTGATTTGGCAATTTACAATTGTCTCATCGCGTCCACTTAATTTTAAAAAACGCAAACGTGAAGACGCCGTGTCCTTTTTTACGATGTCATTTACCAGGGTGTTTAAAGCTACACCAAAGTTTTGTTTCATTCCCAAGATGTATCTATGTTTGTACTGATGTAAATAGACTATAATGTATACCGCGATTTGCCATTGTCAATGTCATTGTCAGTTTCTGACTTTAAAAAAATCAATTTGTGAATAGACGTTGCCGTAGGAATTGTTTATTAGATATATGTGTTTTTCGTTATTTTATACCTCACGTGATGCCTACGTGAGGGTGTTATCTGTTATTGAATTAGCGCGACTGAAATCGAAAGAGAATAAGGGATCATAGGTATTCCTAAAAAAGAAAAGAACGGAATTTGTTTTGTGCTTAGTGAGACACGATTATTCCTTCATGTTATTTTATCGCTGCCACACTTGTGCAAGATTAACACAGAAGTATACGGGGCAATACCGTTGAACATGTGTTATTGTTCAGAGGGGGCTTAAGTTTGGTAAGAGATGTAGTAATACGCCTCCAGTTTTCAATTTGTTTGACTCGAAGTTGTCAGAATTGCTTTCAAGGAAGAAACATTTTGTTGTCATTTACGGAACGTAAGTTAAAGTCTCACTGCAGATGTAGTGTGATAAGGATGAACAAGTGATACAGGGTAAATCTGTGCAAAACTTCGAAATGGAATACGCTTCAGTCTTGCAAATTAAGAGGAGTCATTTAAGCGTACGCAGGCTGAGTCCTAGAATTTAATTGCCATATTTGGGCGGGGCGTAGTAGTATTTGAATCATCTCTTCGCAGAAGAAGGAAGCAATCAGGCAGTGCCAAAATTAAATCTTTAGCTTTCTTTCCTTATGCCCGACTTCTCTTGCTGCTTTCTGAACTAATGGCTGTTCATTGTCACTGTGAAGCCAATGGAACGTCTACTGGACCTGAGAAGTTGTTGAGATTAGGAAGCACGCCCAAGGGGTGCTTTTTACAATTGAGGCTTGACGAAGTATTTCAAAATTTTATCGTACGAAATCACTCACTTAGTCGTAAATCTATTTCATCGTGTTCCCCGGAAAAAGTTATTATTATGGCGAGTGACCTAACCTGCATTTGGCAAAAGCTTAATAATGTTTTTAAAAAGTAAGCAGTGTATCTGATGTACGAACCTTATAGACTTCATCAGGCAAGGCTGTTCACCATATGTAATTTTATCTAGGGCACGGTACATGCGAACTTCCTCTGTGTATTTCTCTCTTCAAAACGAGTAATGTAATGTGTATTTCTACAATCTCTTGTTTGTCTTTTAATGCACAAAATCTCTCTGTTACAAAGTTTTTGACTCCGTATTTCCTAATTGTTTGCCATGTTTGTGACCATGCAGTATTTTTTTAACAAACCAGTATGTTGAAACACTGAGCATGTTAGCATGTGATTTTCATCCATATTAAGCTTTGTGCCTGCATTTAAAAAAACAATTGGCTTTACGTTTTAACCGCTTCAACAGATATTTCGTATTGAAGACAATATAAAACGCTTTCCTCGGAACATTTACTTCGAGGTTTGCAAGGCCTACACGAGTGGAACTTCAGTGATTTACGTAAACGTTATAAAGAACTGAAAATATTTTTTATACATAAAGAGTTTTTCCCTTCCATCGAATGTACATCGGAAGGTTCAAAGATGAAAATTGCTATGGCCGATAGCAAGAGGAGTAATACTTTATGGGACACTTTTTCAAGCAGCTCTAAAACTCGTCAACTCGTTCAAATTTTTGGAAGAACTTTAAAATGAAGGGCTTTTTTGAGCCCTTATTAACTCATTGAAATATTGCATATTGTCATTTAATTTATTTGTGCGTCAGAAACATTACAAATTTAGCCTGGTTTCCATAGAGAGAACCACCAGATGTGATGTGACGCAGAGGTCGTCAATTTCAACTTAAACGTAGAAAATATAAAAAAGAATTGTGCTGCTGATTCCTTTATACCTAAGTAAACCTGTAGTTGATACTTATCCAGAAAATTACTTCCAGCTAGGACACCTACTTTTACTATGAGCGTGTTACCACATTGGATTTGGTCTCACTTTGAAATAGGTTCACGTGTGTCTTTGTGTTTTATTTTGATCGAGGGTGGTACCAACGGTAGTTGATGTGTAATTTGAGTGAAAAATATTAATTATATATAAATGTTAGATTTAGGGTGCATGTGACAGCAAAACTGTACCAATTTATAGGAAAAATTGATAGGAACTGCATTATACTGTGTTACTCAAAGAAAGCAATTGTTATTTTTCAAGCATAAATAATGTCTGTATAAATATATACGTGGATGTGATGTAATTATTTTTTAAAAAAGCATCCAGAATTAAGTTGATAGAGTTGTGGCAAGATTGCGCGTGCCCCACGTTTTACCAACTTGACATTGGTCATCGGTTGTGGACTATTCTATGATTGTTGTAGTGTTGTACACATATTCCTGTGATTTTTTATTGTAGAAAGCTCAAAGTCACCTGTACATTTGCAACCGTCTGCACTTCTTGCTTTCGGTGATAGTTGGACATGCATGTTAGTACGCGGGAAGTTAAGCAATCCATATAAACCATCACAAGTCCAGATGTTTGCGAGGTGTGAAAAGCGTCGCAATTAGTACCTGTCAACGTATTCAATTTCTGTCAATTTCAGTGACTGCCTTCCAGTGGCAGCAAAAAATGATGCAGGAGCAAAATAGAACAGTCGCTGACCCGCGGGGTGGGGTCACTGAGGGTAGGTGTAACTTATGCCGTCTTCCTGTGTACAATTGTTTGAACTGTGGGTTTGTGGAAGGCAATAATTTCAGTGTACCTCATGCACACCCAGAGTCCGCACTCACTGCCAAACGACTAGTTGTCAAGCTACGCTACAAAGCTACAAAGACAATTGTGGTGCCTTAATGACCTTAAACAGAAGGAATTCGACGGATATGACATTACTCTTTGTGGCACACTATCGATACCAAGATGCCACCTGTAGTTGTGAAGTTACTTCTATTTGTTTCTGGTTAAGGCGTCTCTCTTGAGCGTGGAAGTGGTCTGCCCGTTCAAACCTGTGTGATTGTTTACGATTGTACTTACGTGAACTGCTCGATTGGAATGAGTAGCTGGTAGCATCTCCTCGCAGTACTGTATAGCAATAATTGGAGATGAAAGCAACCAACACTGTACACGGGAAAAAATAAATAAATCCAAAACTCCACATTAGTGCACACCTTTTTCCTTCCCGCAACGAGCACTCTTCAGCAATCTCATCCATCCTCGTAAGTCCCGCGGGTGTCCCGCCCTGCCACCACGGCCTCGCTCCATCTTCCAAGTTGTACTTCCATTCGAGCCTACCCTCACCGACACGCACAGCCCGCCGCCAGCCCTCCGAGCCGCGCCGCGCGCCCCCACCTCAGTTCCGGTTGAGCGCGCGCGCGCCGAGCCGAGGTGCACCGCGCGGTCTTCCGTCTCCCTCCCTCCGCGCCCGCAGCCGTACCGTTCGGTCCTTGTCGCACACGCCTAATAAGCGCGCCCCGCGGGTGGGTCGCGTGGCCGCCGCGTGCCGACCTTTCCCCTCAAGCTAGCGCCTCCAACGAACGGAATCACGCGACCAAGCCGTTTGGTAACAGCGCAAGCCGTGGCGATGCAAAAAGCTCGAAGAAGCACAACAAGGCACAAGTGCGGTGGCATCGGGGACACTCGCTGGTCGTCTGGAAGCGCAGAGAGGAAGGACGACAGTAAATAGAAGGCGAAGGCAATGGGAAGTTAAGACGTTGCCCGGCTCGCAAACCTCCCTCGCTGCTGTCAAGCGTCGTGTCCGTCTCCGCTCTCTCAGCTCATGCAGCACAACAAAACCACGAGCGTCCCTCGCTCGGTCCCTGCAGGAAGGGAAGGGGGACCTGACGGGGGAGCGGCGCACGGCGGCGCACTCCTCGCCTTCCCAGCCAATGCCGACGCTCCGTTCCGCCGCGGCGTCCCGGCGTCCTGCCGCCCGGCCCTCGGCGTCCAGCCAGCCAAGCCAGTCGCCGGCTGCACGCCGGTACGGCTGGTCGCTTTCCGCTTCGCAGCGCCCCATTTGACGGTTGTCGCTCGCTGTCGTGGCGCTCGCCGCATTTGACGGTTCTCTTGTCGCTCGCTGCAGTGGCGCTGCAGAGTGCAGCATGGTTCTCGTGGTTTGGTGGAGTGCAGTGCTGTGCTGCGTGTGAGTGAAGTGCCGAAGCACCGCCACCATGAGGAAGCCGCGCGGACGCCCCGCCGGCCTGGACGTCGAGGACGGCACGCCGGTTAGTAAACAATGGAGTCCGCCCGGAGCAACCGGGACCTTCTCAGTTGGCACGAAACCGGTGGACAGGTTTTCGGATGGAAGCACGCTTGCAGAATGTTGGGCTGGGAAGGCTTTGGTGAGAGTGTGTTTTCAAACCGTGGAATGTCAAGCATCGATTCGTCTTCCTCGGGCTTCTGTTGTACGTGTCCATTTTATTGGCTTCGCTTCGACTGTGTAGCGCGGTTTAGTTATAATCGCTGCTGGGCGGCCGGACGATAGGCGGACGGTGTTGTGGGAGTGTTACGTTGGTAACGTGCGACTTGACCCTGAGGCCCAATCCCACTTTCCCTGTCATGTGGTGCTGTGGCAGTGGCACTGCTGTGCCTGCATCGTGAAGGGCCGCCTAACACGGTGACGCGACGGAATCTCTCTCCCTTTATTTCTTATTTGCTTTTAAAATAATGCGTGCCGCCGGTACGCGCGTTAGTGATGATCAGATAATACCAAAAATCAATAGGCGTTGCACAATGGCTCATGACTTCCCCCATCTGTTTGGTTTCCATCGTTACATTAAGGGTCCGCTCCCAAATTACATGCTGTGTCTCGGTCCCCTCCCCTACCCCGCTCACGGCCGGGCCCCTCCTCGGCGCCTTTGACGGTGCCTCAGTTCGCGCCGCCGTGCCGCGCCACTGCGTTCAGTGCGTTCTCCACCACATCACTTACATCTATCTCCCCGCGCAGTGTGCGCCCGAAAGGGAAAAAAGAAGAAACTAAAGGCAAGGGCGCCGCCGGCTCTGACGAAGGTTATGTGTGTATCCGTGTCTTTTTGGAAACTATTTTTCAGTGAGAGGATCCGATTTTGAGAAGCGTTTATAATTTATTGGGAATCAAAGTCCGAGAATTTATCGTCTCTCATTGCCCCAATGTGCCCAAATCCCCCTTCCGCACTTTTCTCGACTTTTCTTTCTAGTGTCCAAGCTTTGGTCACTAAGCAAATATTCATAGTCAATGTCATGTCTTCCTAAACCACCAACAAAACTGTCATCGTGTCTAGATGTGCTTCCCGCCTTGGCATCTCATGACTACAAAAGAAAACACCATCGTTGTGCAGGTGGATCTTGCTCAAGCCTCTGGGATTGGCGGCGACCGCCTCCCACTCCGGTCCACTCGTCGATTGCATTGCTCACTTCTTCTGAATCCCCTGTCGCGGTGACGAGCGCTTTCACTGCCCTGCGGCGTCCTGCAGCCCTGCTGCATGCGAACCCTTGGCCACGGTGGACAGCTTCCCAGCGTCCTAGGGCGACACAAGGTGCACCCGCTGCGGCTCTGCAGCTCATCATGGGTGGTCAGCGAAAGGGCCAGAAGAAGGGGGAGATTGTTTGCCGGGATGCCGCACGCAGACCGATGTTTAGAGTCCGGCCGGCCGCCGCAAAGCGTCCGACCGTACGTCTCTCTCGCTCCGGGTCGTGGGACGCAGCGCGACGACGCAGTGCGACGAGGATGGAGGAGGTCAGCAAGTGCGCCGCCGCGGTGAGGTGGTCTCTCGCGATGCGTCGCGTGCGTTCGCATTACACGCGCTTGTGTGTGTGTGTGTGCCTGTGCGTGTGTTTGTGTGGATGAGGGGTGTTCATGGCGGTCATGTCATGCCCGTGCCGTAAAGCCCGACGGCATGGTTTCGATGTTCAGGTGTCTCGGAGTCCGAGAGGGGAGTCACAGCGGAAGTCTCCCTCCGAGCCACCGAAACAACAACAACACGGTGTTTGGGGGGTCTGGCTGGCGCGGCTCCATGTCGGCTCCAGGGCGCACGGGGCTTTAACGGCCCTTCGTTATGGATACCGACCGGCCTGAGCCGGGCCCTGGATATCAGTGACTGGGTCGTGATTCCTGGATCCGGACTTGCACGGCACCGCCGCGGTCCCGTTGCGGCCCCGCCCCCTGAAGGGCCCGGCGCGGCCTGGAGTAAACGCCCGCATCAGGCCGGCGGCCTCGGCGGGCACGGCGCTGCGGGGCGGCCGTTCACCCCGACACCTGCGCGACCAGTGGCAGTGTGGCCCTGGCCGGCCCTGGCATTGGCACCGGACTGCGCCGCGTCGCCGATAAGCCACGCCACTGCTAGGTCGACCTGTTGACGGCGTCCTGGCGGCCCGAAAGCCTCCCACTGGAAGGAGAGCCTCGTTGGCCGCGCCACGGCAGTCGCGCGAAGTTCGGCGGGGCAAAGGTTACCGGCACAGCAAAGGTTGCCAATGGTGTGCGGTTTTGCTCGGCGCCTTGTCGAACCCGAAACAAAAGGACGCCTCCTTGCACGACGCTCTGCTGTCCGCCAGCGACGCCGGCCGAGAGAGCAGCCTGAAAAAACGCGCGGCCGTCGCCACAGACGGATTTTCACTCGACGCGCGCACTTGTGCAAACTGTTTCTTAAAAACGCCTCTTGGTTTTGCGGCTCTCTCAAGTTTTTTTGGGCGGAGGTGAGAACTAGTTTTTTTCTGTTTGCGTTGCCCAAGGCGCAGCGAGTGCGGCCGAGACGTACATGGTCTGTTTATTAGGAAACGGCCCCGCGGTGCCCCGCAGTGCCCCGCAGTGCCCCGGCGGCGCGAGGTCGGCGGGGGTCGTCGCTACCGCACATCACGGGACGGCACACGGGCCGCGCAGCACCGCACTTGCAGCGCAGTGCCAAAGGCAAGACGCCGCCCGGCCGGCCGGCCGTCGGACAGAACGGTGCTCGTGCATGGGAAACTCGTGGAAGTTGCGCCGCCGGCCTAGAGAATAATTGTCCTCCCCGGTTTGAATTTTCCCGCGCGGTGACGCAAGGGGACTAATGGCTATTCAATAACGGGCTGCATGTGGCCGATGTGGCAGGGCCCCGGGGCGCTTGGCCTGAGCCCCCCTGAGCCTGCAGGCTGTCGTCGCTCTGTCTCTTTCCCGCACTCGAGGGGCGTCCCGTCGGAGTGCGACAGAGACGGAACGGTGATGGTCCACTGTTCGGAATCCGACTAGCCCGCCTGATGGTGATGGAGAGCGCGCGATTTGTCATGCCGTCCCGGCGCTATCTCAGCGGATTGATTATCACCGGCGGGGTGAGGCGGGGCCAAGGCGGGGCGGGGCGAGGCGGGGCGGGGCGAGGCGGGGTGGGGCGGGGCGAGGCGGGGCGGGGCGGGGCGACCCGGAAGGCCCCCGCAAGACACGTCATCGAGAAGACGCTCATCGTGGCCGCCGACCACAGATTTGATGAGGGCCGAGTATGGAAAGCGCGCTGCGAGGCCGCGAGGTCACCAGGGACGAGCACTTCTTCGCCACGTCGGCGACCGCGGCCGCGAGGGTGGACCGTCCGTGGCCATTTTCGCTGCTCTTGGCTCGGCTCGGCACTGTGCGGTGTCATAAACGAGTAGCATTAGTACAAGTGGTTATGAAACCTTAAAAACACTAGTTTTCTACCGCTCGTTTAAAAATTGCACGGGCGTGACAACAATCTCGTCTACGTCGTTCGGTTGGTTGAAAAATAAGCCTCGAAACTGTCATCAAGTAGCATCCGAAATTCGGACGGGCGTCTTGGAAATGGGCGTTGTCAAGCCGCGTCGCGCTGTCTGGCCGACAGTCTGGCCGACAGTCTGGCCGGGCCGACAGCGTCTGGCCCCGCAGCCCCGTCCCAGCGCCACTGGACCGCTTGATGCACGACGCCCGATCCGTCTCGTCGTCGCGCCGCCGTCTCTCTCGCACCCGCGCTGGACGCGCCGCGAGTGCGAGAGAGACAGCGCCGCCCCGCGGTGAGACTCCGAGTGACACGGCGGGGACATTAGGGGCGGACGTGAGGGACGGCTGCTGGAAGAAAGTGCCAACTGAGAGTCATTCGGGTCGCGGGAAGGACGAAGGACGAGGGGACGAAGGGCGTGCAGGCCGCGAGGCAGTGTGCCACCCTGCCGCCGCCCTGCCGCACGGCATGTACTGTTGCTCTGCGTTAATATTCATCATCGTGCACCGTGTGGCGACACGAACGGCCGGCGGCCGCGGATGTCTGCCTCGTCCTGGCCGCCCTGGCCCACCCCCTGGGCTGTGGGCCCTGGCCGGCCCTGCCCCCCTGGGGTCACGGCGCGGACGTCGTGGGATGGACCGGACCGGAGTTCCCGCCGAGGGTCAGCCCGGCCAAGGAACTCGCGGAGCAGCGAGCCGAGTAACAGCGACCCCCGGAGACGTCCGCGTGTGAACCAGCAGCGCCAAACTAACGCTTGTTGAGTCCACCCGTGGCCAGTCACTATCAATGCAAGTCGACTGAACGTGGTTCAAGGTTTCGAACGCAAAAAATGTTGATTTTCTCGGGTCAACGTGGTCGCTTCAGACTTGACGGTGTGCGTCTGTCGGATGAGGAAAGCGAGACGGCCCTTGACGGTCCGAGTGTCGGGAGCGTTGGAGTGGCAGGCATCACACCACGCGGCGGTTCCGCACGCCGGCATCACACATTACACTGCGCTGTCCGGCAGAGTGCTGGCTCCGTAAGGCGGCGTAAGACGAAGGTCGCTCTGCCTGGCTTGCCTGGCTTGCCTGGCTTTCCGCCGCGTGGGAACCCTTCTCACACATCGCACTCATCAGCACACACTCGCACTCACACATGCACACGCCCACACACACACACGCACGCGCTCACACGGCTGAGCCTCCTTGACTCGGTGGCACGATTGTCGAATGAACGGCGCGGCCACGAAGGATCGCGAGGCTCGCCTGCCGTCCCGGCCGTCCCGTCGCCGCCGGAGTCACGGAAAGCGAAATAACTATTTTCACAGCGGATCCCGGCAGGGCAGACCGCCGCCAAGGGAGCGCATGCGCATCCCGGCTGTCCACGCGAGCGGCAGGGCACGGCCAATACGCCGGGATGAGGCTGGGGCTCGCCGCGAGGCTAGATGCGGCTACAGTGGGTGCCGCTGGACAAACACACGGCCTGGAATCGGAGCAGAAGCGAGCAAGGCACGGCGCGGGAATGACTCGGCGCCCCGAGCTCTTTGCGACTCGCGCTATGCATTGTGTCCCGCACCCCATTCTTGTAGTGCCCTAACGGAATCCTTTGAGGACACGCGCGCCAAACG
The DNA here is from genome assembly GCF_012932325.1 of Thrips palmi. Classification (NCBI taxonomy): domain Eukaryota; kingdom Metazoa; phylum Arthropoda; class Insecta; order Thysanoptera; family Thripidae; genus Thrips; species Thrips palmi. Next base: position 8,934,867 of record NW_023144635.1, read on the forward strand.
GGCCGGGCCGAGCAAAAGAATGTGCCCCGGGTGAGGATCGAACTCACGACCTTCAGATTATGAGACTGACGCGCTGCCTACTGCGCTACCGAGGCTCTTAAAGATGAACCGAACGGTCAGGTCTTACAACAGAAAGAGGTTCGTTGTTATCATTGCGAGCTCTCGCACATCAAAGCGTGAAAAAGATGTGCCCCGGGTGAGGATCGAACTCACGGCCTTCAGATTATGAGACTGACGCGCTGCCTACTGCGCTACCGAGGCGGGCGGGCAGGAGGGTGTCACGCGGCCTTTCAGATGACCACAGGCACAGCCAAGAGCGTCCCGCCGCCAGCGCGCCCTTCCCTGCCCCCGCCGCGCCGCGCGCCGAGAGTCGCCAAAACACAATGGGCGGCCTCGGCCGTGACCGCCACGGGAAATAGACTCGGTATTTTTCTTAATTCAACGGGCGTGGTGCGGTGCGGCGGTCCGCCGGCGGATGGCCCAGGAGCCAGGCCACACTCCTGGCCGCGGCCCAACGAGGTGATCCAAAAACCACTCAGGCAGAGTCATTGCCGCGCGGCGCCGCGCGGAGAGCAGCATGAGCCCGCCCTTTTCCGACCATCACAGACCGCGGGCCGTAACGAGAAAGGCGCCTCGGTAAAACGTGGACGCACGAATAATTTAAATCGTGATGACGTTGCCGTCGAAATGGTATGATTGTTATTGGTGTGTCTGAATAAGGAATAAGGAATCTGCCGATTTTCCTACTGTTGTAGCGTTGCATTTGCAGGACCACGGGTTTCAGTTTTCGCCCTTTAAGTGCCGCATTTCTTGACTCGCCAGCCGGGCGTCCCCAGCTGCGCGCTGCGCATAACCATCCGGCCCTGGCCGCCCTGGCCCCGGCCGCGCTGCCCCGGGTGATCGCTATCTCGCGGTACATCGGCGTGCTCGTGCGCGCCAGCCTGCGCCAGCCCGGGCTCCTCAACGGCCGGCCAGGCGCTTGGAGGGGGCAAGCCCGGGCAAGGCGACAGCGGCAAGGCTCGCGCCTAGGCGAGGCGGCCGAGCCGCGGACCCTTGAACGGATGGAAGCGCGGCATTGTTTCACTGGATACAACATGATCCGCCAGGCCGCCGCCTTGACCCCGCGGAGCGTCTAGGTTTGTCTCTTTTGTTCGTGACGCGTCACGACAGTGTGAGCTTCGATGGCGAGACTCTGGGAAGCAAGTCTCACGCCCGCGATGAACCGACTTGAACTTGTCGTCCTCAGACTGCCTGCCTTCGGGGCGTGGCGTCGCGGCGTCATGCGGCCGAGACGCGTCTTCTCCACGAAAATCCCCCAACAAGGCGTGCTTTGTGGCCGCGCTGCGTCGGCCTGGCGCGGCGCTGCACGTTTTAAAGTAAAGTAATCGCGCTGACGTGACGGCCGCTTGCAATGCTGCAGACGCGCGCTGCCGTGCCGCTGCGTGACAAGTGCTGTAATTTTTGTCCCAACTAAAGGGCCTCTTCTTCTTATTTTCCTTCTCTTTTTATTTACTCTGCGGTCGGCATTCCGCGGCGACGTTCGTAGTCGATTGCTCCGTCCGTCGAAGAGATGGTCGGCGAGATGGTGAGACGCCCCATGAGTGCGAGAGGGACCTCGCCGGTGATCACTCCCTGGCGGCGCGCGCCATTTTTTTGCCATTCCGCGCCGCCCTAGGCCTGGCAACGCGACGAGGGGCGACGCCGGGCGGCTTGGCGTGCATCGAGTCGTCTGATCGGCCCTCGGACAGTCGCGGACGTGAGCGAGCGTGGCCGTGCGTGACAACGCGTGGCCGTGACGCCGCGCGCCGAGGCGATGGCGGTGTATGTCCGCGGGATTGCTCCAGGACACGCCTCGCGTCCCCAAGGACGTCAAGGACGCGCGGAGGAGCTGTATGGAGCTGGAGGCACTTTTCGATTTGGCCCGCCGCTGGAGGCAGGGCGGCCACGCACCTCCACGACGACGGCAGCTGGCGACGCTCGGGGTGAACTTAGAACTTCCGGCCACTTCCGGTGCACCATGCCTGCCGTGCCGTGCTCCGCTGCACAGTGTGGATGCACCGGCCTTGCCCCTCCCTCCCCTCACCGCGGCGGGCCGCGCCGTGCCGCCTCACTGGTTCCACTGGAGCAAGGTCAGGGCGCGACGAGGCACCGCACCGCGCCAGACGCCGCCGAATTCGGTCTTCTCTGGTCCAGACCATTCGGCTGCACCATACGGTGGTGGATACGAACCCGTCCGCGTTCGAATGCTAATATGCAGTTGTACTCTCATGGACACAGACGATTTCATAGGTACGCGCCGTACAATGACCAGGTGTTCAGGGCATTATTTTGTTTAACTTTAGCAAACTTTATCACCATTGTACCAGTAAAGTCGCAGTTAGCGACAAAAAAATTATCTCAAGCCAGAGTAGCTTTTGAAGTTAAGGCAAAATTTCTAGTTGACCCATCGCAGTTCAGGTTGGTCTAACAGCAAGTAAACTAATGAACTTATGGGGTAGGCAGACGCAGAGTGCACCTCTGGTCGCAAAGGTGGTTCGCCTTGCTGAGACAGTTTGTTGTGCCGCTCCGGGCGAGACTTGTCCGTCCGCATGGTCCGAATGCGTGCATGATGTGCCGGCCGGTGTGACGCTCGGCATGGCAGTCGGCCAGTCGGCTCTGCCCGGCAGGTCATCAAAACGGCCGTTCGGGGCCTCGGACGCCCTCGGCTCGGGCAGCTGGGGGCCGACCGGTCGGCCCATCCCGCTGCCCCGCCTCCCCGCGCCCCGCGCGTTAGAGCCACAGAGCGAGACTCGGAGAAGCGCACCGCCCGCACCACCGCCTCGCTTTGTTTTCGTTTAGCCAGTCTTCCGGCCGAGCGCGCGGGCCGGCCGGTCCCACGCCCGCGAGGTGGTTGGTTTGGGAGCGGTATTGCTGCGAAGTTTGTCGAAACGGCATCGAATGTGTAGAAATCGTGGTTTGGCCTGACTTTAGGCAGCCACTGCATCTAATTTAAGGCAGATAATCGTTCTCCCTCAACGGGTGGGTACTCTTTGAGCCTTCCTTTAGGACACCTTTGTTGCGGAGTGCGATTAGCCACCTTGGTTTGGGAGCGGTATTGCTGCGAAGTTTGTCGAAACGGCATCGAATGTGTAGAAATCGTGGTTTGGCCTGACTTTAGGCAGCCACTGCATCTAATTTAAGGCAGATAATCGTTCTCCCTCAACGGGTGGGTACTCTTTGAGCCTTCCTTTAGGACACCTTTGTTGCGGAGTGCGATTAGCCACCTTGGTTTGGGAGCGGTATTGCTGCGAAGTTTGTCGAAACGGCATCGAATGTGTAGAAATCGTGGTTTGGCCTGACTTTAGGCAGCCACTGCATCTAATTTAAGGCAGATAATCGTTCTCCCTCAGCGGGTGGGTACTCTTTGAGCCTTCCTTTAGGACACCTTTGTTGCGGAGTGCGATTAGCCGCCTTGGTTTGGGAGCGGTATTGCAGCAAAGTTTGTCGAAACGGCATCGAATGTGTAGAAATCGTGGTTTGGCCTGACTTTAGGCAGCCACTGCATCTAATTTAAGGCAGATAATCGTTCTCCCTCAGCGGGTGGGTACTCTTTGAGCCTTCCTTTAGGACACCTTTGTTGCGGAGTGCGATTAGCCGCCTTGGTTTGGGAGCGGTATTGCAGCAAAGTTTGTCGAAACGGCAACAAATGTGTGGAAATCGTGGTTTGGCCTGACTTTCGGCAGCCACTGCAAAGGGAAAGAATCCACAGGCCTCTGACAATAGGGGTTCTTGGGAACCTCTAAAAATGTAGACGCGCGATAGAGGCGGCGAAATACGTACCTGTACCCGGTAGGAATGGGCGGCCGATGCCATGCGTCACGTGTGTGCGCGTCATGTCGTGGCCCGCGCCCCGCCCCGCCCCGCCCCGCCCCGTCCCGCCCCGCCCCGCCCCGCCCCGCCCCGCCCCGCCCCGCCCCGCCTCCCGCCGTGCCCTCGCGCCTCAGCCAAGTCCCCCGCAGCCAGCCAGTCGTTCGGCTCATCTTGGTGTGCGTGTGTGGGTTTAGTCCGCGGTGCGGTTCGTCGCTGTGGTCGCGGACAGCACGTCGTCGGCGTGCTCGTCGCCGTCCCCGAGGCCGTGTGCCAAGTCGCCCGTCCGGTCCACCGCCGCCCGGAACTTAAGGGTGAGTGTCGCGCTGAAAGGGGCGGCTGCCGAAGGAGGGTTTTGAGGGTCTCGCCGTAGGCTTGGTGTCCGATTTTCGCGCTCACCGGCAGTGGAAAAGCACGCATTTTCCACGTGGGGAAGTCCACTCGCAAGGGGCGCTATGTGTTGGACGTGAAGGTGGGCGTCGTGAACCGGTAGCGGCCTTGAACTTGCTCCTCCTCGGCGACGCCATGCACGCCATCTCGGTGCCAACCTCCTAAGGGACTTCAAAAGCCATTCGGCCGCCACTTCTGGCCGGTATTGTACTTGTGCCGCCGGGCCGGCCCGGGGCAGGCGCATGGAGGCTGTTCCTGGACCGGAGCAAAGGGGCTGGCGAGTCCGCCCGGGCCTCAAAGCCGGTTTTGCGTCCCTGCTCGTTCCACCTCGTTCCATCTCGTCGCTTTTCGTTCCTGCTCGTTCCCACTCGTTCCTACCCGTTCCTACCCGTTCCTCCGTTGAATCCGGCTTGAATCACGTGAGGGGAAAAATACTGGCAGAAAAACACAATCAAAAGGCGGCGGCAATGAGGCGATGCGAGAGGCTGACGTCAGAGGCGGCGTCACCGCACGCGCCTTGACACCGCCGCACCGCCACACCGCGGCGGGCACGCTGACATCACGAACCTGCCCGGGAGGAAGTGCCGCGGAGGCTGCCTGGGGGACCCGACCAAGAGCACCACCACGGGCACAGCCAGCTCCGATAGAAGTCTGGCCTTGTCGAGGGTCCACTGCTTGACCTCCTGACTGATACTCAGTCCTTTGGAAGGGGCTGCACGCGGCCGCTGGACAAGAACCCTCCGGCGGGCCGAACATCTTGTGAGGCGAGTCGCCCGGTCGGCCGCGAGCCGTGCTCCAGAACCACGAGCACCAGCTTGATAGGCAGACGCGCACCGCGCGCACCGGTCAGACGGGCCGGGCGGCGAGCCGGAGGCATCCCGGTGTGGCGGCGCGGCGGCGTGGCATCCCCCTGGAGCGGATGCTGCAGCACACGGCCGCCGACTCGTCGCAATAAAAGGAACCGGGGTCAGTGAGCGCGCAGGGCGGCGCGGGTTCGAGTACCACCCGGGGCGGTTAACACTTATCGTGTACCGACCACTCGGTGTTACGCTGTATTACGGGGGTAATAAACGTGTCTGACGGCATTGAAAGGCTACAATTTTGCCACATTTGGTCCCAACATGGCGCGTTTGGTCGTGTGCTACGCGTGTGTCCATGTGTCACCGGAGCTAATGTTTCATTTACCTAAATCGCCCTTGCGGGAAGCGAACGGGTGCGAGGCAGGGCGGCGATCGTGGCGTCGATTTGATTTCCCGATTGTTCTCCAAAGTGCCGCGCTGCAGTATCAGTGCTATCAGGGCCTCGGCCCGGCGCGCCCCGACGCGGCCCCCGCGCTGGTGAACCGTGGCGCAAGCGCGCGAGCGGCAGTACGGCGCGGCGCGCCGAGCGGGCTGCACCCCGTGTGTCATCGCGAGAAAGTACATAGCGCAGTGTCGCCGCCAGCCACGCCAGCCACATCGGCCACGCCCAGCCTGCCCGTGTAAGCGATTTCCAGAGGGAACCCACGTGCCGATGCTCTGTGCGCCTCCGAGTGCCCCGACTCGCGAGCTTCGCGGCGGCGGAACCGCGGCAGCCAGCCCAAACTACGCGATCCAGCCTGACTCTCATCAACGGCAGGGAGGGGCCAGACATCGCGGGGCGCCAGGGAACCGTTTGCGCGCGGGCACCTTATCAGGCGTGCGTGATAAGCGCATATGCAGTCTGAGTGTGTGTGCGCTTGCGCTGTAGGGCACAGGTAACCTCGTCGTGGCGCAAGAGGGCTCCGCGAATGTTAGTGTGACCTCACTCACCCAATTGCAATTACTTCCTCAGGATGTTCACGACGACCGTGTTCCAGCACCCACGCTGACGTAAGCCACGCACACACACACACACACACACACACGCACGCGGCCGTCGCCTCTGCCGTGCGAAGCCCATTATAGGTCATTAGGCCCGATCGGCCGGCCGGGGGAGAGAGGGGAGGGGAAAGAGGGGGAAAGAGGGCGCTCGAGATGGGCACACTGTCGAAACGCCCCCCGCCCGGCCCGGCCCGGCACGGCACGGCACGGCACGGCACGGCACGGCACGGCACTGCGCGCGTCGCGAGGGCCGCCCGGCCCAAGTCACTGCCTTGCAGTGCCTGCAATTGAATGAACCCCGAGCGATGCAGTCGATGGGGCGGCAAAGGGACAAGCGGTCATTTTTTCAAAATACATTCCCGCTAGCTGGTTTTGATTGGCCAGCGAGCTCAAAACTTGCGAGCCCATACTGGAGCCCTCCGAGTCCACGCCACTGCACAGGCTGAAGGGCGCCGCGCCTGAGTGTCCGAGTCTGGCCGCGTCTCGCCGAGTCCACTGGCCGCTGCAATTAGCATACGCCTCGCGCAGATAGCGGCCGAGTGCGCGGCGCGCCGTCACTGTCTGTCTCTCTCGCACTCAGGGGGCGGCCCGTCGGGGTGCGAGAGAGACAGAGCGCTGGTTCGCAATCAGTCCGCCGGCTTGCCCCTGGCACCTCGCACCGGCCCGTCGGGGCCCGTCAGGGCAGTGGCCGGTCTGTCCAGGAGCCCCGCCTAGGCCCCTGCAGTGACCCCGCGCGGGGCGGGGCGGGGCGGGGTGGGGCGGGGCGGGGCGGGGTGGGGCGGGGCGGGGCGGGGTGGGGCGGGGCGGGGTGGGGCGGGGCGGGGCGCATCGCTGCATCGCCCCCAGCCAGTCCGTTGCGCGCCGCGGCCTGTGTTTAGGCACCGCGATAGCGAACTGCGGCCTGCCGTGTGTCATTTCGAGCGCCAAGAAGAAAAAAAAACAGGAAAAAGCACCGGGAATTATCACACTTGCACTTCAGCCACCCGATTAAAAATGCTCTAGCGCAATGAAAAACGCCGACCGTCGTTGAAACTTTTGCGTTCAAGTTGTCTTTTCCGCTCTCCCCGTGTGCCAGTGTGCACACCAAAGGGCGACTCATCGCGCTGTCTGCTTGATAAACCGACGGTGTGACGGCAGGCCGGCCAGGCAGCGGCAGCCTCCGTTTGTGCAGGTGGCGCCACCCGCGCCAACGACACTCGGTGTTTCACGGCCGCGCTCGCATGGAAAGGCACGACACCTTTTTCGAGGTTTCGATTTGGCGCCAATCCACGCGGTTTTAGACGGGCTTCCCGCTGTGAGTCGACGCGTGAGGGGCTGACCCGCGGCCCGTGAGTCCCGCGAGGTCCCGCATGGGTGCGAGAGAGACAGCGACGCGGCCCGCGGCGTGGGAGCGCCGCCGTACAGCCTTACAGTGGCGTGCACATCCCGTCCCGTTAATTTCTGTCACGTCGCGGCTTTGTGTGTCGCCGCGCCGTCCTCCTTCATCTCCAGTGGACTGATTTGAGAGTCCGCTCTGTCTCTCTCGCACTCATGGGCGCGCCGCACCGGTGCGAGAGAGACAGAGCAGCGCATGAGTCATGCCTTGGGTTCGGCGGCGCGCGGCTTGTCTCGTCTCCGTGCCCTGCTTCTTCTCGCCCGGAGTCCGGGCAGTCCGGAGTGCGGTGTCGTGTGCTCGACTTGCCGAACCGGCCGACCGGCCCCGCCCGCAGGCTGACCCCGTCAGCGGGTCGCCCCGCCGCTGTCTCTCTCGCACCCGCACGCGACCCTCATGAGTGCGAGAGAGACAGACTGACCTCCCACCGGCCGTGTGTACGCCCACGTGTAATTTGGAGCCCGAGTCACTCCGCTCCGGCATGAGGGATGCCTGGCTGGGACAGCGGGACAGTGACAGCCATCAGTCAGAGTGGAACGAGTGGAATGTGTAACGGGCCGCGGGCCCCCACGGACCCAAGGCACGGCATGAATGGGCTTTCGCGACACAAAGACGAAGTCGGCTGCAATCCTCTCGTTCTCTCTCGCTCTCTTCTTGCTGGTTCTCCATCAGGCATTTTCGGTACAGTGAGCTAGCAGCTGCGGCCTGGGTTCACGAAGAGGTGTCCTTCATTTTAGCAACGCCAAGAACACTTTGAACCTTCGAATATTTGATTCCCAAAACCCTGCATGACCTTCGGTCCCGAAATGAAGAACACCGTTTCTGGCCGTGCTGACAGGATGTTTTTGGGCTGACTCAGCAAGATAGGCTGATATCGACGCGTCCGGGCTCCAGGGCCTAGGGCCTATCATGACCCGCCATCGTCCCAAACCGCCGCGGCCGCCGCGACCGCAGCGCGGGGCGGGGCGCCTGCCTCCGGTGCGTTCGACACTGCGTCTCCCTCGCACCACGGCGCGCCCCGTTCACGTGCGAGGGGGACAGCGAGGAGGCGACTGCTGGGAGTGAGACCGCAGCAGCAGCCCCCGCATGTCGCTGCGTGTCCGCTGCACTCGTTGCTCATTACGCCGAGATTACTCGGCAATGAAGCGATTACCGCCATTACCGCGTTTTCGTGTGTCTCAGATTACGGGAGGCGCGGCCCGGCGTGCCCACTGGGCGCCCCGCCCCGCCCCGCCCCCGCCCCAACTCCAACGTTGTGATTTGAACGCTAAGTGGCCGGGCGTTACGCAATTTGTGCACGCGCTTCCCGAAGACGGCTTATCGGTAATCACGCACTTTGGATCATCCCGATCATCATCTCCGCCGATGATTAATTCGCTAATTAATTAGTGGTTGCATTACCCGCCGCGTCCGAGCGGCCGGTCTCGCTTCTCTCTCGCACTCGTGGGCCGTTTCGTGTGGGTGCGAGAGAGACTCGCCGGTTCCAGTGAGCCTCGTCCAGGAAGCGCCGGCCGGCCTTCGGCAGGTAGTCCGGGAGGCAGCCGGCCAGGGCCGCCGCTCCGATTTTGCATGTTCTTGTTCCGATGGTGCTCCGCATCGCTCCGCATGCACGCGAAATGCGCGCCGAATGCAGCCGGGCGGACAGTGTTATTGCGTGAGTAGGGGATTCGGGCGCCGCGGCGTTACACCACTGCTGCCGTCCCCCTCGCACTCCCGGCCCGTCCGGCATGCCGCGGGGGTGCGAGAGAGAGAGACGGCCCGGCCATTTCCATGCCGCATCCTTATCTCGGCCACGCACTTTCCCAGGGAAAATGGCGGCCTTTGTGGCCGCCGTGCTGCAGCCGCGACTCGGTAAGGCCGCACAAGGTCCTCTCGGTGGTCCTCCCCAGCATGCCTGCCGTCCATTTCCCCGCCAACGGCAAGCAAGTTTGGAAATTCAGTTGCCCTTAGATGACGGCCCCAACGCTGCCGGTTTGGAACATGTCGGCGTGCTTCAGTTGGAAGTTTTCGCCAAGTTGTCATTTTTTGCCCATGCGTGATAATGGCACAGCGGCGAACACGAGTCCCGCCCCTGAATGGCGAGGGGCGGTGATTCACTGGGGCCTGCACTGGGAGGAGAACAGAGACCTCAGTCGGGCTCACTGCTCCAGCGAAAAGCAGCCCGACGCCACAGAGTGACCAGACCGAGCCCGGCCCGGCCCGAGAGGACCAGCCCGACCCGGCCCGGCCCGAGCTCGGTGCCCAGAGCCCGACGCAGCCCGGAGCAGCCCGCTCGGGCTGCTCAGCCCGACGCGCCTAGGAGGCCGGTTCGCTGTTCGATTCCAGCCAGAGGCATTCGTTTTTCACGGCCTAGGAAACGTTTTTTTGGTTGTTACTTTCGCAAATCTGCATATTTAGTATCTGATCTCATTCATTGCGATGACAAAAAACGGAAATGACCAACTTTAACCGACGCTCTCGGGCCCTGTGTGGCATCGAACCGGCGACCTCGCGCTGCCGGTCAGCCGACGCTCGCTCCCGGCGCCAGCTCGGCCTGCGCGGCAGCGCCTGCCTGCCAGCTCGGCCTGTGCACCTTCCGGACCAGCCCGAAGCAGTGAGCCCGAATGAGGTCTCTGTGAGGAGAAGCCCCTTACAGTGGCGCTGCACGGTGCGGCCGGACGCCGGGCTGGCTCCATCCGTGCACTCGTCGGTGACTCCGAGAAAGTGTGCAGACAACAGGACACGTGGGTCGCCCGGTCGCCTCCCGGTGGCATTCTAGCCGAGTCTCTAGCAGTGGCACCGACATTACCGCGCTCTGTTCCGTTCCATTCCGTTCCGTCCCGGAGCCCGGCCTTGGCGCCATCCCTTTGAAAACTGTGGGGAGAAAGTCGCTTCATTTTGGACAAGTTATTGCATTGTCATTACGGACCTCACGGGGCTCACGGGCGGGGCGGGGCGGGGCCGCCTGCTGCCGCTCGCTCACGACGCGCTCTCAAACAAATCACTGCCGCACCGCGGCCCCGCGGCCCGCGGTCCGCACAACGGCCAGCCCCCCGACAGTGTCCGGCTCGCAGGGCACCAACGCGCGCAAACTAAAACAATTAATCAAGGGTTCAGGTTTTGTAAACGGCGACCCGTTAAGAACATGAGGAAATCGAAATGACGTTGTTCTGTGTGCACTGCGGTGCAGTGCAGGCAAGTCGTCTCAGATTGGAGTTCGAAGTCGCCCCTCCGTGGTGAGCCCATCCTCGTGCTTCTCTGCCCGCACCGGGTCGCGTTCCCGCCGCGCGTTCCCCGGGGCACGTCCAGGACGTGTCGGCGGCGGCGCGGTCGGCGAGGCCCCGGCAGGTGCACGCTGGACGCGGCGACGAGGCGACGCGACGCGCTCCCACGGCGTGGCCGCGCTGGCCGCGCCGCCCGCGGTCGTGACTTTTCGGATGGCTCCGGCCGTCTCCGGCACTCCGGCACTCCGTCCGTTCTGGTCGTCGTCGGCGTGACCGCATCGCACCGCATCGCACCGCATCGCACCGCATCGCAGTGACCAGTCGACCAGTCGTGACCACAGCGGAGCCGAGCGGCCGAGCGGCCGAGGAGAACGAACGCGCTTCCAGGACCTTCCAGTGTCGACTGCGTGGCTCGCGTGGCTGGAGTCGCCGGCTGGAGGCTCCAGGGCCTGGATGTCCGGCAGTGTGCTGCCAGCCCATTCCGAACAGCGTGTCTCCCTCGCACCCTCACGGGGCGCCGCGCGAGTGCGAGGGAGACGGAGCGGCGAGCGAGCAGTGTGCAACAGCGTGCAGCAGGCACTAGTCAGAGCTCTCAAAATCGCTGTTGTAGACCGACCGACGAGGCCGAGACAGCGGTCTCTGGCCTCTGGCAGAGGCCGCAGCGCCTAGCTCGGTCGCGGCCTCAGAGGCCGACCGACGCGGTCTCCGTGCGGCCTGCAGAGGCCGCGGCGAGGCCTGCACAGGCCGCCTGCTAGTTAGCCAATCAGATTTGCGTACATCGCCGGAGCTGCCGGGACAACCCAGCGAGGTGGCGCCCTCAGACTGAGCGGTCAGTTCCGGCACTGCACGCCCTGACGGCTGGCGGTCTGCAGAGACCGCGCCGCGGCCTCGGCGGTCGGTCTCGGAGGCGATTTTTGAGAGCTCTGGCACTAGTTGGACGCGGCACGCGATCAGGATCACACCGTGATTATGCCGAGTGACGCGTCCGTCCGTTCGTCCGGCCGGCCGGCCATTTACGGATTGAGACGTCGAGTGACGTCACGTGTCGCGTGTCACGTGTGACGTCCGCGTGACGGCCGTGTCACGTTCGGCCATCGGCGCGGCCATTGTGATGCAACGTGTGCTGCATGTGCACGTGCACGCGACGCGGGGCTGCATAGTGGACTGGACGCGGCCGCCAAGTAACGGGGCTCCCAGTTAGTTTCCACGCCCTTCCAGGCCTTCCAAGGAAACCCATTCCAGAGGTGCTTCAACCTCACTGCAAGTTCAGCACTGTTTCCTTTTCCTCTTTTTTTGGCGTTGCCGTTTTGCGTCCGCAGCTCCGAATGATCGATTGGGCCGGAGGGAAAGGGACGAAGGCGTGCGTTTTGTTACGAGGGCCCGGCCGGCGTGCCGCGTCGCGGACCGAGTCGCGGACCGAGTCGCGGACCCAGCATTCGGGCCACTCCGGACTCCGGCGCCAAAACTATTCGTGAGGAAAATTGCCGCACTTACGTCTTCTTCTTGTCTTGGACTCGGCGAGGAGGACCCCCACCACACCCCGCCACGTCCGTGGGGAGGGGGAGGGGGGCCCTTTCGCCTCCGTGCCCTGCTCGAACCGCAGAGGTCTCCTCCAACAGGTTCCCAGCTGCCAGCGGCAGTGGCTCGGGCCTTGATGAAATTATCATACTTTGTTATTCTTGGTCGCCAAGGGCCAGTGCAGCAGCGGCTGCATTTCCAAGTCTTTCGAATTTGACCTTGGCGCGTGCGGTGGCAAGGACGCGTATCGGGAACCGCGTCGGCGGCCAGGTGCCAAAACAAAGCCGAAACACGCATTCCCGGTTCTGCACCGCGCGCCACCAGCACGGCGGTCTTTATCGCGTGTTGCCGCGATTCGCGTCAACAGGCGGCACCGCGACGCACCGCTACAAACAAGGTGGCTTATCGGTTTGCGAACAACGCCGCACCGAGGCAGCCGAGCCCGTGGGCACCGAGGCCCCGGACCCCTGGACCCTCGACGTCGAGGCCCTGGACACCGAGACCCTGGACACCGAGACCCTGATCCGGGACCTTATCGGACTCGCAAGCCCGGCTGCGGTAGCCTCCACGAGAGTGAGAGAGACAGCGAGGAAAGCACGGTTCGGAGTGGGTCGGATGGACGAGCCCGGCTGAGCGCGGCCGGCATTGTTTGAAGGAAATATCGCTCTCCTCTTCTCGGCGAGGCGGTGAAGCGACGAGGCGGCGGCGGCGGTTCGTTCGTGGTACTCAGAGACTCGGGTGGTACCCGAGCTTGTCTGTCGTCGCCGGCCGGGCCGTTAGTTGCGGGAGTGAAATAAAAACGAAATCGGCCAAATCCTGTCCTGGAGGAAAGGGGGAGGGGGCGGCAAAGCGAGCCTCGCGGTTACGACTAACGACGCGCTGCGCTCGCCGTTTAGGGCCCGTTCTTGCCCCGTCTTCCTTCCTCGAGCCTCCGGGCCGAGGCACTCCAAGGCACTCCGCCTCGTTGACGCCGCGCTGGAGTCCTCAAAGCCGCGCTGCGTGCTGCTCAGCTCGACGGCCTGATTCTGAGCTGTGCCTCGTTGCTCTGTCTCTCTCGCACGCCCATGCGAGCACACCTGACGAAGTTGTCGAAGCTTGCTCAAAAAGTGGTTGAATCTCAGGGAGTAGCGACTTTTGCCGACTTTGGACGTCTACTGCGTCCGATCTAGCTGTGATCAAAGGCCTTCCTCATCGTCCTGACCCTACTCTGTTACCCCGCCTCACGAATGCTTCAACCACAGCTAATTGTTCAAAATGCCACCAATATTTTCACCTGACTTTGTGACTTTGTTTAGACTGCCCGTGCGTCCAATATTTTTTTTTAGCAGATGATACCTTCACACTTGAAACATACTTAAAACTACTATACACATGAAGGTGTCAGCGTGCTTTTACTCTCGAGTTCAGAAACGAAGCGCGTATCCTAAACAATATAATAGAGGCTGGCTGCCGGGGCGGGCTTGTGCGTGTGGCTGGCTGGCAATGAGGCGCAGCCTGCGCGGAATTCGACGCTCGGGTCTGTATATTTAATTTAATTTCATACAGAATTTTAATTACTATATTTGAAATGAGCCCGCATACTACCCCGTATAAGAAAACCAAACGAGTATTAACCGAGAAATTTGAAAGGGAAAAGAAAAAAATTTGAACTCTACACCCCCTCCCCAGTCTTAATGGGGAGGCCTCCTGCTTTACTTCGGTGTTCGGGATGGGAACCGGTGCTATCAGGTACCTGGGGTTAATCCCGTCAGCGACCCTAAGCGTTCGCCGGGGGACCCAGTAGGACCCCAAAGCTCAGGCAGCTGGGTGAGAGCACCCAGTACGAAGCTCTTTGAGGGGCGGGACGTAGAGTGAGACGACAGAGAGACAGAGAGAGACTCAGACAGAGAAGAGGTTTGGTGGGAGCTTCTTGTTTTCGTAGGGTTGGTTGTGTACCCCATGGTACCCCCACTGTCCGGCGCTCCCGTACCGAACATACAGCGTTTTAGGCCAGCTTCAAAGGACTTATCATCGCCTCCCCGACGGATCAAGGAGGCACCACCCGCAACCACACACCGGGTGGTCTGGATTGATGGATCAAATACGCCATCGCTCCAGTGCCGAGGCCAACCCGCCGAAGCGGATTGCTTTTTAGACACCCACAGCGGAGTGGCCAGGTGAATGTGACTCTGACCACTACGCTATCACGCTTGTACGTCTGGCAGCGTGTTGGACGACGGGTTTGAGTTGCACTGGGAGGAAGGCGGTCGAAAAATGTAATGAAATGATGGGATTCGATCCCCGGACCCCGCCATCGGGATCACACGACCTTACGCTCTCGGCCACCACGGCCCATGATGAGGGGACCGGCGTGAGGTGGGTTCTTGACGCAACAGGACTCGACCGACCCGGTCAAAATTTCGCAAGAAGTTGGGGGAGTCGAACCGCCGACCCTAGCACTGGGAACCGACGCCTCTACTCCCTGGACCACCACGTTCCATGCTCGGAGTGGGCTCAAGTTCACGGATTTTAACCGCACTGGGTGAGGCAGTAAAATTAAATGGAAATATTTGTTAGGAGTCGAACCTCCGGCATGTGGGCCTGTTGCACACGGCTCCGCTCTGATGGCCTCGAACCACCACCCGTAGGATAGCAGGTCGAAAAAACTTTTGTGACGCTGGTATTCGAACGCTGGCCTGCGCTAACTCGATCCCACGTCTCTAACCACTCGGCTATCACAGCAGTTGTGAAACGCGACGGATCATCTGCTTTCATTGACGTTCGTTGAATGAGATTTTTTTTTTTTTTTCGAGATTTCGTTAAATCCTGCCGCAACTGTTTGCCACCCCATCGGTCACTAGTAACGTGCCTCTGCCCGGCTGCGCGCCGACAGGGCAGGCATCCCATTCGGCTCGGCTCGCGCGTGGCAGGCGAGGCGGCAGGCGAGGCGGCAGGCGAGGCAACGCCGGGCAGGTGGGCCTCCCTCCTGGCGGGCAGCGCCTAGCAGCGCCGGGCAGGCAGGCCACACTTCGGGCAGGACGGCGCTGTGGGTGAAGGGCCTTGTCGGCGCGAGTTGAAGTCAGAGTCTCTAACCCTGCCATGATTTTGTTGCAGGTCCTACGCGTGCTGTCCTTCTCCTACAAGTCCAAGGCGGACGCCTTCGGAGACTCCAACGGCCCCGGCGTGTTCCGTCGCCTCTCCGACGACGTGGGTGCCGTGGCCGCGACGCCGCGGCCCTCGCGACCCTCGCAGCACGCCGC
Source organism: Thrips palmi (assembly GCF_012932325.1). Taxonomy (NCBI): domain Eukaryota; kingdom Metazoa; phylum Arthropoda; class Insecta; order Thysanoptera; family Thripidae; genus Thrips; species Thrips palmi. The sequence goes on from NW_023144635.1 coordinate 8,950,276, forward strand.
GTCCCCCGGCAACACGTTCCTGGCTCCCTTCGCCAGCTCCACGCCGAAGCAGCCGGCGGGACTGGCGCGGACGGCCAGCACCGCGTCGGCGCTCCCCAAGCACCCCAAGCACCAGGACGGCGTCTTGGCGTCGGCGCGCAGGCCGGGCGTCGGCGGCGCGGCGGCCGTGTCCAGGAGCAAGTCCGCCGTGACGCCCAGCGCGTCGGGACGACCCCTTCGCTGGCATCACGGCGCCGCCGCTAGCGCGCCGAGCGGCGAGATGCGGAACCTGGACGCGCCGGTCGGCGCCACCGTGGTGGTGCTGCAGTCTGGCGGCGACGCCGTGAACTACGAATCCGCCGCCGCGAGGGCGCGGGCGGCGGAGGGGCGTCGCGGTGCGGGTGCAATCACAGCAACGGGCAGCGCATTGCAGTCGCTGTCAGAGCCGGCCGAGACGGCGCCTGGCGTCGCGGACGTGGACGGACACCGCGTGGACGCGCACCGCGTGGACGCGCGCACCGAGCACCGCGACTCCCCCGACGCCGTGGACGCGCTCAGCCTGGCGGACGGTTCGGCCTGCTCCTCCGTGGCCGGCACGTCGTCCTCGCTGGGGGCGGGGGCCTCGGCGGCGGGGCTGACCCTGCACCGGGGAGGCGGCAGCAGCGCCGGCAGTGGCGGCGGCGGCGGCAGTGTGGGTGGCAGCGGCTGGAGCCAGCCCCGCACCCCCATGGGCTCCACGACGCAGCTCATCCAGGGCAAGGCCCGCCCGCACTCCACGGTGAGTACTGCACGCCGTGAGCGTCATCTTCGCCCTCATTCAGAGTATCCCTTTTGTCCGCACCCTGTGCCATGCCACAGCGAGTATGACATGCGCTATGACGTCACCGATTCCTTGGTGGCGTTTCGCATTCGAAAGGAATGACTTTTAATGCACGGCCGTCCTTTGTGCTTTGACGGGCAGGGCCCCCCCCTTGGCAGTGCCTTGCCTTAGCAGTGCCCTGCCTCCGCCTTGCCTCCGCCGTGGTCACGTCAGCCACGTGCGCGGCCGTTGCTGCAGGCTCTAGCTCTAACAGGTGGTGCCCCTGCGTCCCTGCGTCCCTGCGCCCCTGCCCTAGCCCTGGCCGCTCCTAGAGCCGCTCCTAGCGGCATGTGCGCGCGGGTCCGCTGCCTCTGCTGCTGCCTCTGCTACTTGCGCGCTCTAGCGTTCAGCTCACAGTGTGGTGTGGTGGACTCGCCAACGCGGCTTGCCAGTGCTGCCGGCGTCCGCCATGTGAGCCACTTGCATGGACCGCTCTGGGGCCGGCCGCCGCGCCCTGGCCCTGGACGTCTTCGACGGCGTCCTCGAGCCGCGCGCGCAGCGCCCGCAGCGCCCTCACCGGCAGCAGCATCGGCGGCCGCCACCGGGGGCGACCGTGATCCAGGACGTGCACGTCCGCGTGCACGGCCGTCTGGACCTGCGCGCCGACATCCAGAGCGTGAGCTACGTGGAGCGGTGGCAGTGGAGCAGGGACGCCGCCTACCAGCGATCGCGCCGCCGCCCGGGGCGCGTGCTGCAGCAGCGGGACTCGCGCACGGTAATGCACGTCAATCAACCCGTGATCCTCCACCCTCGCCAGGCCGCCCTGCCGCCCTGCCCCAAGCCGCGCCGCGTTGGCTGGCGGTGCTGGCGGTGCTGGCACGCAGTCGCGATTGCGTTCCACTTCCGGCACATGTTCTTCTTAACGATCGCGCGCGTTGGACTGTTGGACGCCAGCGCAGCGCCTTGCCACGTGTCCCCACACCACGCCGTATCCGCGTTGCGGCAAACTGCAGGCGGCAGGGCCCGGGCCCGGCAGGGCCAGGGTGGCAATAAAATCGCGTCATTTGGACCGAGCTCGTATCGTATCGCTTCCGAAACTGGCCCGGTCTCCGCGGCCCGGTTGCGTCGGCGGGCTTCCTTTACACTCCGCGAGGGAGGTTCTCTGAGGAAGGCGAGGTTTCTTGCTTTTCCGACGGGTCTTTCGTCGTTCTGGCCTCTCTCGCTTCCAAGGTGCGTGCGCAGGGCGCCAGCGCGAGAGAGACAGAGCCGCGAACCACCGTTCGGGATCGGTCTGCAGCAGTCGTGTGGTTTCGTTGCGTTGTTTTTTCGTCCGCGCACTGGGCGCCGCCGGTGCCCCGTTGTTGGTGTGCCGGTCCGGTGCGCCCGGCCGGCAGCGCCACTGGCAGCGCCGGCAGCACGTTAGGATGTTCCAGTTGGCCCGGCACTGCCCTTCGCTGGAGGCGAGAGGCGCCGCTGGAGTCTTGGGGTGGCGGGGCCACTGGCGGGGCCACTGGCGGGGCCACTGGCGGGGCCACTGGCGGGGCCACTGGCGGGGCCACTGGCGGGGCCACTGGCGGGGCCACTGGCGGGGCCACTGCGGGGCCCCTGGCGGGGCCACTGGCGGGGCCACTGGCGGGGCCACTGGCGGGGCCACTGGCGGGGCCACTGGCGGGGCCACTGGCGGGGCCACTGGCGGGGCCGACTGGCGGGGCCACTGGCGGGGCCACTGGCGGGGCCACTGGCGGGGCCACTGGCGGGGCCAACTGGCGGGCCACTGGCGGGGCCTACTGGCGGGGCCACTGGCGGGGCCACTGGCGGGGGCCACTGGCGGGGCCACTGGCGGGGCCACTGGCGGGGCCACTGGCGGGGCCACTGGCGGGGCCACTGGCGGGGCCACTGGCGGGGCCACTGGCGGGGCCACTGGCGGGGCCACTGGCGGGGCCACTGGCGGGGCCACTGGCGGGGCCACTGGCGGGGCCACTGGCGGGCCACTGGCGGGGCCACTGGCGGGGCCACTGGCGGGGCCACTGGCGGGGCCACTGGCGGGGCCACTGGCGGGGCCACTGGCGGGGCCACTGGCGGGGCCACTGGCGGGGCCACTGGCGGGGCCAGGGGCCGGGCGCGGCGTTGCATCAGGGAGTGAGTGACCTTCGCTCCCGCCTTGGACCTCGCCTCGCCACCTCGCGCTGCCGCTGCAGTTGTGACGCCGTCATCGCGTACACGTCCCGGCCAGCCTCGTTACTCCAGCGAGCTCCAGCAAGCTCCAGCAAAACGCTGTGCAATCGAGAGGGCCGCGGAGAAAAATGCCGCCCAGCCGCCTTAATGGCTCGGCTGGGCTGCAGTCCGGCGGCGGGCGGGGGCGGCGTTGCAGTCGCTGGAGTCGCTGGAATTCCAGGGGTGTGCTCCCGCTCCCGCCGATGGCGTGTTTTCCAGTGGCGTGCTGCTACGTTTTGACCAACTTTGCTGCGCCACTGCTCCCAAACGAGCGTTGACAATCGCAAACCCGAGGCAAGGGATCAACGAGGAAGGCCTTAAGACCACCCGCACTATTAGGCAGCAAGCGTTTGGACGCTGCGGTCGCCCAAAGTAAGCCCAAAATCCGATTTTCGTCCATTGGTCTACATTTGGACCAACTTTTCGGCGCCACTGCTGGTCCGTGGTGTCCAGCCCCGGCCTCGGCGTCCCGTCCCGCGGCGCTAATGGGTGCAGTCACAGCCCAGTCATTACGCCCCGATCGCCCGACCGCGCCCGGCGGGCTGCTGCCACACTGCCCGCTGGCCGCGCTGGCCGCGCTGCACGGGGAAGCGGGGAGCGTCCGCCGATTTTTTCGTGCCGGTGTCGCTGGTCGTTCGCTCTCGGCGTTGCGTCACAAAGGGGGAGTGTCCTCGTTCGCGGGATGGACACCGATTGCTTCCTTTTCTTCTCTTTTTTCTTCGGAAGCAGATTCACGGCAGCCTCATTCCGAAAGAGCGGGGACGGGTCAGCGCGCTGCTGCAGGCTGCAGGCACCACCAGCTCGCGGCTATGACTACGGCTGGCTGGGCCACACACGACGGCCGGTTCGCGTAACCGCCCTGTAACCGCGGCACGGCGGCGTACCGCACGCTCACTCCGAGCAGTGCTTTCGGCGCTGTCTCTCTCGCACTCGTGCCGCGCCGCGCAGGGGTGCGAGGGAGACAGAGCGCGCATTATCGGCGGCATCGTCGTCCGGTCGGTCCTGTGTCGCCGCGCCGCTTAGCATACGGCCGCTATCGCCGATTTCCAATCAAAAACGGCAACGCGCTTTGCCGCTTCGCAAGCGTGCTGCCGTCTGTGTCGTGATGGAAGCCAACAACGGGACGGGGAACAACGCCCGCGGCGGGCGCGGCGGGGCTCTTCAGGTGCAGCGGGTCATGCACGTGAAGGAAACGGTAAATAATTGTTGCACGACGTTGTCGCGGACGGCCACGCGGACGGCACGGTCGGCAAGACAACGCCGCGACGTGCTCCACGTGCTGCTCCGCGGTTTTTATTATTTCCAAATCGAGGACGGCGCGGCGGGGGAGGCGGCCACGTCGGCTGGCCGGGGAGAACAACCGCAAACACAAACACACTCATTCGCAGATTTACACACAGCCACACCGGCGGCTTCCTGCGCTTTCGTCCCCCTGCAGGCGATGCAAGCTCTGCGAGTGGCGGGGGCGTGCGGCTGACCACCGTCACTGCAATGCGCTGGATCGGGCCGCGCGCCGCCATGGCGCCGCCGTCCTGGAGGCCTGGATGCTTGGGGGCCTGGCCGCGTTGCGGGTACCTGTTGGTTGGCTCCAGAGAGGACGGAACAGAGAGGTATAACTCCCATGCTAAGCCGCTCCGCCAATTTCGTCGGGCCCGGCGGACGGTCGCGCGACAGTAGCGCACCTGGCGGTGCGGTCGCGCGCTTTTTGGCTGGAGCTCGACACGGCCCGGTCGGCCCGGGCCGCGCCGTTCGTTTGAATGCGCGGTCGCGCCGCCTGGCGGCCGGGCGGCTGGCCCGGTACCCAGGTTTTTGGATTGAATTGTGGTTAATCCTGGCCAATTATTTTGGTTTTGGTGTTTGAGATGCATAATGGGCTGCTTCGAGTGCCAATTGGTGTTGTTTTCGGATCACTATTGCTCTTTTCCACTGTTCTACAGCAATGAGAAAATAGCTTGTTGGCTTACTCCACGCCTTTTTTTTTTTTGGGGGGGGGGGAAGGCTTGTGGAATGAAAATGAAATTTTCAAACTAAATGCATGTTTAATGAAAACAATTGTCACAGATACATCACAAATCAATAACCGATAATATTAAGTCAAAATTTTAAATTAAATACTACATGTAAATGAAAACATTTATCACAGATTACATCACAGATCAATAATTGAAAATCTTCAGTCACAAGTTAAACGGAAGGATCAGTTGGGAAGCCTGCCAAACACATCATCAATCTGAAAAGAAAGAAGAGACAGAAATTAGCAAAGAGACGATGGGGGAAAGGAAGAGCCAGTGAGAAAACTAAGTCGATAATGGAACGTACCACTTAGCGCAGATTGGTGGTCGGAATAGATTCAACAGCCTCCAGTAACACCTACATCCCCTTGGAGTAATGGAATGTGAAGTCATCACCCCAAGCCTCAACAAGAGTCATCTGGAACAAAAGATACAAAAATATTAAGTATATTGTAAAGTTCTAAAAATACTTGTGACAGGAAGTTCATTGTGTGGCTAAAATTTAACCATTAATAGATGAATTCAATCCCTGAGTTGAAGGCCCCAGCTCATATTGGTCTTTGTGATATGGAGCTTTACGCAAACTTTTAATCGATTCTCCCAAATTCTCCCTGTGACAAATGAAAAGGTACCCAGTTTGCAGATTCTGGCATTTGAACTTTTACAGAGAAAGGAAAAAGATTAGGAAATATAAGCCCAGTAAGGGGTGTAAAAGCTACTTTACTACTCTTGGTTTAATTTTTATTCAAATTTGAGATATTTTTGCCACATTTTGTTCTTATGTGTTATTTTTTCAGGAAAACAAAGGAAGGTATTAAAAAAGGGAAAGCACCATCTTTATCTAATACTAAAAGAGATATAAAGGCTACAATTTGAAGGCTGGGCACCATTTTCTGTGTTGTGAGGAGAATTTGGGGGGAATCGACCAAAAGTTAACGTAAACATCCATAACTCAGAAACTAAAACTAGGTGGGGCCCCACTCTTTGTAAATGAGTTAATGCAATAGAAAGCAACTTTTACCCACAAATTGATATATCTGGGAAATGTATTTAAAAAGTGAAGTGATTACTTTTTTCACTTGAGCAAAACAAGAGACCAACAGGGCAAGGAGTGCAGGTTATGAGTATAGGCCACTCGGCCGCAAAGTCACTTGAGGCCGCTGCACACTTCGAAAAACTTACTATGATTATAGATAATGCATTGAGGAGGGACTATATAAGATAGAGAAAACTCCACGGAATTGAAAAACTCAAAACATATCACAAAATGTTAAGTACAAAATGGACGCCATCACTCGGCAAAGCCGGCTGCCAAGGCCTGTTTCGGCAATCGCCGAATTTCATTACATAAACGAGTTAACGGGGGCGCCGAGGAATGGAGAGGGATTCGCAGTACAGCAGTTTCAAAAAGGGAAACTAAGGACTAAATTCAAAAGACTTAAAATACTTACCGCAGCAAAAATAAAGACAAGTCCAACGACGAACACAACACCAACGAACTTCACACACGACACGAGCGCGCTACTGCTGCAACAAAGTGGCGGTCGGCTCGGAGCCGAAGCCTCTTCGGGAGGCCCCGAGCAGGGCTGGCTCAACGAATATCAAAATAATATTTCATACACCTTTATTTTTATTAAACGAACGTTCAATCTTTTATCCCTGTTTTGCCAAATGTAATAGCTATTAAGAGATTTTGAAAATGATTGCGTGTCGGGCAAAAGGCGCCAACAGAAATGAAGTTTTTTGTGTCGTAGGTTGGCTACCGTGTTAGGTCGCGCGCCCCGCGAGGTTCGGAAATTGGCGGAGCGGGCCCTATCCCAGTTATACCTCTCTGTTCCGTCCTCTCTGGTTGGCTCCTGCAGGGGACACACCTGCCGCTTGCTGCCGCGCAGCGCGAAGCGATTTAGTTTCAAATTTAATTAATCGCGGCGGCCGGCGCGTCGACGGCCTGGTGCTGGTGCCCGGTGCGTCGCCGGGCCGTCGTCGCCGCGCGCGTTGTATCACGAACGAACGGGGTCGCGATTAATCGCCGCGCTGGACGGCAGTCTCTCTCGCACTCATAGGGCGTGCCGCGGGTGTGCGAGAGAGACGGCGCAACAAATGCGTCTTCGACCGGGCGATCTCCGGGATTCGTCGCGCGGAGGGAGAGGCCGACCGCCGCCGGGGTCAGGTTCATTCGGCCGGGTGCTGGGTCGCTGTCCGCCCGGGGCGAGGCCTGGGGCCAATGGGTCACCGGGCGCCGCCAGCGCACGCACGCCGTCGGCGACGCCCGGCGCAGCGCACTTCAGACCTGGGGGCGTCACTTCCGGACCGTGGTGGCGTTTCCGGTGTAGTGGGCTGTAGTGCCGCGGCGGGTGAAGAGGGCATTCCGGCGCTAATCGCCTTGCTCTGGCTCTGGCTGCTGCAGGGAACTAACGACTGCCGCGGGGCGGAGCCAGAGCGGAATCCGCGTTCCGAGCCAAGTGACTTCGACTTTGATGTTTGGTTTCTTTTTCTCGCCGTGCCATTGTCACTGCGCGGGGGTGAAACCTCCCCGCGGGCTGCCCTGCTGTGCTGCTGTGCCCCCGGCCGTCGCCCCGCGCCGTCGCCGCGCCGCCTCGCCAGTGGCGGTCACCACCGGCTCGTTTTCTCTTTCGCTTGGAAATGGGCAAAATTGTTCGCTTCGAGCCTCGAGCCTTGCAGCCGTGCAGCTACCGCGTCGTCCTTTACGAGCCGCGAGCGGCGATCCCCGCGGCAGCGCGGCAGCAGCCCGTCTCTCTCGCACCACCGGACGGCCCGTGAGTGCGAGAGAGACAGAGCGACCAGGCGGGTGCCGGCGTCGCGTCCTGTGACAGGACTCCGGCCTGCCGACTGCTGTCGTCGCGGACACTCTCAAATCAGCGAGGGCGCCGTCAATCCCGGCCGGGCTGTCGCGGGGCTGTCGCTGTCAGGCGCGGCGTCTGGCGCGGCGCGTCCGTGACCGAGGCGAAGATCCCCGCGAGCCTGGCCGGCCGCCTCTCGGCCTGCCTTGTGCGGAAGGGAAAAGGAATCCCCGTAAGCAAAAACAAACACATCCTTCAGCGAGCGGCGCGTTGCAGCGCAGTGGCTGCCGACGACATGCACGCGCCGAGCGCCGCCGCCGCCTCGCCCGCCGTCACTCTTTCTCTCTTTCTGCTTCTGTTTTTCTCTATCTGAGTCTTTTTTGGGGGAGGGGGAAGTCCAACGTCCGTGTGGCGCTTTGATGCCGCGGCGCTTTGACGAGCACAACGCGGGGAAAGGTGCCCCTCTAGGTGTGAACTCGTCCCTGTCCGGCCGGCCGGGGAGGCCGCGACCTGCACCAGGTTCGACTGCGGTGTCACTCTCGATTCCACTTTCCCAGTCGTTCGGTGCCGTTTGCCGTTCGGCGGCGTCCTCGCCGTCCGCGCCGTCCTGGCGCGGTGCTGGGGCTTGGACGCGGTGGAGGCATGGTGGAGGGGCGGCGGCGATGTCCACACGACGCGGAGAAGGAAAAACGAAACGCCGCATCGGCGCAGCCTCAACAGCCTAGCGTCAACCCAGTGACCCACAGGGCAGGCCCACGGCTGCAGCCAGGCCGTCCGCGGTCCGCGGCACGTGCACCTGCCGGGGAGGGAGGACGGAGCGGCCGAGCGGTGACACGCTGCGACTCGGCGACTCCCGTCCCGGCCGCGGAGGCAGCGGCGGCGACGCGCTGTGGCGGCGGTGGTTCTTCCGGATGTCCGCGCCTATGTGTGCGAGTGAGTGAGTGTGTGAGCGTGGAGGGGGCCGGTCAGCTCGACCCCGCGGGGCTCCGCGACCCGTCCTGCCCCGACGGGGCCCGACCCGTCCGAAGCCGAATCGCGGAGAGACGCGGAGAGGCCCCGGCGCTGCGGCAGGCCGCTGCAGTCACTCCAGTCCGGTCCAGCCGTGGGTCCAGTCTGGACCTTCCAGTCTTCCAGTCGCGGTCGTTCAGTCTGGTCAGCCGCGGAGCCGCGTCGGGACTCGGGAGGTGCTCGCGCGGGTGTGAGTGTGTGTGCTCGGCGTGTGTGCGCGCGCGTGGGAGGGGGCGCGGAGCCCGGGCGTCGCTGCACCGCAACGGCGCAGAAGGGCGACATGCGCCGCGGCGGCCGGTGAAGATCCTCGTGTGCAGCTCGGCGTGCTCGGCGTGGGCGCACTGGCGTGCGTGGTGGAGTGAGTGCGTGTGTGTCCTCATCTCGCAAGCCGCCGGGACCAGCCCAGCGCTCCCCATGCACCAAGCAGCGGCGTGGACATGTGGTTCATGACGAGCAGCAACGGGTCCTACGACCCCCAGCTCATGACCAAGCTGCACGACAGCGTGGCCGCCAGGCCCGGCGGCAGCTCGGCGCCGCACCCTGGCCGGGCCTTCCCCCCTGCAGGACACCCGCCAGGGTACGCCATCATGAGTGTCGCCGCCCCCGGGCCGCCCCCCGGGCCGCCCCCCGGGTACGCCAGGCACTTGTCTCCGGGTCGGCCGCCGACGTTCTTCCTCGGCCACCCTCCCGGCTACCCCCAGGGGACTCCCCCGCCGGGCTACACCGCGGGGCCGCCCGAGTTCGTGATGGTCCATCCAGCCGCCGGGAAGCAGGCCACCGCAGCGGGGGCCGCTCCGGTGGCGACCAGGATGCAGCAGTACGACCACAATTGCTTCAAGAGCGCGCTCCACCACAACAAGCGGTCCGGGCGTCGCCGCGGCTCGCCCTGCCGGTGCCCGAAGCGCGCGGCGACGCAGGACCAGGGCAGGGCGGAGAAGGCGTCGAAGAGCAAGCCGGCGGCGCCACACCAGTCACACCAGCCGCAGACGCCGAAGCAGAAGCAGCGCCAGAGAGAGCCCTGCGTGCACCAGGCCCTGGCCCCGGCGTGCGCACACCGCCAGAAGGCCCGGCCGCCGCAGGTGCCCCCGAAGGGCGACCCGCCCAGGGTGTACCACATGTACCGCAGCGTGAGCGCGGACCGCGCCCGCGACGTGCTCACGTGCCACCGGGACGACGGGCTGCCCCCCGAGGGCTGGCGGTCGTACGAAACGCTGCGGCGGCGCGCCGTGTGCCGCGACACCCAGGACACCCGCGACGTGGCGCACGTCAAGCAGGCCCTGGAGCACGCGCTGGTGCGCAGCTTCCAGCCGCACGGCCACGGCGCCGCGCCCTGGTACGAGAACATGGCCTGGCACGGCCCCACGCGCCCGGGGCCCCCGCGCCGCGACGGCCCGCCCGCCAGCAGCAGCCTGCGCGACGTGACGGCGCCCGGCGGCGAAATGCTGCAGCGCAGCTTCCGACGCGTGCGCGACGAGAACATCTACAGCAGCCTGCGCGACGTGCACGCCGAGTGGCCGCTGGAGAACTCGCTGCAGAGGCAGTTCAAGAGCGCCAAGCCGTTCCGACCCACGTCGGCGGAGAACGTCCTGCACCGCAGTCTCAAGGACCTACAGGCCGCGCTGCCGCCCCAGCACGGCTCGCAGATCGGTCACGTGCTGCACCGCAGCCTCAAGGACTTGAAGCACGGCCAGCACCACGGTCACGTCCTGCGACACAGCCTCAAGGACCTGCAGCAGAGGCCTCCCCGCGGCCCCCACGGCCCGCACCCCGGACTGCACCGCGGGCACTCGGCCAGCCAGGACGCCGTGCAGGCGCCGCTCTGGAGCTTCCGGCCCGAGCCCGTGTACAGCAGCCTGGACAACGTGCGCCTGGAGGTGGCGCTGACCCACGGCGCCAAGGGCCCCAAGGGCACCACCCCCGCGCTGGGCCGCGTGCCGCCGCCGCCCATCGCGCTGCGCAGGGACGACTCGTGGCGCAGCCACCGCGGCGACCGACGCACCCTGCTGCTCGGGCCCACCCCCGCGCCGCGCCGCAGCCTCACGCCCTGCCCCGCCTCCGGGAAGACAACGCCGGCCTCGCGCGTGGCCTCCACCGCGGCGGCCTCCACCGTGGCGGCTGGGGCCGCCTGCACGCAGCCCCGCGTCGCCAAGCAGCAGTCGCTGCCGCTGCCGCCCCCGCCCGAGAGGACGCAGCCGCTGTGCCTCAGGCCGCACGCCTTCGGACCGGCAGGCGCCCCGCGGCGCAAGGGCAAGAAGACCAAGTACCAGCACCTGGTGGATGACAACAACAACAACAACAACAACCCTACCGGCGGCGACGCGGTGGTCGTCGTCCAGCCCGGCGAGAAGACGCCGTTCGCCGTGGAGGTGGAGGCGGCCGCGGCGCTGGCGCAGGGCCTGTGCCCGGGCTGCGGCCAGCCGCCCGACGTGCACGTGCCGCCCTGGGCCGTCGCGTCCCGACCGGTGCGTAACCATCACGTCAACAGCGGACTCGCGTCTATTTCAAATGTTGGCACCCGCGCCGCGTCGCTGCGGATGGAGACGGCGACGCCCGCCGCCAGCCGCGTGACGTGCGTGGCGCGACTTGACTTGCCGGTGAAAGTATCGCTAAGGTCGCTAATCGTCCGTCCCGTCGGCTAGTTTAGGCAGGGATCGCCATGATGAGGCGGTCGAGCGTCGCGGCGTCCTCGGCCACGGCGTCCTCGGCCACGGCGTCCTCGTCCCGCCCGCGGTAATGAGAGCGTGCGCCACCCGCCTCGCCGCGTGTGTGGCGCCCCGTCCGCCCCGCCCCGCCTCGATGACGGGCGTCACGTTATTGCGGGCAATTAGGCCTCGTTCCTCGTCGGCCGCACTTTAATCGGCCGGCGAAAAAATGTGGCCGCGGGGATTTGAACCCGCAACCCGCCGCCAGCCGGCGCGGCGTGTATGGCTCAGGGACAGGAAGGGCTTCGCTGCTTCGCTGCTCCGCCTTGCCGGGGAAATGGCGACCGCTCCTTTCTCTATCCGTCGTACTTTTGACCTCGTTAGTGTCGTTAGACCGCGGCGTGCGGCGCGCTGTCCGAGAGGCACACGATGGTGCGCGGTGGGCGTGCCGCCGTGCCGCGCCGGGCAGGTGCAGGATGTCGCGACCCGCGAGCACGCCAAGCAGCCCGCCGACCAGGCCGACCCGCCGTTCCGGGGCGTCGCCGCGCCGCTCGTTAAAGCTGTTAACGGATGCGGACGTATTTTAGCGCGGACAATGGCGGTGCCGGCCTGGATGGCGGCCTTGGCGGCCAGTAAGTGGACTGGGCTGCCTGCGCCCTGCCGGCCCTGCAGATCTGCAGCCGCAGATAGCGACGCCACGCCGCGGCAGTCCTGCGCGCTCTGCGGGCCTTGCAGTGCCTCGCGGTGGCGGAGCCTGTTTCCACGACAGACCACTCCACTCCGGCCGAGAGGGCAAAGCGCGCGCAGTGTCCAGGAAGCAGATGTTGACCCCGAGAACGCCTTGCGTTGCGGAGGGGGAGATTGTTTTGCACTTATAAATAGGAAATGAAACGGGAAAGCTGGGGGTGCTGGGCTGGGCGCAGTCTCGCAGTGCCGCACCGCTTCCTATTTGTCATAATTATTCTTCCGTTCGGGACTCGGCGTTCCGGCCCCGGAATGCGTAGCGCAAGGCGTAGCGTAATCCCATTTCCATGCTGGACGGGGAGTTGAACGCGCGACGGGGCGTGGAGCTAGCCATCGGAGCTCTTTGGAGCCAGCCTCGCGCCGCGCCGCCGTGACGCTGGTTATGAGATTATGATATTTCCCCGCCCCGCCCCGGCCCGACAACAACTGACTGACAACTGACACCCGGCTGCCGGGCCGCTGACACGACACGGACGGGAAAGTCAGCTCGTGGCCTCTTCCTCCTTGAGACGCGTCACGGCGTCACGGCGCGTCGAACCCCGGCCCGTCCGTCGGCGTCGGCGTGTCTGTTGGTTGTTTTGGAGAGGAATTGATACCGGGCCGGGGCCAGGTTTTCCGGCTTTCGGACGCAGCCATGCAAGAGAGGCAGCCGGCATGCCGATGAACGTTATTTGAGAACTGGGCCGCTGCATCTGGGCGGGGGGGGGGGGGGGCTCTGGAGCGTAATTGGCACTCATTCGGTACGTGAATAAGTAATGGGTGGCAGGCTGCCTGGCTCCGGGCTGCTGTGCCGGGGCCGCCGGGGCGGCTTCTGCAGCAGGAAAAGTCGCCTCCCCGCTGCAAGTCAGTCGCCTCCCGAAGCCCGTTTTGTTATTCAATTAAACGGCGAGCCGAGTGGACAGGGGAAGGGGGAGGGGGGGGGGGGTCAGTCAGCGGGAAAAAAAGAAGGTCCACGTAATGGTAACGGAGTGACAAGTGGCCGCGCTCGCCGCAGACTTGCGGCAGCGAGGCGCTCCGTCCCTTTGGTTGGTGACGATGACGGTGAAAGTGAAAAAAATAACAAGGAAAATAAGTACCCTTTTCAAAAAGTAGCAATTCTCGGACTTTGGTCTCGTCCCGCATAAAGTACAAAATTTCGCCTTTTTGGGCCCTGACGGGGCTTAAAACCGGCAATGTCTTTTTCTTCGAATCGAACGCAAAAAAATTTTTCAAAAATACCCCGCGGGGTTTGAGGCTCCACTTCCCGTGGCGCTGCTGCCAGTTTGGTTTTTCCTGTCGCCCCGTTTCCAAAATTTGCCCTTTACTGCATCCGTTCGGGCTCCCGACCCCGTAGCGAGCCGCGCGAGCCGGGGGTGGCGGGTACGGGCGGGAAATTGGGCGCCCAAAAGGGGAACCAAATTTTCAAAATGGAGCGACGGGGGCCCGGCGAAAGCGAACGGGCAAAACCCCAAAGGACAAAAATGGCCCGGGCCCTTCCCTTTTTTACAATGACGGGGGGCCCAACCCGGGTGGCCGTGTCGACCAGTGCTGTGCCGGGACGCGTTCGCCTGACCGCGGACCCGGGGAGTGACCCCTCGGCGGCGGACGAGGCTGCTCGTTCCCCGGGGCTCGGCGCGGCGGGTTCCTGCCGCCGCGCCGCCAATTTGCCTTACCAGACGCGCGGCGCGGAGGGGTGCGCAAGCCCCAGGCGATGCCGGGGGGAGCCGCCCCGCCCCGCGTTACGACATTAATGGCCCGGGCCTTGCCCCTTCGCGACGGGGGTGCGTGAACAGGCGGCCCCCGGCAGCCCGGGGGGCGAGCCGGCGGCCGCGGGGGCGTCCACCGGGCCCCCGGCGCCCACCCCGAGGGAGCGCGCGGCGGGGGACCCCGCGCCGCCCCCTTCGTTCTTTCAAAGACGGCGGGCGGGCTACGCCCAGCCTTTCCGAGGCGGTGCCGCCCCGCCCGCCCCGCCCCGCCCCGCCCCGTCGTTACTCTAATTAATCGTGCCGGTCACAGCTTCGCGACGAGCCGAGACAAAAGTGCAAGTGAACAGCGCGGCGGCAGCTGGGAGCTGAGCCTGGCTGAGCCGCGTGGAGGGCGTCCGTCCGGCCGCCTCGCCGCCACGAGGGAGAGGCGGCGGCCAGGACGGCTCTGCACCTTGGCGTCGATCAAAAACGGCGAGGCCGCTACGCTACCGCCTTCACTTGAGGCTTCCCGCCGAAAGCGAGGTGCTTCCTCATTGGTCGGGGGCTGTCTCAGGCAACCGCCACTGCCGGGAGGAAACGTCAAAAAGAAGTGCCCACTGCCGGGAGTCGAACCCGAGTCAGTGCGGAACACACGCCGGCGCGCAACCCGTTGCGCTGCCGGACATGTTCTGTGTCTCTCGACGGCGGGCGAGGGCGCTGCATCCAGCGTGCACCCTTCACCGCGCCTTTCTCCGTCCTCGCCGTCCGTCAGGCCAGTCCGCCAGTCCCTGCGTGCGGGTGGCAGCGCACGGCGCGCGCCCTGCAGTGTGGCCGGAGCAGTTGCACCAAAGGTCAGGCCAGGCATGCGCCGGGGGCAGCGCGGTGCTGCACCCACCGGACTTCATTGCGTCGGTCTCTTGGCCCTCGGCGTCGGTCTTTTGGCCCTCGGCGTCGTCCAGCCCTGTTGTCCAGCCCGTGGCGTCCGCCAGCCCTAGGCACCCTTGCCTTTCCCTCGTCTAATTAGCCACACGGATGATAGCAGCTGCAGGCTGCGCCTTAAAAATAGTCATAAAAAAGGTTCCGGCCGCGTCGGGCACGCGGAGGTCAAAGCCCCCGTGTTTGTGGAGCGCCGAGCGCAACGGATAGCCTGGCAGCCTGGCCCGGCCCGGCCCTTCTCGCTGCCCTTTTGCCGGTTTTCTACGAACCCGCCTGCTTTATCGGTGTGTTGGGTAAATGTGTGGCGGCGTGGCGGCGGTGATGGAGTGCATTCATTCATCTGGCTGGCCGGCGTGTCGGCCCCGCCCCGCCCCGCCCCGCCGCGCGATGGACACGAAAGGCGCCTCGGAGGCCGAGCGGGTCACGAAGTTGGCGCGGCCCGTCGGCCGGCCGGGAGCAGCTCATGTAGTAGAGGAAGGTCCGGCCTCAGTTCGGTCGCGATTCGCACTCTGTGATAAGCGAGGAATTCTCATTCTAGTCAGATTGTAGCCTCACCCACTGGCCCGCTCTGTGAACTGCATGCCCGTCAAGGGCATTTGGCGACGGGTGTGGCCGACCTGCAGGGGGCTTGTGGGAGAAGCATCCCTTCTTCACCAAGTCCAGACTACCCCTTGGGGGGGAACAGCCACGCCCACGTGAACTCTGCCTGACGTCAATGTTAGTTTGGAGCGCCTGTCGGGTGTCGGGTAGGCAACGCCGCAGCGCACGTGTGTGTAACGGGCGGGCCCGCCCGGCAGTCGGCAGGCGCCCCAGCGGCCTCACGCCACCCGGCTTGGGCTTGCCACCCGGCCTCGTATTCATGCTCTGCTTTCCTTTCATCAAGGCTACTTATTCGGAGAGGCACGCTCAATGGCTATGGCTCCATCTCTTACTTTTTTTGTGGGGCCTTTCTTTCTCTCTCGCCGTGGAGAACGCTCTCGATAGCGCCCCGCGAGCGCGGCAAAAAGAGCGCTCGCGGCATCCTTCAGCACCACGCAGCACCGCGCAGCAGCGTCATGATAGCTCGCCCAGTAACTATGCAAGCAGTGTGTGTTTTTTTTAAATCAAAGACCATAAAACGCCTCTCTGAGACGTAATGCCGCACATTCGCGCACACACACACACACACACACGCTGACGAAGGCAACAGGCGTCAGGTTATAGTGTGATGGCTATCGCGGCAGCCAGACAATTTTCCGTCATGGGGAGAAAGCTGACGAAAATCACTTCTCCAGCGTGGCGGCGATGGCGGGCCGGGACGCCTGGACGGACGCGGACAACGGCTCTTTGGCTTTTCGGCCCTTTGGCCCTCCGACCCGCCGGCCCTCCGCCGCTTAATTGAGCCGGCACTGTGAAGGCACGCGTCGCGGACGGGGCGTGAGCGCCAAAGTGTGGCGTCGGCGTTTCACGTTTGGCGAACGCGTCACCGGCACCAACCTGGGCCTGCACTGTCCGTCTGATTGGCTGGCGCGGCTCACCTGCAGAACGCCAGGTGGCCGAGGAGGCCTAGGTGGCCGAACCGCGCTGCGACCCGCGGCGTGGAAGGGGGACTGACCCCGACGGTGTATCCCCCACCCACCCTCGCCTCGCGCCCGAGTGACTTTTAATACCGCCCTGCAGGCCGATGCCGAAGAGAGCTTTCGTCGCTCCGTCTCCCTCGCGCCGCTTACTGACGCTCCGTGAGTGCGAGGGAGGCAGAGCGACGATACTGAATCAGCCAGGCGGCCTTTGCTTGTGCGTGGGGCTCACGCGGCTCGGCGGGGTCGGTCCTCTCCCGAGGGCATCACTCTGTATCGCTCGGGACATCTCCCCATCTCTATCCCTCTCCGCGTGTCCCGGCGTGTCCTCATACGGGACCCGTTTTTTAATGTCGAATGGAATAACATGAAAACGCGTCGATAAAGAAGGCATTGAGGGTTTCCCTCGCCGTCCGGCGCGGTGCGGCCGCGGCTCGCTGGCCGGCTGACAGGTGACGGCCGTGCATCTCGCTCGTCCACATGCCTAGGCCGAGTCCGGGCCGTCCAGGCCGCGCGGCACACATCGCCGTGGGTTATGGCCGTCCGCGGCGTCCGCAGCTGCAGTGGATCTCTCCACGGTGCGGCACCGCGCCGCACTTGCACTGCGGTGAGAGCACCAACCCGACATGATGCATATCACGTAGGAGTCCTCTCTGGTGACGGCCGTCGTCGCCGCCAAGGTTTGCTTTTCGCGCCAGGCTCGTCTTAGTGTAGCCTCCGCGTGGCGTCCAGCCCGCCATCATTGTGCAACGCGTGCGCCAATTGGCGAATTTCTCCGTCCGGGTGGACCGGGCCTGGCGGCCGGGCGGGCGGGGCAGCGCCGCGGGGCCGTCCGCGCCGTCCTCGCCCTCGCGGTCCGTTTCCTAATATTCGCCGCGCCGACACGATGATCCGGGTCGCGGCGGTCGCGCGGTGGCGGCAACCCCACAGCAGGTGGCGGCCAGTGGCGGCACCGCCTCCGAAACCATAACCACTTTCTCCGGTGGCGGCCAGTGGCCGGCGGAGCCTGGACGTCCCCGAGAAGGCCGTCTCCGCGGCGGACGCGCGTGCTCCTCCACGCTCTCCGTCCCACTCACTCACTCATTATTGCTGATTCGAAACGAAACGGGTTTGGGTGCGATGATGCTCTGCGCCGGACATGCCGGGCCAGGCCCTGGGCCAGGCCGCGCGCGGCCCGTACGGGACGGGCTGTGCTGCGCCGTGCGGCGTGCCGTGGCGTTGAGTCAATGTTTCCTTGTTTGTGTTACAGTGCGGGGGCCTCTGGAGCGTGGACGCCGCCCTGGCCGCCCTCACCCTGGCCGCGTCCCTCGGCAACCTGGTGCGCCTGCCGCGGCTGGTGCTGCAGTACGGAGGAGGTAAGCAGTGTGGCATGCTCAGTGTAAACCATCATTTTCCACACCCATTGTCTGCTAGATGCTTGATCCCCAGGGGTTTGAAAAGAAAGATCCACTGCATTCTTTCAGCAATATCGCATCTTATCTGGTTCTTTCTTCCAAAATAAAGCGTAGCGATGGGTTGTCAGCGCGTTTCCACCGACGCCCACAGTCCGCCTGCCGACTACCCGCCCGTCGAGCAGCGGTGTGTTGCGGTGCTGCCTACCCCTGACTCAGCAGGCGCTCCAGCGGCGGCAGCGGCAGGCCGCCCGGTGCACTTCCCCAGCTGCTCAAGCACACTAGAAACACTGAGAGAACGGCCGCTGGAGTGCGCCGCGCGCACCTCGCACAGGAAAACGCCTCCCTGAATGCTGTTTGTTCGCCCCAAGGTGAATCTGAGAATGACCGGAGAGTGTCTCGGCGCTCCTCCCCGGCCGGCCGGGCGCCAGCAGCTCGGCCCGTGCTCGGCCACCGTGACGGGGCAGCGGCAGGCTGACGGCAGCAGTTTTTCAAGTCAAACACGAGCTAACTGCTGGACGGGCTGGCCGCGCCGCTGGAGGCTGCACGCCGGCATGGAGTGCTGACGGCAGTACGCAGTGCGCTGCCCCGGCTGCCTGGAGCGGCTCGCTCGTTGGACACGCCGCGGGAAAAGACGCGTATCTGCGGCCGCGCGGCTCGGACGGCAAGCGACTGCTGAGAGTCACTCCAGCCGAGAGAGACTAGACAGAGAGGCCGGCTGGGCGGGGCGCCGCGGGGCGGGTGTTGACGCGTGGACTCACTCACTCACTGGGTGGAGGTTTGCCAACCCGCTGCAGCTCCAGTTGCTCCCAATGCGTCATAGAGTTCCGCGGTTCGATTCGGCACGGCGGCACGGCACGCCAGAATAAATTAAGCAATGCCGGCGCGGCCGACACTGCCTTTGTCAGTGAGAGTGCCAGCGCCGCACTGCTATTGGATCGGCCGGGAGAAGTAGGCCGCTGGCTATTAGGCACAAGCCGCCGCCGCCGCCGCCGCAGTGTTTATTGGGTGTCCCCGATATTGCCACCGGAGAAGGCGAGGGAAAGGGGAGGGGGGCGGACTTTTAGTTTCTTCCAATATGATTCAACGGCGGCGACCGGGCGGTCGGGCGGCCGGACAGCCGCGCGGAACCTGTTCCGGACGAAAGTGGTCCTCTGCTCCTCATCACCATCCCGGACTGCTCCTGCTCGTCGCGGAGGCGAGGCGCGTCCTGCGTCCTGATGCGCGCCTGCCGCATCCTGCAGCGGCCTGCAGCGGTCAGGGCCGTCGTTCCCGCCGCCGGGCTCCACGGCCACTTTGATCTTCACTCGGCTACCTCACATCGCGGCCCGGTCCCGAATCGGCCGAACAGAGCGCAGGACTGTCAGGTGGTCTGGCGGTCTTCTCCCGAAGCACTTTGACCCTGTCACGTTTCTCACTGCATGCTGAGATGAAGCTGCGGGCGAAACAACGTCCCTGTAGAACAAAACGAGGCGTCAAGACGGTGTGCTTGGCGTTGTTTTTTCCCGGTGCACCGCGAGGAGCTTGTCGTCCGCTGCGACACTGCAGTCGGCTTACGCGCCACGCCTTCGCACCAATCGCGCGGCACGGCACGGCGATTAGCATAACATTGCTGCAGGTGGGCGGGGGAAGGGGAGGGGGTCATCTGGAAGGCCGCGCGGACTGGACCGGACTTTGTAACACTTTCACGTCGATACTGCAGTGGCCCCTGCAGTCGCCGCGCCCTTCGGCGCCTTGCTCCCCGTCATCCTCTCCTCGCGGATGACGAATGGCACTGCACTGCTCAGCACTTGCAGTGCACCGCGCGGCAGGCCAAGACCAACAGGCGCGACGGCGACGCCGCCAAATCCTAGTTATGTGACGTGAAGGGGTGGCGCTGCCAATGGCATTTCATAACGCCTGCCTGGCGCGAGTGTGCGTGAGTGTGCGTGAGGCGTGCGTGAGCGGCCCGGAGCACGCACCGCCCGCGGCAGTGGCGTGCCGCCTGCAGCACCACGGCGAGAGTGTCGCGTGGACGCGGTATCGGCAGGGAAGGACCTCGGGGCGTCGTCGTCGGCGCTGGCGCGGCTGGCGCGCGCACCGGACGCAGGCCGGACGCGTCTCGGCGGGGCGCGGCTGGGGCGGCAGGCGCGGCGGGCCGGAACACTACGGGTTCATTGCCAGGGCCGCCCCCCTCCACCTTGCGGCAGGCTCGCATTGCTTGCATGCACTCCGACGCGTGGCGGAGTGAGGCGGCCAAACGTCTCAGATTTTGGCCGTTTTAAAGCACGAAGCATCTCGTGTAAGTCGCAAGCATGCGAACAAAACTACACTTGTTATTTTGTTGTTGGTGGCTGCTTCTGTGTGTTAATCACGGCCCGCTTATTTTCTGGCCGAACGGTCCGTACTGTCGCCGTTGCGCAACCCCGTCGTTCTGCAAAGCGAGCCGGTCATTACTGGGCGGTAAAGATAGAAATAAAAATAAAAACGCAGCCGCGGGGAGCAAGTGCAGCCGTGACAGCTCACTTGGCGCGGCCACGGCCCTTGCTCCCCTCGAGCAGGCCGCCGCGCTGTCTCTCTCGCACTCGTGGGGCGTGGCGTAGGGGTGCGAGAGAGACAGAGCGACGCCGATGCACTGTAAGCGCCGGGCGTGCAGTTCTCCTTCCCGGGGTGCGTACACTGCGAACCACAACGCGACTGCCGAGTACCGGGCGCTGCTAAAGGCTTGGCTGTGGGCGTCTCGATTTCGTAAGCGGCAATAACCGAGTCCCCCGACTCCGGTGTTCGATTCCGATCCGGGTGATTCCCGATTCCGGGCCACTTGTTGCGCCGACCGGTCCTGTTCCCTTCGGTTCCCTTCCGGCCTGCAGCTGCAGTCGGTGCAGTGCCGCGAGGTGGCTGCCAGAGGCTGCCCATCGCGCGCGTGGCGGCGCGTGGCGACCACGGGGGCCGCGGCGGCGCGTGCCGTGTGCACTGTGCCGTGGCGGGGCGGGCGGGGCGGGGCGGGGCGGGGCGGGTGCAGATGGTAATAACCTGCTGAAAGGCGAGTCCGAGGAGACGTTCCCCCGCGCGTCAGTGGAGTCCACTGTGCTCCGCTCTTTCGCAGTGCAGTGCCTCGAGCAGCCGCAAGGTTGCTGCAAACGGAGCGGCCGAGTCGGGCGGAGGATCCGCGGATGCTGCCAAAGCCGAATGCCGCTCACGGTGGCTCACGGCCACTGCGCCCGGCCCGCCCCGCTCCCAAAAGTTCGCCTGGCCCACTTGGGAGCGGCCCGGCCTGGCCACTTTGGGGGTCGCGGTGTTTAGCCGCTCTTTGTGCAGACTGCACCACAAAGGCACGCGGTGATTGGCCGCCGGGCCTCCACTGAGTGCTGCAGCGGCCCGACAGTGGGGCGACGCCCCGGGCTGCCCCCGCACCGCAAGGCGCCGCGACGCCGCGAGGGGAGGACAAGCAATCCCTCTTCCACGAGGCGCGGCGCCGCCGTGCAGGCAGCTCCAGGCAGCCGGACCGTCTGTCTCTGTCACTCCGCCCCGGCCCCTCGGCAGCGGGTGCGACAAGGACGCGGCGTCTCAGCCAATCACAGCGGTGGCTGCGGCGCATTGAGCAAAGTCAATGGGTGGGAAGATGATGCGATTCGAATCCGAGAAGCCGAGCACGGCTTTGTGCGCGCGCTGCGGCGCGGGGCGAGCGGCCTGCCTTGCCTGACCGCCTGGCCTCTGCTTGCCGGCAGACACCCACACCGCCCCGCCTGGCCCCGCCATGCACCGCGGCATCGCTGCCCCTTTGTTGCAGGCCGAGGCGGCGGACGCGGGTTCGAATACGCAGCAAGGAAGGCGCATTTACTTTCATACTTTCCTTCCTGGAAAAACACACTTCTCCAAACAAAAAGTGGCGCGTAACGAGAGTGGAAAGAAAAAATTGAACCGTCTTGTTTGCTTATGCTCTCGCTTTGGTTCTACGAGAGCGTGGACTTCCCCCGAGCGCCACGGCGGCACGGCCTCGTGGACCACCGCAGGCTCGGCCTGCCGCGCCACGCGACCGCCGCGTTTTCCAATGACTGCCCCGCGGGTGGTTGCCGCCACTGCGAAACGTTGAGTGGCCCCTTCTCTCTCGCACCCCTGCGGCACGCCCCACCGCCCCACGAGTGCGAGAGAGACAGAGTCCGCTGGCGCTGCCGCGCGGCCTGCGGCCGATCCACACGCGATGCAGCCTGGACCGCCGGGCCCGGGGGCGTGACGTCGTGACGTAACTTGTGAACGCGATGGTGGGCCTGTTAGGGCGTTAACAGTGTCGCCGCATTGGCTGCCAATCCGTGTGCAGTTGGTGCTGGCGCGGCCAGTGGCGTGGCGTTGATTGTATGAAAGGTTGCCTACCAACAGGGCGTGTGTGAAAAGTTGCATGCTTGCAGGGGCCTCAATGCCTGCCTGTTTTGCCGAAACAGACAGCACACTGTAACACGGTCTGTGTGCTTGTTGCAGGCTCCTTCCTGGCCGTGTACTGCGCCGCGACGCTGCTGCTGGGCGTGCCGCTGGCGCTGCTCGAGGTGGGGCTGGGCCAGCTGTGCGAGCAGGGCGTGACGCGCGTGTGGCGCGCCGTGCCGCTCTTCACCGGTAAGTCGCGGTCCCCTCGCACCGTCCCCCAATCTTGATACGCTCAGTTTCCTGGACGGACAAGTTACAGCGAAGGGCGGTGCCGGTGTTGCAGGCGTCGGCGTGGTCAAGGTGCTCGTGTCCGCGATGCTGTCCGTGTACTGGCCCGTGTTCATGGCGCTGTCACTCTTCTTCGCCGTCTGGACCGCCAAGGGCCCCGTGCCCTTCAGCGAGTGCCGCCACAGCAGTGGAACGGTGAGCATAGCCACCGCTTTGATCACGGGTTCGACTCCCCGTCGAGGCTTTTGGTTTTTAACCGTCATCTTTTCCCTTGTCCTGCAGGAAGGCTACCTTTTCTCGAGGACGTCTGGAGAAGCGTGCCTCAAGTAAGTCGCCGCGGCTCAGGCTTGCCAAAGCCAAGGGTCAGTTCGAGAGTGTAATCGATATTTGTTTCGCAGGAAGACGTTCCTCAAGAGACCCGTGGAGGAGCCCATGTGGTTCAGCGTGACGGCCACCTTCCTCTTCCTGCTGTGGACCATCGCCCTGCTGTGGTGAGCCCCATTCGAGAGTTCTCGATTTGAGCCTCGTTTCTCAGACGGATGCATCACGCTTTTCGTTTCGTTTCCCCGTTGTTGCAGTGTGTTCCGCGGCGCGCGAGGCTACCGCCGCGTCCTCGCCGTGCTGCTGGTGTCCCTGGTGGCGGGCATGGTGGCCCTGCTGGTGGACAGCGCTCTCATGCCCGGGGCGGACGCGGGGCTCGAGATGCTCCTCAAGTTCGACTGGGACGTGCTGCTCAACGCGGAGGTGAGTTTGAAGACCTGAAAACCGAGCACGTTGCCTGCCAGCAGGTGTCAGAAGAGTTGCCTTCTTTCGGGCGCCTCGGCTGAAGTGGACAGGGAAAGGAGCGACCGACCGCTCTGGTACTTTCATACTTTATACAATTATACAGTGACAGTCTCTAAAAATGCCATCTCTTTTTTGTTTGTTTTCAGACATGGTATTTTGCCACCGTGCAAATATTCTTCTCCACCCACATTGGATTTGGAAATATAGTGACTGGTGCTGGACGATTTTATTCTAAAAGCAACGCTGTGTGGTAGGTTTTGAGGAGCCATTCAGAAACAACCTCCACGTCATGAACCATCTCAGGTCTGAATGCATTACCTGTTTTGCTGTTCCAGGACTGCCATTGCTTTGGTTGTGTGCAGTTTGCTGGTTGGAGTCTTGTGGGTGGGGATAGTTTTCCTCAGGCTGGGTCAAATAGTGCAGCCAAGTCAGCTGCGGCAACTTGTAGCATCAGACCTCCCCGAGACCTTGGTACTGACACTTCTTTACGATGCAGCAGCGAGGGGTAACACTGACCTGATCATAGCTGCTGTAGGCTTCCTTGTTATAGTCTGTGCAGGTTTTGCTTCTTTGGTAAGATACATACATACGACCTATTTAATTTCAAATAGCTTGATAGTATTTTTTTAAAATTTCTATCTTTATTATTTTTATTTTAAGGTGCCACTTTTAGATACTGTATTGTCAGCAATTCATGTGGAGTCCAAGCGACATTGGGAATGGTGGAAAACTGCCGCTGTTTGCTGCTTTATAGGCTTTGTGCTTGGAGCTCTGTGTATGATACCTGTAAGCATTTTTCCACCTAGTATTGTTGCAATCAAGTAAGATGCTTTAATGCAAAATGCTAATTTTTCTGTTCTCAGGAATGGCTTTCATTAATTCATGTGCTGGACCACTATGTAGTTGGACGCCTGGCCTTGGCATGCACAGTCACAGAACTTGTTGCATTTGTTTGGATTTATGGCTGTGGGCCTCTCTACACTGACATGGAGTTTGTTGTGGGAAGTAAGCTGGGCCCACTGTGGAAAATATTATGGTGCCTGGCCCCACTCTACCTGTTGGTAAGCAAAACTGTTGACTGCACCTTAATCTTAGCTCCTAATCCAAACTTACAATGTTATTGACATGACTTTTTTTTCCAGACCATAGAAGCGTGGTCTGTGGTAGTGATGCCATGGGATGGTCCTCCGGGCAGGCATGACCCACCGTGGCAAGTGTTGCTGGGATGGGGTTTGTATTTTGCTGGGTGGGCCACAATCTGTGTGACAGCTCTTCGACAAGTTTGCATTCAGGTTGATTACAACATCTGCCAGGTAAGTCTTCAGCACAGTTTTAAGCAGTTTTCATTCTCTTTTAGTCTTTAAAATGAGCATTCTGTTTTAACTGTTTTCTTTTGTTTTTGATACATGGATTGTTTATGTTTTATTTAGAAATTTTTGAGTGCAGTGAAGCCTTCAAGAAATTGGGGTCCAGCAGACCCTATATACCGCCATTGCTGGATGCAGTGGAGAGATGCCACTCCAGCCAACAAAATGGATCAAACATTAAGAAGAAGGGGAACCCGAGACTATACTCACTCAGTTCGAATGGCAACTGCACCAGATCCCCTCGCACATTTTTCACATTTATCTCCATCAAGAGGCTCTGGACCATTTTTTATCGATAGTAAAACTGATCTTGCAGAGCATGTTTGCTGGCGTAAAGAAATCCATGATAAACCAATGCATTGACACAGGATCATGCAGATAGGTAAATTAATTGAGATCCCTGAAATGTTGATATTAATTGATAGTCTCAGAAATAGAGGAGAATTAAGTGCAATTAATATATTGTCTAGGAGCCTGGGCAATGATCATAGTGCTCAAAGTCTTGGGCAACAAACGTAATTTTTAAAATTTTGATGCATGTTTTGAAAGAAGTTTTTTGTAACCTTTTTATCATGACCACTCTTTTGAATTGAAAGGTTCATTAAGAGCTTTGTTTATTCTAAATTTTGCACTTTTTTCTGCTCTTGTTATGTGCTTGAGAATTTTAAACCAAAGACAGTATTTTGTGTATATTTTTGTAAATAGATAAAGGACAAAACCATGACATACCTATTGAAGTGTACATGCTGAAAATAAATGAGAGACTGGAACTAAACGATTACCATGCATAATTTGATTTTTATGGATTATTCTGGGGATCTTCTAATTTTTCTGAGGTGACACCAAGTGCTGCAGATGAGATGCAGATAACACATTTGATGAATTTCAACCCAAACCAGTTTGAGACTAAATTAGTTTCTTGTCATTCCCTGTTCTAGTCGGGATTGTCTTTAACACCCATGTATTTGAAAACAAAACAAAACTCTCTTTCAACCTATGAAAATATTATATATTTCTCTAAATTAAGTTAGTTTATTAATGGAGATGTGATCAAACATGGGACTTTATTTCTGTCCCAATGAAGCGCTCAGTGTATTTTAAGTTGTTCTGGCGTAAGTGCCTGGTGTCAATGGTAAAAATAAGTTCTGTAAGACTGCTATGACAGGATGTGATGGTCATTGTTTTTAATACTGACCACTAAGCAACAAATGTGCCATGAGCTGAAGAAAATAACATCATTCTTAGATCTGTATTGTTATCAGAAACAAAAAAATCTTCTAGGCTTTATCAATGTGAATCATCACATCAATAATCGAGTAAACTAAGTCAATGCAAAACTTTTTGGTGCTAGGAGATTGCCTTGTGTGAACACTTCAATTAAGACATGTCAGAGTCAGTTGAAAGTCATATTGACTGATATGTTCCCAATGGTTAGTTAATTTGTTAGTTTGTGAATTATGACAAAAAAGACTATTTAAGCTATGTAAGATTAAGCCTGTACCAGAAACTGTAAATACAACAATAAAAGATTTAAATAGATTTTGTACTTTTATATATCCTTTAATCAACATACAACCCAAGGAGAAGCTGGTTTGAAAATCTCAGAACCGTTTCTTAAACACAATAAAGATAAAAATAGCAAGACAACTATAACTCAAATCACAATGATAAGGCAAAATGCAATTCATCCACTCCAACTGGAAAAAAAAATTGGATGGGCAATGAAAGCCACCCCAACAGACCCACCCAGGGCAGTCATTCAAGAGTGGCATGACACGAATAATCAAGCAGATCAATTGCATAAACCTAGTTAAAGCCACCTCAACTTAATGAAAAATCCTTCCCGATAGCTTACCAGTGCAGTTATGCAGTCATACGGAGAGGTTATTCGTTGAATGACACGACATCAGACGAACTACGAGAGTTCGAGACAAACAGCGCAAACAGGGTGTTTGAGAGCAGACGAAAAAGGTGGCAAGAGAAGAACAAAAGAACACCAAAACAAACGAAGAATGATTGTCTTTACCAACAACAAAACACAAAATAAGGCAAGTTTTCTTTTTTCTTTACCTTTGTAAAATCGAATTAAATCGACCACTATAGTCAAACCTAAATATTTTTTCCATGCAAAAGTACGAGCAACAGAATGTTTTGATAGAAGTTGATCCTATAATGGATACGATTAGCAGGGGTTGGTATTTGCAGCGTCGCGCCCCTTGTAAAGTGAGGTGGGTTTGGCAATTTTGCCTCCCCCGCCCGCCCCCTTTGCCCCGCCCACCTTCCCTTCCCGCCTTCGAATGAAAGGTGGATATAGTCTGCAATTTCGCACTCAGCTGTTATTGTTTCGGAAAAAGGTATAAACAATTAATAATAAACAGAGATCTTTGAGTCCTCTGCGACTGTTGTCATCGTAGAACTTCATGTGCTCGCGCAATAGACAATCTTAGGTAGTTTCCCGTTCTTATATGTCGGTTGTTTATTGTGTGCCCGGCATAACCTAAATATACGTCTAATAATTGATTCATTCTTGTAGGCTGCTAGTGAGCCTTAAAAGCCTACGTATTTTCAAGTTTCTCTCTTCCACGTGTGTATTTAGCTGTGTTAAAATGGAAACGTTCAGAAAATCCGGTGCTTATTTGTACGAGTAGTCTAAATTTATTTATTCTGGCTTGTGCATAAAAATTTTGGGGACAAACAATGTTGTGATAGGCTCTGGGTTTAACTTGGTTCATATCTGGTTTTGCTTTCAGGTCGAATGGTTCACACCATAGAAGTGAAATTACCGTCAGAGGACGGATCATCATTTGATAAAGCCTGTCCTCTTATATGACAGAATGCTTTTAGAGGAAGGCGAAGAAGACGAGCAAAACACCTCATATGGTACCTATATCCCTAATGTATTAATATAATTGATTCATTTAAGCTCATAAAATTTGAGAGGATAGTATTCATTTAGTATGTGTTTCAAATCTTGTTTGGTGTATGTTTACCAAGTCATATTTATTTATCTTTTGTGAAATTTCTTTACTGAAACTGCCTTTTTGCACAGGGATGAAGCAGCCTGAAGAAGGAGGAGCCATGGAAAGTGCCACTTCCTCTGGTAAGAAATTAAGTTTGAAGCATTTCTTGGCAGTGTTGCACAAACAGGATCATGTGTGGTGGCTTGCTCTGCCATGGTCACCTGTTGAGATCCCTAGATCCAATTATGTGTTACCCCTACTTTCTTCTACCTATGCCCTAGCTCTTCTTTACCTCTCTACAGCAAGGAATAATTTGTTCCTGTGTTCTGCTTGCAGGGAGTGGTGTTGAGGTGACAGTGTCTTCAGCCTCAGGAATTGATTCCCAATTTGAACACTCTGTTGGTGAGAGAGCCCCACCGCAGAGTAGTGGACTTCTCAATACCAGTGATGGCGTGAGTGGCGCTGAAGGCGGACTTAGTCTGAGTCCTGGTTTGGGAAGTACTTCCAGCCCAGGCACTGGTGGTGTTAGCTCTGCACCTGCTACACCAGAGGCCAATCGCCAAGAAAGAGGATTTCTCATTCACTCATCTCCCTTGACTAACATTGGCACTTTGTCAGGTAAATATAATATTGATGACTATTTCTGGTTTGCTTTTGTACTTACAGTCTTTTTTACTGAAAGGTATTTAATAACTTGTTCAATTGTTTTATCAGAGGTTACAGGTGCCAAAGAAGGCACAATGCTTCCTTGGGGTGCTCACAAAGAACGTTCTCCATACCCTACATGTGTCAATGTTGATATTAACATACGCCCAGGGGAATTTGTTATGAGAACCTTATTCGCTGAATTTACTATTCAAGCAGAAAAGAAAATAGAGTCTGTCATGGGAGATCCTCCTGTAAGTTTAAAACTTATTCTATTTACAGTCTATTTGGCATGTAACATTGTAAATTCTTGAACGATTCTTTACTGTTTGCCAAATTTTGTCCTGTCTCCTTTCAGGAACGCTTGCTGTCAAAAGCACTGCAGCGTGGAGAAGATTCTAATTTTGATCAACTACTCAGTGCATTTGGCTCTGTTGCTGAGCATTGTTTGCCCTCTATTCTGAGAGCTCTTTTTGCTTGGTACAAACGGCAGATGGGAGTGTCTGATCCAATATCGACTGAACAAAAGAAAAGCGATCAAAAAGGCAAAAGGTGAAAATGTGAAATTTTGATGCTAGAACTAATTTTATCAGAAGTTGCTTGGTCCAGCCTACTTTAACTTTTGTTGGTCTTTTCTCCACAGCACTGAATCATCAGAACGTAGTGAAGCTGATTTACAGCAGGAAAGAAGAGATTTGGCAGTTGAATTTATCTTCTGCCTGATGCTGATTGAAGTGCTTCGACAGTTACCCTTTCATCCAGGTCATGAAGATCTTGTTAGATATATTGAAGATATTGCCTTCAAACATTTCAAACATCGGGAAGGATCACAAAGCAGTCCAAATGCTGCAAACATTCACATTGTTGCTGACTTGTATGCCGAAGTAATTGGTGCTCTCGCCCAGTCAAGATTTTCCTCTGTCCGTAAAAGGTTTATGGCAGAATTGAAAGAACTGCGAAGCAAGGAGCCAAATCCTAATCCTCAACACAGTATGACTACCACTCACAGTATAATAGCTTTATTGATGGGAATGAAATTCTTCCGAGTCAAAATGGTGCCCATAGAAGAGTTTGAGGCATCTTTTCAATTTATGCAAGAATGTGCACAGTATTTTTTGGAAGTGAAAGACAAGGATGTCAAGCATGCCTTGGCTGGTTTATTTGTTGAGATTCTTGTCCCAGTTGCTGCTACTGTGAAGAATGAAGTAAATGTTCCTTGTCTGAAGAATTTTGTTGAGATGCTATACACTCAGACACTGGATATGTGCACCAAAAATAAGCACAGATTACCTCTTTTTCCCATGGTGACTTGTTTATTGTGTGTCAGTCAAAAGCAATTCTTTTTACAGAATTGGCACTACTTCCTTGCCATGTGTCTATCTCACTTGAAAAACAAGGATCCAAAGATGTGCCGTGTTGCTTTAGAAGCTCTGTATCGACTACTTTGGGTCTATATGATTCGTATCAAATGTGAGAGTAACTCAGCCACCCAGTCTCGCTTGCAAAGCATTGTAAACTCTCTGTTCCCAAAGGGTTCTAAAGCAGTTGTGCCTCGGGACACACCCTTGAATATTTTTGTGAAAATTATTCAATTCATCGCTCAAGAGAGACTTGATTTTGCTATGCGAGAAATTGTCTTTGACCTTCTCTCTGTTGGGCGGCCTATTAAAATTATCTTAACTCCTGAGCGTATGAGTATAGGCCTGCGTGCGTTCCTTGTTGTTGCTGACAGCCTGCAGCAGAAAGAAGGGGAACCTCCTATGCCACGCACAGTGGGAGTCATGCCATCAGGAAACACCTTGCGAGTGAAGAAGACTTTCCTCAACAAAATGCTGACTGATGATACAGCTCGAAGCATTGGAATGTCAGCATATTTCCCTCATGTTCGAAGAGTTTTTGTGGACATTTTAAGAGCTCTGGATGTTCATTATGGTCGTCCTTTGATGCTGACCAATGTTCAGAATGTAAACAAAGAGTCTCATGCTACTTCAAACCCAAGCTTTTCTTCGTACTTTTTACGTCAAGAGCCTGATGAGCTAATTACTGGTGAAAGAAAGCCTCGAATTGACTTATTCCGTACTTGTGTAGCTGCTGTTCCAAGACTCATTCCAGATGGCATTACTGGTGCTGAGCTTGTAGATTTACTTGCAAGACTTACGGTTCACATGGATGAAGAGTTGAGGGCTCTTGCTTATCAAAGCCTTCAAACATTAGTGATAGATTTCCCAGATTGGAGACAGGATGTTATTTGTGGTAAGTCACATCTTCTCATTTGGCCTTTCTATCATATAATGTTCTTGCAACCTGAAGTTTTTCTTTGACTTAAATTTCTGCTTGTTCTTTTAGGATTCACACAATTTCTTGCCAGAGATGTGCAAGACACTTTCCCTCAACTACTTGATAATGGGCTTAGGATGCTCTTGCAACTGCTGACTAGTTGGAAAAATGCTTTGGTTGTTCCTGGAACAACTACTTTGCGAACATCAGTGGCCCATTCTTCGCAGCCTGTCCCCACTCACCCTCCATCTGCTGCAAGTAGTGATAGGGGAAGCGAAAGAAGTACCATCAGTGATCGCAGCACTGCAAGTGAACGAGAGTATCACATTCCCCATGCTAAGAAGCTTCAGGACGCAGTTCAGGTTTGTCTTTGTCTTGTGTTTTTGTTTCCCTCTGTCAGTTTTCCCTTCCCCTCAAATAACCCCTTTGTTCTTTATCTCCCTTTTGCAGAAAGTGGAAGCTGCAGGGACTGTCTTGCATATGGTAGAGGCCCTGGCTTTAGTGATGCTGTGCCACTGCCGATTGTATCCTCGAAGGTTGTCAGTTCACATCCTACGAGAAGTGAAACACCTGTTGAAGCTGGTTGGCAGTGCTGGACATGATCAACCTGTCATTGATGTTATTGACAAATGTTGTCCGGTTGTGTTTGAAAAATGTCTCAGTTCACTCCCTCCTCCTGAGAAGTCAGCTGCTTTAGCTATATCATCCATAGACTTGCAGTGGATTGCTGACCGGAGTTCCTCAGTGTGGACTGCAGGTAATTTTCCGTTCTATAATTCTGTAAGAATCCGCTGTGGAATTTTAAAAAATGTCAATTTGTTTTCTATGCAGGATTTCAAGATGAGAATAGTACAAAAAGCTCTTCCCAGCTAAACTTGGCTGGATTTGACCCATGGGCTACATGTTTGTTTGGTTTCTTAGAGAAAGATAGAGTTCTGTCATCCTGCCCAACAGCTGTCCTACATTCTTGGCCTATTGTCTTCTCTCGGATCAACTCTCTCTTTACTGTCATTGACCCAACGTAAGTATTTCATCGAGAGTCCAAGAACATCAAATCAAATAACAACTATTGAGTATATACTTATTTTTTAAAATAATTTTTAGGCCTGTAAGCGACAACAGAGCATCCTTGCTGAGAAGCTCTGTGACCGTTCGGAAACCCATCAATGAACGTGACATCCACATGCACGTTTGGAAGACCTATGTTGCTTTTGCATTCCGTGTGGTGCCACCGATTCCCAGCCCAGTGGTTCGGTGTGCCTCTCCTGACTTGAGCTTGAGGTAAGGACGTGCTGTCGTTTTCTTTGCTCTCATTTCTTCCTCTGCGTCTGCTCTGCCTGGCTCGCTCTGTCTCTCCCTTCTGGTCCCGTCCGTCCATTAAAAGTCTACATGTGTGCAGTTTCTTCCGCAGCTCGTCCCCGGACAGCCTGACGAACGAGCGCGGCGACAACAAGGCCAGCAACCCCGGCGGCAGCCAGGTGTCCTGCCCGCCCGGCGGCCTCTACAAGCTGGTCGTGCCACTGCTGCGCTGCGAGGCCGCCGACGTGCGCGACGCCGCGGTGCAGGCCCTGGGCCGGGTCAACGTGGAGGCCCTCAAGGACCTGCTGGAGGAGCTGGTGCTGTACATCCGGGAGGCCGTGGACCGCAAGCAGGAGAACATGCGGCGCCGGCGCCGGCGGGACGCGCTGCGCCTGCAGGTGGTGCGCGTGTTCGAGCTGATTGCCGAGCACGGCACCTTCGGCATGAGGTGAGCGGCACGGGACCGTGAGACAGAATGGCGTGTTACCTTCTAGACCCTGACGCTTTGAGACTCACCATGTTTGCCTTGCCGGTCCGTTGCAGTTCGAGCATGCTGGAGGCCGAGTCCCGGTCCCTGCACCCCACCATCGTGGAGTACATCGAGGGCGCCAGGCTGTACCTGGAGAGCGAGCCGGAGAAGGACCTGCCGTCCACGGTCAAGCTGCACTTCTGCAACTTCATCCGCAAGATGATCAAGAGCTTCTCGCTGGAGACGTGCCACAACCTGCTGAAGCGGGACCTGCGCCGCAGCCTGTTCTCGCTGTTCGCGGGCTGGACGGGCCGCTTCGCGCGGGCGCTGGGCGTGGGCCAGGACGCCGCCGACGACGCGGCCTCGACCGCCTGCACCGAGCTGCAGCTGTCCGCCCTGCAGGCCATGAGCGCCCTGCTGTGCTGCGGCGCCTGCTTCAACCCGGACGCCCTGCACGAGGACGGCGCGCTGTACCCCTGGCTGGACATGCTGCTCGCCTCGCTGGACGAGAAGGTGAGGGACAGGGCCTCGAAGTGGCGGCGGGCCAAGCGCCTGCGAATCGCGGGGTAGGCATGCCCGCGGCACACGGCTGCGCGCCACGCCGCCGGATGCCTACGCTCGCGGCGCTCTCGGCGCTTGGGAAGGTAGCTCTTCTCCTCCTCCCCCTCCCCGCCCTTCCCTATCGATGCCAATCCGTTCGCTTCCGTTCCGCCCCGCCTTTAATGAACTCTGTCCGTTCTGTTTTATCTGTCGCCCCAGTTGTGATTCACAGGCAGTCGGTTGCACCCCCTGCCCCCCTCCCTTTCCCTTTCTTATCAGCCGGCCAACTTTACGGCCCCAGCCAGCATTGCTCGTTGCAGGTAGACATAAAGTGCCGCGGCCGCACCGCCGTGCCGCTGGAGCTGGAAAGCACATGGCCGCCGTGTCGGCGTGGCGCTGGTTCGCCGCGCGAGAGTGTAGCTCGTCCTCGTCCGTTCCATTCCGCCAGTGTGTGTGACACGCGGCGGAGCGAGCAGAGCGTCCCGGGGAATCCTTTTTCCCCTTTCCGCCGAGAAAAATGAGCTTCTCTCTGGCCGCCCAGGTGTCCCCCGGCCGGGTATCTTAATCCTATTGACCGCCGCGTCCGCCGCCGCCTCGCCTTGGCTCCGTGCGCGCTGCTCGCCGCGCGGCCGACGCCCTGGACACCATCACGTGCCAGTCACCGCCGGGGTGGCGACCAAGGCCCAGCCCTAGGCCCGCCCGATGCAGCAGGCCTGCGCAAATACTCGGAGGCAGATTGGATGGCCGGCCGGCCGACGGGGCCGGGCCTCTTGAGGGGCACGCGAGGGATCGCGGAGCCTGGCGGAGCCGGCACCCAGGGTCTGCATGACACACGCCTTTGAGGCGGCCGGGGCGGCAGGGCCATTTGGAATGCATGAATCGCTTTCCGTGGACGAGGCTGCCGTCCGGTCTGCCTGCCCGGGAAGGCCTAGGTGGCCGCGGTCTTGGCCGCGCCGCCCTGCCGTTGACCTCGCTCGCTGTGAGGGTCGTCGGCACCGCCACTGCTGCCGCCCGGGACCAGGGACCTCTCCGCTCGTGTTTTCTTCCATGTTTTTATTTTTATTTCATTCTTTTTAGCAGATGACACCTTTACTTAAAAACATGCCTATTTAACTGCCAGTTTAACTGACAAAAAATATTTTCGGCGATGTTTAAATCCTCTGTTGTCTGTTTGTTGTGACCCAAGCGGAAGTGACCCGCTCGCCTTTTGTTCTTCTTCTCGCCTCCGCTGAAATAGTCGATACCTCGCCACCGAGGCAGTATGATCGCACCCAATTATTTCTAGGGTTTCAAGACAAAAACTTTGGGGTTAGGGCCTAGTTCATCGTTTTTAATTTCAAGGAAAAAATAGGTGCTTTCTTCAGGCGGTTTTAGGCCATTTAGGAAGGTGGCGCGAAGCGGCGGGTTGAGCGCGCTCTGGTGGCGGGACGGTGCACTAGCGGTCTGGCGGGAACGCCGCGCCGAGCGGTTGTGTTCGTTCGGTTCGTCCGTTGGCGCGCTGCCCTTTGTTCTTTGTTGTGCCGCCGTGTGGAGCCCGCCGCGAGTGTCGAGTGTAGTGACAGTGCCGTGTGACCGCGTGTGTTTGTGCATCGGTGAGGCCTCGGGCCGACTTTACGACCGCTTTCGTTAAGACAGCCGCTTATGATTGGCTGGCTTGGCTGCGCGGTTTCCGCTTGGAGCGCCGGTTATTCGAATCGAAGCCGCTTCCAAGTGGTCGCGAAGCAGCCGCGTCCCGCGCATCGCGGGCCGGCCGGAGGGAGAAGGCTGCGTCGGAACAACACATCAAGCCATTATCAGCGTGTGCGTGTGTGTGTGTGTGTGTGTGCCAGACGGCAAGAAAAAGATATCATCGTCGGCGGCGTTTATCACCGTTGTCAGGTGCAAGGAGCAGCAGCGGCAGCAGCACCGGGCCCGCCCGCCAAAGTTGGCGTGCCCTCGTCTTCGTCTTTGTCTGCCGCCGGTAGTATGGACTCATGGACTGATTCCGAGAGTCGTTTTCGTCGCTCTGTCTCTGTCGCGCTCATGGGGCGTCCAATGTTGGTGCGAGAGAGACACAGCGTCGAAAACGACTCTCGGAATCAGTCCGCAGTCTGACGTCCCCCTGCTCGCAGTCCCCCGTTACCAGCCCAGCCCGTTCCAGCCCTTGCCGACCTCCCCTAACCCCGCACACAGAAGAAAGGTGTCTTGAATCAAGTCGGGCTGGCTTTGAAACAAGGCTAACTGGGCCTTGATTGCTTCAAGGCCAGAAAAGACTTAAATCAAGTCAGATATTGCCTTGTTTCGTCTTGTCGTGGGTCAAGTCATTTCGGACTTAAAACAAGTCCGTGAGTAGTTAGGGCTTGTTTCAAGAAATTTGACTTGAAGCAGCCAAGGCTTATGGTTGACTGGAATGTAGAGCATGCGGTGTATTCCAGTCGTTAAGCCCTTAAATACCCATCACCCGCTAGATCTTGCCCACACAGTAATTGAAATGGCAGACTCTCTGACGATTCCTTACTGAAAACGACAGGAAATAAGCCTGAATTAGATGGTCTCCACAGAAACGACTTTGGCGCCTTTGTCACCGCCCGACCCGACGTGGTTCCGCCAGCTGCCGCAAGAGTGCGCTGCGCGCGTTGCGCTGCCGTCCGCTCGCGGGGCCAGTCCCGGTCGCCAGTTAGGCTAGTGGGGAAGCAGGGGCGCGCAGTTGTCGTCGGTCGAGATGTTTCCTTCCATCGGTCCCGATCACACGTTGTATTAACCGTATTAATATAGGGAGGCGTTAGCATGATCTTGTTCTCTGAAATTGCATTTCTAATTCGCGCAGCGTCCGTCGCGCAACTGTTCCCATTTCTCACGCCGCGTCCCGTGACGCCGTCGCTACAGCGCCATGTCACAGTGTCGTGTCGCGCCGGAGGAGGCCGGGCGCGAACCAAGCCCGCGGACGGAAGAAAGTAGTAAACCGGAAAATTTTTCGTCGGTCGACGGGGATCGAACCTCGGCGCGGTAGGGCGCAGTGACGCACCGGCCTGCGGGGCGGCCTGCCGGGCGTGCGGCACTAACAAGGGAACGTTTTCAGGTGTCAGGAGCCGATTGCTCCCATACTTCGGGATCTTAAAGACCATTTCAAGAAAGAATTTTCGGCACCCACAGTTCGTGCTAAAAGTCACTACAACGCCCTAAAATGAAAGTTCAAGGTCAGGGCCGGCCCGTTTTGGCCAAGCCGTCGGACGGCGGCCAGTGGCCAGTCAGTCGGGTCACGCGGCGAAAGTGCGTGTGTCACTTCGAGCTGTCACTCCTAGTGTTGCTAGGCCACTAGGCCGTTGGCATTGCCACCGCGGGTTATACCGAAATCCACCCCACCACTGTTTGGTCAAACCTGAACAGTAAGGAAATCAACTTCGCGAACTGCACGATCTTGCGGAATCCCTGTTTTCCTGCCCTCTTCTCGTTCCTTTGTTTCTGTTTCTGAGGGTGGCTCACTCATCCCTGGTGCACCTTGCATGGGTCGGCGCTTGCTCTGGCAAGCCTTTGGGGACTGTGGCGACTCCTCTGGTGTAAAGGTCAGGCGTGCCTGGCTCCAGTTGAGCCTCCAAACTTCCAGTGGGCCTCTAGCCAGCTTCTTGTCGACTAAGAAGTCGTACTTGCTCGTCTGCGCCTAGCGAGTTCCCCAATGAGGTTAAGTCTAGCGAGGGCAAGCGAGCGAGTTGCCTCTTCAGAGTCTCTCGCAATGCCAGAAGGCCGCTTCCGAGCACCGTCTCCGATGACCCTCCTAGCCGGCCCCCACTGAGCTTGTACGCGGGCGCGGGCACTTGCGAGATGTCCTGGGGTATTTGTGCTCCACCCCCAGAAACAAAAACAACGAAACGAGGAAAGGATAGGAAACCAAGGATTTCGGGAGATGGTGTTGGTCACCAAGTTGATTTCGTTTCTGTTCGGGTTTTGCCAAACTAAAGGGACCGGGGAGGGGGGGGGGGGGGGCAGTCTACCATCTCGCTTGGCGGCTCGCCTCGGACGCAGCGGGCGAAACCTAGCGGCGAAATAGGGCACCTCGGATGGTCAGAGGTCCTGCGGTGTGGCAGGGGTAATGGTGTCCCGCACGGTGCTGTGGGTCCTTGGAAAGCCTCTTCTGATCCAATTTATTTCATTTTCAATTTTTAACAGGCTTGGAAAGTTCCGCGCGTCCTTCCGTCTGCCCAATACCGCTTCAAGGTCAGGGCCGGCCCGTTTTGGCCAAGCCGTCGGACGGCGGCCAGTGGCCAGTCAGTCGGGTCACGCGGCGAAAGTGCGTGTGTCACTTCGAGTTGTCACTCCTAGTGTTGCTAGGCCACTAGGCCGTTGGCATTGCCACCGCGGGTTATACCGAAATCCACCCCACCACTGTTTGGTCAAACCTGAACAGTAAGGAAATCAACTTCGCGAACTGCACGATCTTGCGGAATCCCTGTTTTCCTGCCCTCTTCTCGTTCCTTTGTTTCTGTTTCTGAGGGTGGCTCACTCATCCCTGGTGCACCTTGCATGGGTCGGCGCTTGCTCTGGCAAGCCTTTGGGGACTGTGGCGACTCCTCTGGTGTAAAGGTCAGGCGTGCCTGGCTCCAGTTGAGCCTCCAAACTTCCAGTGGGCCTCTAGCCAGCTTCTTGTCGACTAAGAAGTCGTACTTGCTCGTCTGCGCCTAGCGAGTTCCCCAATGAGGTTAAGTCTAGCGAGGGCAAGCGAGCGAGTTGCCTCTTCAGAGTCTCTCGCAATGCCAGAAGGCCGCTTCCGAGCACCGTCTCCGATGACCCTCCTAGCCGGCCCCCACTGAGCTTGTACGCGGGCGCGGGCACTTGCGAGATGTCCTGGGGTATTTGTGCTCCACCCCCAGAAACAAAAACAACGAAACGAGGAAAGGATAGGAAACCAAGGATTTCGGGAGATGGTGTTGGTCACCAAGTTGATTTCGTTTCTGTTCGGGTTTTGCCAAACTAAAGGGACCGGGGAGGGGGGGGGGGCAGTCTACCATCTCGCTTGGCGGCTCGCCTCGGACGCAGCGGGCGAAACCTAGCGGCGAAATAGGGCACCTCGGATGGTCAGAGGTCCTGCGGTGTGGCAGGGGTAATGGCGTCCCGCACGGTGCTGTGGGTCCTTGGAAAGCCTCTTCTGATCCAATTTATTTCATTTTCAATTTTTAACAGGCTTGGAAAGTTCATAAGACCTTTTCAAACTAAAACAATTACCATGGCAAATTGTAATTTCTGCTCTTAAATTTTTTTGTCGGGAACTAAGAAAGTACGTATCATCTGCTTTCATGGACGCTCTTTGAAGATAAATTTTTTGGTCAACTTTATGAAAATTGGTCAATTTTCAACTTTCATTTTAGGGCGTTGTAGTGACTTTCAGCACGAACTGTGGGTGCCGAAAA
Organism: Thrips palmi; assembly: GCF_012932325.1. NCBI lineage: Eukaryota > Metazoa > Arthropoda > Insecta > Thysanoptera > Thripidae > Thrips > Thrips palmi. The sequence continues at coordinate 8,988,372 of NW_023144635.1, forward strand.
TTCTTTTTTAGGGTGGTCTTTAAGATCCCGAAGTATGGGAGCAATCGGCTCCTGACACCTGAAAACGTTCGCTTGTAAGACACAAAGTAGCAACAGCGCCTTGCGCTTTGTTTGGACTTTTGCTTTTTCGCGCCAGATCGGTCGCGCTGTCCGTCCGCACTTTCCGCGCGTCCTTCCGTCTGCCCAATACCGCTTCAAGGTCAGGGCCGGCCCGTTTTGGCCAAGCCGTCGGACGGCGGCCAGTGGCCAGTCAGTCGGGTCACGCGGCGAAAGTGCGTGTGTCACTTCGAGTTGTCACTCCTAGTGTTGCTAGGCCACTAGGCCGTTGGCATTGCCACCGCGGGTTATACCGAAATCCACCCCACCACTGTTTGGTCAAACCTGAACAGTAAGGAAATCAACTTCGCGAACTGCACGATCTTGCGGAATCCCTGTTTTCCTGCCCTCTTCTCGCTCCTTTGTTTCTGTTTCTGAGGGTGGCTCACTCATCCCTGGTGCACCTTGCATGGGTCGGCGCTTGCTCTGGCAAGCCTTTGGGGACTGTGGCGACTCCTCGGGTGTAAAGGTCAGGCGTGCCTGGCTCCAGTTGAGCCTCCAAACTTCCAGTGGGCCTCTAGCCAGCTTCTTGTCGACTAAGAAGTCGTACTTGCTCGTCTGCGCCTAGCGAGTTCCCCAATGAGGTTAAGTCTAGCGAGGGCAAGCGAGCGAGTTGCCTCTTCAGAGTCTCTCGCAATGCCAGAAGGCCGCTTCCGAGCACCGTCTCCGATGACCCTCCTAGCCGGCCCCCACTGAGCTTGTACGCGGGCGCGGGCACTTGCGAGATGTCCTGGGGTATTTGTGCTCCACCCCCAGAAATAAAAACAACGAAACGAGGAAAGGATAGGAAACCAAGGATTTCGGGAGATGGTGTTGGTCACCAAGTTGATTTCGTTTCTGTTCGGGTTTTGCCAAACGAAAGGGACGGGGATGGGGGGGGGGGGAGGCAGTGAGCACGATGGGCTGCCTTGCCTGCAGTGTGCAGCTGCGTGGCCTGCAGGAGCTCGGCCTAGTCTAAGTGGGTCGCGTTCGGCGGCGGGGGCTGCGTGGCGTGTGCAGCACGTCAAACACTTTTTTTCGTTTATGTAACAAAGTTGGTGTTTGTAGCCGCGCTTCTAGGCGGCGGGAGTCGCAGGGAGGGCCGCGTCCGGGACCTTGCAGCGATTAACCCGTATTGGTGTTGAGTTAGGGAATGTTTTCTTTGGAGCCGGATTGGCCGAACAAGACGGTGAGGAGCTTTGACGGGCCGGGCCCAGGGACCTGGGGCACTCCGCTAGAAATCCCTCCCCGGCGTCGCGCCACTGGACGCCGATTAAATCGTGCGGGAGGAAGAAGGAACGCAGAATGGACGAGGGCCGGCGATCAAGAGCGCCAGGGATTGGGGGCGGACGGGCGAGTGGTCTGCGAGAAAGTTGTTGTTCGGGGAAAATCGCGTTGAAGGATCGGCGAGGATCTGTCGTCGGGGAGCCTCCCTCCCTGGTTCCAGCGAGGCGTGACGCGTGTGTTCGACGGCGGGCCGGAGGCAGCCGGAGGCCGGAGCGCTGCGGCTGTAGCAGCAGACTGGTTCGACTGGTCGCTCTCGTCTCTCTCGCACTCGTGGGGTGGGTGCCCGTGCAGGTGCGAGAGAGACGGAGCGACGAGAACGACTCTCGGAGTCAGTCCGCTACCGGTGGCGGCCGGGCGGCGCGATGCCCTTCAGAGCAGAGACCGCCGCCAACTTGGTCGGTGGGAACGAGCACGGCGGGCACGGCGGCACGGCGGCACGGCGGGCACGGCAGAACGGCCGAGTTTGCGGGGCCTTGATGAGTCCTGATGAGTTGGCGGAACACTCTCGGTGTCTGAGACTTACGCGGATCGGCTTGGCCGGGACGGCCCCGGCCGGGCTTGGCTCGGACGCCGTGAGTCTGGGCTGGGCTGGGCTGGGAGTTGCGTTTGTGTTGGGGATGGGGATTGTGTTGGCGACGCGCGCCGTGTTTCAGCAAATAGTTTGCCAGTCTGGCCGCGACGTGAAGAAGAGTGTGAGGGGGTTGGGGGAGGGGGGTTACCGCCTGCAGCCCACTGCAGATGGACGGGCCGTCTCGGAATAAGCCCTCCATTTGCAGAGTGTGTACAGCATCGGCCTGGCTCGGCCCGCGCGAAGCAAGCGGCGGAAGCAAGTGGAGTGCTGCAGGCTGCAGGGCCTCTGTCTCTGTCGCACTCGTGGGGCGTCCCGCACGCGGTCCCGCAGGGGTGCGAGAGAGACAGAGGCCGTCCGGAATCGCTCGGCTGGTAAAAGCACCGCGGGAAGCTGTCGTGTCCGAGAAGAAGGCGGGCGAAAGAAGAAGGACGAGATGCTGTGTGCGAGGCTGTGTGGTCGTATTAACCTTGAGCATCGGGGAGGCGGGACGCCGGCCGGAGTCGAAGCGCACCCGCCGCCCCCACCGCCCCCACCGCCCCCGACGACACGTCCCGAAACAAAAATAAACAAGGGGATGCGGCCAACCAGGACAAGCCGGGCAGCGAGGCTGAGGAGAGGGCCCGCCTCTCGCCCAACCCACACCCTACCCTCACACAATCCCCGATCGCTGGTCCAAGTTTCATTTCCTAATGGAGCTGGTTCCCCTGTTTTACCAGAGGGTGGCGCCGCTGTCTGTCAAACTCTGGTAGGTATGGTAAGTACTTATGGCTTACATTTAAAGTCGAAATGCATGGGATTGGATCTGCCGCAATACTGTGCCCTTCAATCTCGAAGGGTCCGGACGAAGCTCACTTTACCGCCCCAGCTGGTCGGTATTAGTGTGCGACACGGTGCCCTGGCCAGCGGCAGCGCTGGCGGGTAGCCTCCGGTGGGTTTGAGTCGGGAGTCCGCGGTCCGTCCCGCGTCATGTGCGAGCCGTCGCGTCGCGTCGACGCGGACGAGACGGGCGAATCGGTGAGAAATATGGACAGGGATGAAATTGCGGGTCCGTGCATCACTCAGTGTCAGGGCAGGGCGGGGCGGTGGCGGTCGTCTCCGTCGTGCCGCTGCGCTGTTCCGACCGGTTTACGTCGCCCCGCCCCGCGCCTCGGTTTACGGCGGCCTCAGATTGGCCGCCGGCCGCGCCGCCGTTTCCAACTCCGTGGAGGGTGTGAACCGCGCCAACGCGAACATTGTCGCGTCCGTGACAGTCCGTGACAGCCGCCGTTAAAAAGGCTCTCTCTGTTGCAGGTGTACCAGCTGGCCAGGGAGACGGTGGTGCTGCTGCTGGAGTGCAACCCGGACGTCGGCCCGCTGCTGGACTGGGTGGTGGACAGCCGCTGTTAAAAAGGCTCTCTCTCTCCGTTGCAGGTGTACCAGCTGGCCAGGGAGACGGTGGTGCTGCTGCTGGAGTGCAACCCGGACGTCGGCCCGCTGCTGGACTGGGTGGTGGACAGCCGCTGTTAAAAAGGCTCTCTCTCTCCGTTGCAGGTGTACCAGCTGGCCAGGGAGACGGTGGTGCTGCTGCTGGAGTGCAACCCGGACGTCGGCCCGCTGCTGGACTGGGTGGTGGACCGCTGCTACACTGGCAGCCCCGGCGTGGCCGACTCGTGCTTCCTGGCCCTGGCCGCCGTCTTCAGCGCCAGGTGAGTGTCGCCCGGTCTCTCTCTCTCCTGCACTGGCGCGGCGTCCCGCGCGCATCGGCGGTGAATCCGTCCGGGCCGCGGCGCGGAAGGCCCTTCATCGTCAGGTGCAGCCATCACGCCCCACAATGGGGCAGCGCGGGGTGCTTATTGTTGTTGTTTTTGTTTTGGTCTTTGTCGGCCCCACTTCCGAGTGACGTCATCATGACGCGTCGAGTGGCCGCCGCAATCGCACAGCGCGCCAGTGGGTCTTGCAGTGAGTGGCGCGGCGCTGTTTCCGACTTTTCGGCCGGGCTTGTGTCTTTTGTGGTGGCGGGTTCGCGCGGCGCCTGATGCAAATTCGATGTTAATGGTGGGGATCACTCGCCGCTGCTAGTGCCGGTCCAATTATTCGTCCATTGGCGAGGCGGCGAGGCGGGCTGGTGGTGCTGGTGCCGCACCGTGCCGCACCGTGGCACCGCCGGCCGCTGGGCCCGCCAGTCCGCCAGGTGTGTCCCCAACGGCAGCGCGCCCCGCGCCGCGCACGGGCTTTGGGGCGGACCTAAGTTGTAACGACCGCACTATCCTACCCGACCCAACCGTACCACCGCCGCCTCGACCGCCCCATGATGAGTGCGAGGTGCCTGGTGGCGCTGCGAGAGAGACAGAGCGGGTGCCGCTTTGTCGGCGCAATAATTGTCCGGAGCGCTGCCGCGCGGGGTCTTCTTTCCCCGTTTTTCCTTATCGTCTTCGCCGCCGCCGTTTGGCACTTGTTCAAGGCGGTCGGGGACTGCCTGCACACTGCAAGTACATCCGAAGCGCGGTCGGTTTTTGTTTTGGCGCGGAGGGTGGCGGCGAAGAGTCGCGCCGTGGCCAAGTCCGTGACCCAGTCCATGGTGAAGTCTGTGGTGAAGTCCGTGGCCAAGTCCGTGGTGAAGTCCGTGGTGATGCCCGTGGTCATGCCCGTGGTCATGCCCGTGGTCATGCCCGTGGTCATGCCCGTGGTCATGCCCGTGGTCATGTCCGTGGTCATGTCCGTGGTGAAGTCCGTTGTGAAGTCTGTGGTGAAGTCCATTGCGAAGTCTGTGGCGAAGTATGTGGCGAAGTACGTGGTGAAGTCCGTGGCAAAGTCTGTGGCGCTGCGCTGGTATTGCGTTGGGATTCGCGCGGCACTTCTCGCTACGTCGCGCTGGTCACGACCGCCCTCGTCACGCCGCGTCACGCCGCGACGCCGCACGTGAGACGTCGCCCGGGCGAGTGGTGCGGGGGCGGCCGCCCCGCCCCGCCCCGCCCCGGAGAGGAAAACACGTCAAAGACCGCAAGACTGCGTCTCTGGGGCCCTGCCTGGCACTGCCTTCTCGTTTGTTCGTTTTTGTTTGTTTATTCCGATGTCGCTGTGGAGAGGGACCTGCCCTCCGACCGCGCCAGTCGCGGCGCCAGTACATTGTGTGGAAGTTTGACCGCTTGCCGCGGCGCGGCATCCCTGCCCCCTCCCCTCCGCCGACTGTGAAAAAAAACTGTGGGACCGAATAACGGTTGCGCTTCCCCACCGCACCATTTGTTTCGAGAAACGAGCCTCAATGTTTTACCCCCTGGATCCAGGGTGTAGTTGCACAGGCACACGAACGTGCACGCACGGCGCGCCTACACTGCGGGAAGGTGAATTTCCGGGACGCTAATGGTAATGGCGGTGGTGCTCGTCATGGGGGCTCGGTGCCCCGGGGGCCGCCTGCCGCCCGCTGTAACAAGCCCTGGAGGCCGCCACAGCATCCGCCGCAGCCTCCGCCGCCCTGGCGCCGACACCTGGCCAGTGGGCAGTGCGCAGTGGGCCGCAGTGTGCGTGAAGGCCGACCTGGAGGCCGCGGCCCCACCTCGCCCTGGCCGCGGTGCCGCCATCATCACCTCGGACGCCTCGGCCAGCGCATCCACTGCAAATTGGCTCGACGGCACGCGAAGCAGGGATTCGGCGCCAACGCGTGCGCGTGTGTGTGTGCGAGAGAGAGAGAGAGAGAGAGAGAGAGAGAGAGAGAGAGAGAGAGAGAGAGAGAGAGACGCGCCTCCCCAATGGAACTCCGCCGCCACACACTCCTTGTCCTCGGTCCGGTCGCTGCGAGTCTCTGTTTGATTCTCGGGATGCCGTCGGCGTGCCCATGGCGTGCCTGCGATGCGATATCTCGACGGGACGCGACGGGATTGTGTGGCATTGGATTGCCCGCCGTGCGTGTCTGTGAGTGTGAGTGTGTGTCCGTGTCCGACACCCCACACGTCGCAGCCGGTCCCAGCCCATTCTATCGGAACGGGTAGAATGTGAGACCGAAATAAAGAAGCGCGGTGGAAGAAAAAGAAACTTTGTGGCGAAGAAAAAGGAAGGGGAATGCAGATCGGAGACAGCTCCCCTCGCGACTTGGCGCGGCTGGTTGTTATTAACGTGCCGAGTTGTTTACTCCGGCCTCTTCTTTCCCCCTTCCTTCTGTCCATCTTCATGTCCCCCACATTCTGCCAGTGGCTCCCCGGGGAGCCTCGCCCCGCCTTGCCGTGGCCAACCAGGGCGAGGTATGACTGTTGGCGCCCCATGCCGCCGCGCCCCGCCGCGCCCTGCCCCGCCCCCGTGCCTCGCGCTATGCATAGCAATGCCGGCAGGGCGGCACCTTGGCCGCGGGGCTGCAGCCTTGGCAGCCTCCTCGCCCGCCGGTCCGTGTTTCGGACAACTTTGTCCACGGCGACGTGTACCGCCGTGGCCGCGGCCAACCCGAACGACCAGACCCGTAGCTAACCCAATTACGAGTCGCTTTTGCCGGTTCGGGCCGGGCCGGGCTGCAGGCTGCAGTGGAGGTGAAAAATGGTGCAGAGGAGTGGGCGGACCTTGGTGGCATTCTGACAGGTGGTCGCCGGCATGACCTTGAGCGGGTCCTCCGGGGCACCCACTAATTGGGGCAAAAAGGGCTAACCGGGGCCGCCAGCCAGCAGCCCGCCAGCAGCTACGAATGGGTGGGCGTCGGTTTTTGCCCGTCGTCCCCGCGCCGCAGTCCTTGGAGATGCCGCCCTTGGCCTGCGCCGCCAGCACGGCCAGCAAGAGCACGGAGGGCGCCTGTGACTCGAGGCCCCGGGACCGCGGTCGGTACCCGATTCGGTACCGGCGGCGGCGGTGTCCTGTTGGTACTTGTTGGAGTCCCTCACGGCCCGGGCCCGGCGAGACTGGGCGAGGCGACCGGGACCGGGTTACACAGGCAGGAGCACTGCAAACGGAAGGAGTGCGTCACCGACCACACCACACTTTCCGGAAGCGAGAAAAAAGGAAACTTCCTCTGTCGCGGTCACCCTTGGCTCTGCTACTCCCTGCGCTTGCTTGGATCCGCCTGCATCCGCTCGCCGCGTCGGTACTCAAATTCGGTCGGGTAGCTCGGGGGAGAGGGAAGGGGCCGTGAGGCGGACCCGACCTCATCGACTCGTTTCAATTTTTTGGGAAAGGATCTTGTTGAGAAGGACTGCTCCATAATGTATGGCGCGCAGTGATTTCTGTGGCCGCGATGCCTCTCACGTCCGTTCATCTCCGCCGCCTCAGTCCCCATCAAGCGGGCGCGCCCCGCCCCGCCCCGCCCCGCCCCGCCCCGCCCCGCCCGCGTGGAACGCCCAACTCGCGAGAGTGACACCGCGGGGCGGGGCGGGGCGGTGTTCTCGCAGGCGCGATGTCTCGCGGACGGCCTGGCCGGCGTGGGCGGAAACTATCGAGCAACTCGGTTCGGCGTTTCCTGTTCCGCGTTCCGCGTCGGACAGTTCCTCCGGGAGAGGCTCGGCCTGCGCCCTGTCCGGTGTGCCGTGCCCGGTGTGCCGTATCCGGTGCTCCGTGCGCGGTGCCCCGCCCGGGGCGTTTCCAGGCTACTTTTGAGCCAAGCCGTCCGACTCCGGAGGATTCCTTCGTGGCGCTGTCTCTCTCGCACTCCTGAGGGCGCCCCCTGAGTGCGAGAGAGACAGAGCGACGGAACGATCCCTCGGAATCGGACGGCAGGCTTCGGAGAGGCGGGGTGAGGGAGGGAACGGATCCGGGGACGAAGGATGCCGAGCGGCCGCCGGAAAGCACGGCCTCACGCACACACACACAGGCACGCCCAGACAAACACACACACATACGCGGCCGCCCTGAGGCGCGCGCGTAACCATTCACCTGTGGCGAACGGCGAGACTGGTCGCTGGGTGGCGCTGCTTTCTGCTTGCTCTCGCCCCCCGGCCCGGCCCGGCCCGGCCGAGACCGAAGTTGAGTGCGCGGCGCAAATATTATTAATCTGAAGGCGATGCCTTCAGGCCCGCGCTCTCGGAGTGCTCGCTGCTGGCGCGCGGGCGCCGCGATGACGACAATGGAGGCGATTGTCCTGGACGAGGCCCTCGACGGCGTGCCCCCGGCGCGGCACGGCACGGCCAGGAAGCACGTTAATTGCTCGACTGCCTCCCCCACTTTCTCTGAATTGCAGATTTACCGGGCAGGCTGGGCCGGGCTGGGCTGGGTGCGCTGAGTGAGCGCTCGCCAGCACGGCCGTTCCAAACAGCCGTTTCGACGCTCTGTCTCTGTCGCACTCACGGGCAGCCCCGGGGCCTCCAGGGGTGCGAGGGAGACGGAGTGGCGAAACGACTTCTCGGAATCGCTCGGCAGGCATTCCAAGCCGCGGCCCACCGCCTTTTAAAAGGGCTTGGCTTTACCGGTGGCGTGGAAACGCAGCCAGCGCGTCGGCCAAGCCGAGTGTTTTGCCACTCTGTCTCTCTCCCACCCCTGCGATGGTCGTCCGAAATCAGCGTTGGCCGCGAGGTGACCACTGCGTCCCAGTGGGCCGCCGAGTCCCCTCAAGTGGAAGTTTTAATTCAGCGTCTCGGTGCTCCGTCTCTCTCGCCCCCGCGCGGGGCTGTGTCGCGCGTGACGCGCCGTCTGTGGCCGTGAGAAGCGCCGCGTCGCCGCCGGGGACACGCGCACGACGCACCTGGACGTCCTGCACGTCCTGCAGGGCGTCATCCCTCATCTCGCCCGGCCGTAGCGTCCGTCCTCGTCCTAGGCACGTTGCCTCCCGCCCCGTCATCTCTCTCTGTCTCTCTTTCCAGACACTGAGATTCCAAACGCTATGTGTATAGCACGTATGGTGCAATGCAGCTGAGATATCGCACCATACGTGCAATGCGATAGCCATATTGCACCTTACGTGCAATGCATCCCGAAAAGGCCCTATGCTAATGCATGGGAATAGGGAGGCATCGCACCTCATGTGCAATGCTTTTGCATTGCACCAATTGACGCTATACTCATAGCGTTTGGATTCTCAGTGGAGGGAGGGGGAGCCTCTGTTATCTCCCGTGTCCGCAAATAACACGGAAATCATAGTAAAACGTGCTCGTCGCTCTTCGTCGTCGCTCTTCCTCGTCGCACACACACACACACTCACACACACTCACACACACTCACACACACACACACACACACGCACACACACAGAGTCTCACGCACAAGCACAATCACACTTGTGGCGCGATCCTTTCCATCTCTCTCTCTCTCTCTCTAAATAATTTTAAAAACTAAAAAACTCTCTCTCTCTCTCTCTCTCTCTCTCTCTCTCTCTCTCTCTCTCTCTCTCTCTCGATGGCCCGGAGCCCCATAGGTTAGCGCGTGTCGACCCGGCAGGGCAATAACTCACCGCGGCAATGAATTCGACGTCTGGCAAGTCGTCGCCCGGGGACTGGGCGTCGTCCTTGGGCTGGGACACACACACACACACACACACACACACACACACACACACACACACACACACACACACACACACACGACGCGGCGAGTGTGGGTTGAGCCCACCGCGGGCCCCAGTGTGGGCGTGGCGCGTGCCGCCGGCGTGGCAGGCTTCCTGGTGACGAGCAAGGCGTCGGGGCTTGGAGTAATACTGTGGGGAGTCCTAACTGGCGCGGCGGTGGGCCGAGCTGTCCTGACGAATGCTAGAGAGAGAAAACCACTCGGCCGGAAAGGCACTCCGTGAAACCGACCGAATTCATCGATGCTGATTACATCCCGTCCATCTCCTTCGCCTTCTAAATCCATTTTTCAAAACCAGAACTTTCTAAGTTGACCCAGTCAGGAGCTATATGGTGGCAAAGTTCAGAAACTATCTCTTTCTCTCTCTACGATTCGCCGGACACCTAGTACCACGCACAGAAACGCCCTGAACTCCGAAACGGTATGGGTTAGCTCCAATCTGTTTGCATCCCGTAAATCCTCACTCTTTTTGTGACAAGATGAGCTATTGGGAAAGTCTCTAAGTTGAAAATCAAGCCTTCAGGGCGTTGGCAAACAGAAAGGTGCAGCTCTAGTTAGGACTCCCTAACAGTATTACTCCAAGGTCGGGGGGGATGAGCGGGCACGGAGGCGCCGAGGCGGGCACGCAAAGCAAGTCGAAGTGTCAACGGCCCTGCCTTCGGAAGACCCGAGGCGCTGTCTCGACAAATATTTTTTATTGAACGCGGGTCGACGATATGGGTGGCGAAACTTCCTGTTTGCGAAGCCGAGATCGTTAGAGATACTTAGGCCGGCGGCCTCCGCGTTCGAGAGCTCCGCGCCGTCGCACTGCTTGCCGAATGCATGGCTTTGTTCGCGACTCTTGAGTTTCGAGTCCCAATTTTCGTTCCGTGGCGCCGGGAATCTTTGCCGCGGCGTGGCGTGGCGGCGGTAACAAGCCGGTGCGAGAGAGAGAGAGAGAGAGAGAGAGAGAGAGAGAGATCGCTGCTTGGCGGCGCCGTCGCGTCGCGCTCGCGGGGTAATTGCATTGCAGCCCGACGCGCCAGGCGGCCAGGCGCTGGCGCGGCTGCATCTCGCTCATTCCGAGAGTCGTTTCCGTCGCTCTGTCTCTCTCGCGCCCACCGGGGACGCCCCGCGAGTGCGAGAAAGGGAGGGCTGCAGCGGGGGTGCGCCCTACGCCCGCGCGTCCAGCCTGTAGCGCCTGCAGGGACGCACTCAGGCAGCCAGCGCGACGCCCCGGCCGGGCGGGCCGGCCTACCCCGCTGTCCGCAGGCGCTCTTCGCTCTTGTTCTCGCGGAGGGACGTAGCAGAGTGGCTCGGCTTGGAAGTTGGCTGTTCGATGTTCCTCTGCGATCGCTGGGGCAATTTTATGAAAGAGCATGAGGCCCGCGGTGATGATCGCGGAGCGTTCCGAGGCGTTTCACGGTGTGCACTGAGAATCCAAACGCTATGAGTATAGCGTCAATTGGTGCAATGCAAAAGCATTGCACATGAGGTGCGATGCCTCCCTATTCCCATGCATTAGCATAGGGCCTTTTCGGGATGCATTGCACGTAAGGTGCAATATGGCTATCGCATTGCACGTATGGTGCGATATCTCAGCTGCATTGCACCATACGTGCTATACACATAGCGTTTGGAATCTCAGTGTGGCCATCCCGAGGTGTTTGACGGTGTTTGCCAGTGCCCCACGGTGGCGCGGGCGCGCGTTCGGAGGTGCTTGGCGGTGGCCCGGCCGGAGTCTGGCTGATCCGGGCCCGGGCCCCACCCGAGTCGTTTCGGCGCTTATCTCGGCCGCCCCGCCGTGCAATTAAAGGGCGGCGGGTGTCCCCGGCGTGATATGCTGCAGCGGCCCGCCATTGTCTGACCCGAAAGGCTTGCCGAAAGGCGCTGCAGTTCTGGAGAAAACGAGCGCTGCCTCGCGGCCTCCCTTGTTTTCTTTTTGTTTTTGTTTTTCGCTTCCTCCTGCTGGCGGTTGCTCTCAAACTTGGTGGCTGGCCCGTCGGTCCGCCAAGTCGGCAAGACCGCGGACTTGCACTTGCTGATGAGAGATTTCAACTTCTTGGGAGCCTTTAAGTTTGGAATCTTTCCGACCCCGGCCCGGCGTGGCAAGACGGCGAACCAAAAACAACTCGTTTGGATAAGTTGCGAAAAGGGAGTTGGGGAGGCGAGGCTGCCGGCCGGTACCGGCCAGGCCAGCAAGCAACGCAGTGCGATCGGCGACGTCGATGACGTCAGTGACGCTCATCCATCGCCGCGGCCGCCCATTGTACGGCGGGCCGTGTGCATCAACGCCACGGCCTCGTTTGCCTCCTGCGAGACAAAAGGGCGCCCCGCCCCGCCCCGCCCCGTTCGAGCCTCCCTGGGCCCCGGTTGATTGCTCAAAAGATATGGCTCTGCCGCGCCATCTTTCTCGTTGTTTGCTGCCTCCATTTCCACCTCGCCGTTTCCTCTCCGATCCGAGGCCCGCGGCCGCGTTTCGGGACTCGGGCACCTTTTGTCCGCAGCGGCGTGGCTGCACCGAGCGGCACGGCGCGCTGCCTCTCTGCGACGCCAACTTGAACTTGGCCAAGGGCGCGCCTCTGCGGCCGCGCCAATCAGAGCACTGGGTCCGCATCGTCGGTGCCCCCCCCCCCTCTCCCTCTGCGAGATCCACTGCTGCAGTGTTTTTTTGGGCTTGAAACGGCGCCTTCTCCAAGCTGTCCATGTCCATGAGACCTTCCACTCCGTTCCAGATACGTCGAGGCCGGTGCGGTCGGCGGTCCGGTCGTGGTGGGGCGGGGCGGGGCGGGGCGGGGCGGGGCCGCAGCGACGTCACAAGGACTAATTGCATGCCAGCCGCCTGGCCATGGCCTGGGCGAGCAGCCCTTGCTTTGCTTGGGCTCCTTGCCGGCACACTGCCGGTCCAGCAGACCGCTTCCGAGCCGCCGAGGTCTGTCTCTCTCGCACTCGTGGCGCGTCCCCGAGCTGTGCGAGAGGGACAGACGGTGCTCCCCGGTGGGAAGCAGCCTGCCGGCCCCGCTACAGATAACGCCGCCAAAGCTTCCCCCGCCGCGCCTGGCTGCGCCACTCCCCGCCCTGTCACCTCCACCCGGGCCGGTGCGTCGTCTCGGGGGCGCACGGCGTGGGCACACCCGCAGGCTGGCCCGGCCGGTGTTCATTGAACTGTCAGAGGCGTGCCTGGGATGAGAATGAATAACGGCGCGGATTTTGACGCCGCCAGCGCTGCCACTACACTGGATGCGGTGGCGGGGGCGCGGCCGAGGTTGGCGGCAGTGCCGCAGCGCAGCAGCGCCGTACTGTAATTTACTCGGCCGGCTATGTGTTGGCAACAATGAGCAGATGAGGCATGGCGCTCGCGTTTTAATGAATGGAGTCAGTCTGACAATGATATGGCTTGCGGCCACGCCGTGGGTGCGTGCCGTTCCGGGCTCCCTATTCACCGCACGCACACACGTGCATCACCATCACACACGCTATACACACACACACACACACACGCGTGCGTTTACTTTTGCCTCCCGAACATGCGCGGGAGTTGCGAATCCCGGAGTCCCGGAGTGGCGAGGTGGCGGGGTCTGGCTGTGTGGTGCCGGGTGCGGCGGCCCGGTGTGGCGGCCCGGTGTGGCGGCCCGGCGGCCCCGCGGCGTGGTCGGATCTACGCTTCAAATTAGGCGCCGCTCTTCACTAATTGGCACCGCGCACCGCGGAGCTTCCCCTCGTCTTTCGGGCGGGCCGGGCCATTGTGCGTGACCGCCACACCGCCACGCGGTAGGATGTGGGCGGCGCCGTCCGGCACTGAAAATTGAATGGCAAGACTGATGGCCAAAATTTGGTGAGACAAAAAAGTCTCGCCATTTTTTGGCGAGAAACAAAAGTCTCGCCATTTTTTTGGCGAGAAACTAAAGTCTCGCCATTTTTTGGCGAGAAACAAATGTCTCGCCAAAATATGGCAATAATTGCAACCCCACTCTATTTGATACTGGGAAATATATCCCAATCAAGATCACTCTGGTAAACACATCACTAACTACAGTCTTTCAATTACTCAAGTTGAAAATAATACAGGAAGCTATCACTTTCAGATATGAAAATATTAATGTTAGGTTATATGATGTGAATTTGGTTTGCGTCAGCAAAGCGTTGCCCAACTATTTACTTTTTTTTGTCATCGTTTAAAAAGACATTGGTCCAGTGGGAGGTCTCTTTCAGTGTCCATGTAGTTAGAGATAATGTCTTTAATAAGAGGCCTAAACAAAGCGACATCCATGATGACACAAGTTCTTACTCTCTCCTTTGACTTATTCCAATCCCCAGCTTAACCTTGCTGCACTTGGGCATTGTTGGAGGTTCCATGGACAGAACTCGGTTAATAAACTCGAGTTAAGAAAGTTCTGTGCACTATCTAGCACTCTCCGTTTCGCCGTCTCCACTGGACAAAATGCCAAAGTACAGCAGCAGCACTTTAAATCGCCAACACAGATATAATAAAGAAAACATTTTAGTGCACAGCAACAGGACTGCCATGTTGAAATTCATTGTTGTCCTCGTTGTGTCGTCTGCTACAGTAGCATTTGTTTTGCGGTAGTGCCAACCTGCACTGCCTTCCAAAAGTAATTTTACAAGTAACGAAAAAAATGTATAGGTTGGCACTACCGCAAAACAAATGCTACTGTAGCAGACGACACAACATGGCAGTCCTGTTTGGTCCTGTTGCTGTGTTGCTTGTCTGTACACTAAAATGTTTTCTTTATTATATCTGTGTTGGCGATTTAAAGTGCTGCTGCTGTACTTTGGCATTTTGTCCAGTGGAGACGGCGAAACGGAAAGTGCTAGATAGTGCACAGAACTTTCTTAACTCGAGTTTATTAACCGAGTTCTGTCCGTCCATGGAACCTCCAACAATGCCCAAGTGCAGCAAGGTTAGCTGGGGATTGGAATAAGTCAAAGGAGTGAGTAAGAACTTGTGTCATCATGGATGTCGCTTTGTTTAGGCCTCTTATTAAAGACATTATCTTTAACTACATGGACACTGAAAGAGACCTTTTAGGATCTGACTCACTGGACCAATGTCTTTTTAAACGATTACAAAAAAAGTAAATAGTTGGGCAACGCTTTGCTGACGCAAACCAAATTCACATAATATAACCTTACATTAATATTTTAATAACTGAAAGTGATAGCTTCCTGTATTATTTTCAACTTGAGTAATTGAAAGACTGTAGTTAGTGATGTGTTTACCAGAGTGATCTTGATTGGGATATATTTCCCAGTATCAAATAGAGTGGGGTTGCAATTATTGCCATATTTTGGCGAGACATTTGTTTCTCGCCAAAAAATGGCGAGACTTTAGTTTCTCGCCAAAAAAATGGTGAGACTTTTGTTTCTCGCCAAAAATTGGCGAGACTTTTTTTCTTTCCCCTAGGTTGGAATGAATTCTGACCTTTGACTTTTCAGTGGGGTGGCGGGAAGTCTCATGCGGTGGAGCGGCAAATCGTGAGAATCGGCCGGGTCCGCGGAGCTGATTGATGTGACACCCTTTTTTACGTTGAAAGGAATGTGGCACGATTTACACTGTCCTTGACGTCACATCGCTGCTGGAGTGTTGGTGTCTATGGCTAATTATTTCTGAGAAGCGCCGGGGTGCTGTGGTTCTTAGGGACGCCTTGCGGAGGGTGGGGCACGCCAGCCCGCCAGACGCGACCCTGGGACGGGTCGGCGGGTCTGCCTGGCCTCGACCGTCGTCGCCTCCATCTGCCGCCGCCCTTGTCTTGTCCCCGAGACGGTGACGACGACGACGGCGGCGGGGTTACACCTCCGCGTCGGAGACTCTCCAACTTTGAAGAATGAAATGTAAGGACGGTGCCGTTTGGTGTTGCAGGGAGTACCCGTGCGACCACTACACTGCCGTCATCAACGTGACGCTGATGAACACGGGCTGCCCGCGCACGCTGGTGCACGAGACGGCGCTGCAGCTGCTGCAGGTGCTGGACAAGCGCTTCTTCGGCTCCGTGGGGCCGCTGGCCACCGACGGAGAGACAGGTGAGTCCAAGGCAGGCCCCCCTCCCCCTTTTTTCCTTCGTCTTCTTTTCCCCGTACCCTTTCGACGCCTGCCCTCGGGGCCTCCTGGAGCAAGGGGTGGGGGTCTTCCCCGTTTTCTCTCAGCAGTTCTCATTTCGCCACGCGAGCTGTACTCCGCCCCGGGCCAGCTCTTGATTTGCCGTGCCGGCCGTGCCTCGGTGCGGCCGTCTGGCGTGGGCCGCCTCGCCTCGCCTCCTCGGCTCTCTGTATCGGTGATGCCCTTACTTAGCCTGCCCCCCTTGGGAGAGGCCCGGCCGGCCCAGCTCGGGGCAGCGTGGCACGTCCAAGGCCTGGTGACGGGCCGGTCGACTGATTCCGTTCCGAACGTCGCGCCGTCTCTCTCGCTCCCCTCCCGGACGCCCCGCGAGTGCGAGAGAGACGGCGCGACGAAGACAGTCCCTTTCCTGTTCGGAACGCCCGCCGTTCCATCTGCACGTGACGTCGTGACGTTCGGGTGGACCCGGCCTAAGATAATGTCCCCCGTCTCTTTTCCCGCACCGTCTATTTTTCTTCTTTCCGCCTTCGTTTCCCGGAACCGGGCCGGACCGCTCGTCATCTGGAGCAATCGGCGCGTCGCTGCGTCGCCCCACTCGGGGCGGAGTTAGGGCCGCGCGAAACCCGAAACGCCGGCCAAGACGTGTGTGTGTGCGTGTGCGTTGTATGTGTGTGCGTGCTCTCGTGTGCGTGCGTGGCCTGTGTAAGTATTCATAACGCGTGCACGCGGCGGCCTACGGCAGCACGGCAGCACGGCAGCACGGCCGCGGTGGGAGGGGTAGTGAGTGCGCTCTTGGCGGCGGTCTGCGGCGCGCGTTTGGAAGACACTTTGACTAGCGCAGTGCGGGCGCGGCGCGACTTAGTTACGCCGCTGCCGCTCGTGTGCGCGAGGGGGAGGGGGAGGGGGAGGGGTTGTTGCCGACGAGGGGCTGCTGCCCTAGTAGTGACAACGTAAAGGCAAACTTTCGTGTGTGTCATCGTTATCATCATCCACGGCGAGGCGGAGGGGGGAAGGGGGGGGGAGCACGACGTCGTGGAGTCGCAAACTAAGTGATGCCGCGGCGAGTGGCGTGGGGAGGCTGCGGGCCTTGTGGGGCTGCTCGAGGCTGCAGGCAGGGTAGGCCTAGGCTCCACACCGGCGGCGAGCTCGGCGCACAGTCTGCTTCAAAATCGGCGACTGGCCGCGCCGACACCGACGACGGCGGCCACGACGAGGCGCTTTCCCGATGTCCCGCCTTTCCGCGCTGCTGCGCGTGCAGGAGACGGTGCTGTTAGCATGCTCGCTCGGTTGAAAGCAAGGCGACGCAGTGACGCAAGCTGCGCGGTCCTGGACCCCCCTCCCCCTCCGCGATCCGTATTACGGACGTGTCGGGGCGACGGTGGAATCCAAGGCGGCGGGCCTAGGCCGGCCGACCGGCCGATTGGAACGGATTGCAGGGGAGAATTGAAACGGAATGCTCTGCGCAAACAGGCTTTTCCGCAGCGCTGCTCTTGGCGCGCCGCGCCGCGCACTGCAGCCGCAGCCCCCCTCCCCCTCCCCCGCGGCATAAGGCGCCCCCGGTCACGTCGTCGCCGTCGTCGCCGCGATGCGAGTGCGTCTCGTCGCTCGGCTCTCCGAGGCCTCTGCCGCCGCGCTGCCGCGCCGTTAGGCAATTGGGCTAACTCAATACATGGCGGCCTTGGCTGGCTGGTGCGGCCTCGGCCGGGCCTTGGACGCCTTGGCGCGGCGTGCGGCGCCGTGGTGTCACGCCCAATGGGGTGCCGGGCCGCCGCCGGGGCACTCCCTCGCTGTCCGCCCGCTGGCGTCCCCGCCATAAGCCCGGAATTTATCGGCGACAAAGGGGAAAAGAGGCTCTCCGGGCCGCGTGCGTTCTCAAACGACACGCACCCGGCGCGGCGAGACGACCTGCCGCCACCGAACCACTCCCAGTCTTTGGCGACTAATGCGTGCCCCGCCGCCGTGACGGCCTTGATGGCCGCGCTGCGCACTGCTGCGGACTGCTGCGCGCCGCTGTGGCGCGGCGACACGCTGTCGTCGTTCCGCTTTGATTGCGAGGCGCGCGGCGTGCTCGCGACGCACTGCCTCACCGCGGCGTGCCGGGCCTCCCTTTCTCATCAAGGCCTCCGCCTGCAAGCGCGGGTGTGTGCGTGTGTGCGTGTGTGAGAGATGAGGAAATTATTATGCACGCGTGCTCGCGCGGCATGGCTTCTCTCTCCGCTTCCTCCCTGCCCCGCCCGCCGCGGCGCCCGCCGCGTCAGTCCCCGTATTCTGTTGTCTTGAATGGTCCTTCCTCCACTGCCGCTGCCGCCGCTCCGCCCCCGCCCCCTCCAACCCACAGGTGGCCCATCTCGAGGCACTAGTGCTGGCTGTGCCTGCTGGCGGTGCTTCCCCCTCCCCCCCTTTCCCCTCAGCGCGGTTATGATCCACTCTAGGCGGCAAGAGGCTTCTGCCACGGAGCCGCGATCCGGACCGCGCGTGTACTGGTGGCCGCGGTGGCTGGGGTGATGTTGGAGGCGGTGTCCGTCCGTGGAGGCTCGGCCGGTTGGGAAGGGAGGTAGCCGAGCGAGGCCGCGGAGGCGATGCCGCCTCGCTTCGCGGCGCTGCACTTGGGGAAGGCAGTGTTCGGAGTCAGTGTGCCGGAGTGCTGCAGGCTGGCTGCCTGCCTGGCGGGCGGGTCGCACAATCAGCAGGGCGACGTCCCCGCGACGCCGCCACCCTTCCGGCTCCACGCTTCCGGCACCGCGCTCCGCGTTTCCGGCTCGTTAGGCCGCTGCGGCGCTGCGCCCGGAGCGCCGAGGCCGCCAGGTGGTGCGGTGCGGTGCGGGACGAGAACGGAATGACGAGCGTGTCGCCGTCTTTGTCCTACTCGCGGTGCTCATCAGTGTTCGGAAAGCCTTCTGCTTCCGCGGTAAAACAAAAACAGAAGGCCGTGCTTCGGCGCAGCAAATTGGGTGGTATGGGCAAGGTGTTGTTGAACTTCTCCGCGGTCTCCATGCTAAGGGTCCCGTCCCGTCCGCCTGCTTGCCCGAGCCGCTTGCCCGGCCGGAGCCCCTGCCATGAGGAGGGTAGGCCTCCCGCCGCACGGCCCTGCGCTGCGGGCTGGCCTATGTCGAGCTTCGCAGGCGCTCGGTCCGCCACTCCGACTCTGACAGTCTAACTCCGCACGAGAAATTGACTGCCGCCGCCCAGCTGTTGCTTTTGGACGACGTGGTGACCGAATTTTAGGTGACTGAGAAACCTCTTCTGGTTTCCGATTCCGACGCCAGCCCCCCTGTGTCTCTCTCTCTTTTTGTTGTTCCGAACGAGACAGGGAGTCGGTGCGTTCGGACCGATTACGGTCAGACGTCCGAAGTTGTCGCAGAGAGTGGTGCCCGCTGGTGCCAGACACCGGCCGGGTTGTGTGGGACGCTCGGCAAACTTGGCTGGATTGACTGCTGGCTGGCCCATCGCCCGGATCGTCCCGGGGTTGAGTCAACTATGCAGCGACACAGCCCGGGGGCCCGAGAGTCCTTGGGGGGCCGGCCGGCATGGCGGGGGCGTCCCGGAGCGCGCTGCTCGGATTGACTCAAGTCCGCCACAGCCCGGGTCTGAGTGTGTGCGGCGCCGGCTTGGCCAGCACCGCGAGTACGGGCGGTATTCTGTTAGTCTTTGCGTCGCTGGGCGACCGTGCAGGATTACGCCACCCCGCCCCGCCCGCCGTCGGAGTGGTCCACCAGTGCAGCGGTCGCGCGCCACCTCGCCTCGGCCAGCATTTAGCCGCCGCCCTGAAAGCAATCACCGACCGGAGCGCCGGGGCGGGGCCGGGCCGGGCGGCGGGCCGTGAGTGGGCAGTGGACGGGCCGAGGCCGAGGCCGGGCGGGCACCGACGGCGAAATGAAATGGCCGTCCTCTTTGCTCGTCCTCGCGAAGCCCCAAGCCCGGCCGGACACGAGTCGTCCCGATTGTGTTGATGGTGGTGTGAAATTAAACGGGGGCGGTCTGGGGGCGGCCGGGCCCGGGGGCGGTGCAACTGCGGGCAGAAGGAGAAGGAAGGGGCGGAGCTCTCCGACTGGTATGGCGTAGCCGCGCAGCAAGATGCAAGAAAATGGATCGGGGAGGGGAGGTTTTGCTGACGCACTCGAGGAAGTGTGGCGAACTGGTTGCACTTTTTTGCCTCTTCTTGTATAATCGGGAGTCGGTTCGACTTGGGCGCTTCCTGCTTCGCCCCTTCCCCGCACCCGCGGCCGCCACTTCCGTTTTTGCCCGCGGGGCTTCGACGGGGCGCCTCGCGGTGATGAGGCTCTATCGGCAAGCTGCAGTGGCGCGAACACGCGAAGAGGGAAGGGGCGCCCGCCGAGCCACCACTGGCCCACTGGCAGCGCCGCCGCTAGACATTTTTAACAGGGATGCATTTGCGACCTACACGTGGAGCTAGACTGCCGCTGTGGCCGCGGTGCTCCATAACGGTTTTACGAGTGTCTAGGTCGTCGTTCCACTCGGCTATTTTGAGGCGGGTGGCCGCGCCGTGACGTCACTGACGTCGTCGTTGGCCGCGGGCGTGCGTCCGGGCCGCGGGGCTCTGGGGACCGCTGGGGCGCTCGGTGGGGCAGGGCAGCCTACGCGCTGCAGTCCGTCATGGGGCCCGGCGTGGCCGCCGCCATCGGCGCGGGGGCCGGCACTGCGCTGGCGGCGCTGGTGGCGCGTGGGAGGTGCAAACTGCGCGCAACACGAGAGGGGCAGTCTGTCGCTGCGGCGCGCTGCGGCGAGCAAAACGACACTGGTGCTATAAATAGACCGACTCCCTGGGGCTGGATGACGGGTGGCTTGTCGGATGAAAGCACGTTGTATACGTAGTAGGTAGCGTCTTTTTGTTTTGCGCGTTTCTGCGGCTGGATTTAAACGTACTTTTTGTTGCCATCAGTCCGATTACCTGAGTTTAGTTTTAATTTTAAAGGGAGCCGAAGTTTTGCGGTACAAGAAAGGATTTTTCTTCTGCTGGAAAACATGTGCATCAAGAGAACGGTTCCCTTTATGAAATATGGAAAGCACCATGAATAAATACGGTCGCCACGGAGAGGTTTGGCGGTATGAATTATGCGGCTCAGTGGCCGTCTTCGCGGACGAGCCTGCCTTTAGACTCAAATCGGGGCTCGCTGTGGCGTGCGCGCGGCGCGTCCCTCTGCGCCGGCTGCCGAAATGGGGTAAAATGCGGCCCCGCAGCGCAGACTCGATTCCGCCACCACGGCCCGTCGCTCTGTCTCTGTCTCTCGCCGCGGGACCGCGCGCGCGACGCCCCAAGGGTGCGAGAGGGACGGAGCGACAGCGCGTGTGGTGGCCGCGGTGGCTTTGTTGTTACATTGTGGCTGCAGAGCGCTCGCAGAGCGTCCATCTGTTGTGGGCGGAGTGGAGGGCGGCGGGCGGCCGGCCCGGGGCGGCTAGGCTGGCTGCGGTCGCTCCATTTGTTTTCCCTCGGCGAGTTTTGCCGAGGCATGGCCGAGGGCCGCGGCGCACCGGAAACCGGAACACGCGCTTTTCGGCCGCTCCCCGAACTTCCAGTGCGTCCAGTTGCAGCGGCGCGGCCAGGGCCTCGGCCAGGGCCTCGGCCAGGGCGCCACGCCCGTCCGACGTGCGGCGACGCGGCCAACCCTGTCACCCGCGGCCTCGCTGTCCGCCTCGCTGTCCGCCTCGCTGTCCGCCTCGCTGTCCGCCTCGCTGTCCGCCTCGTGACGGGCCGTCCAACTTTCCGCTGTTGTGCAATTTAGTGTCGGCCACCTGCTCCGCCTCGCTCTTCGCGACGCCGATTTTATCGGCCGGGTGGCGGGGCGGGGCGGGGCGGGGCGGGGCAACGCCCCCACCGCGCCAGCAGCACGACGACACTTTACCCTTCTTGGGTGACTCCGCACGGCGCGCCGCGCCACGGTCGCTTAGTCACCCCGAGAGGACGCGCGGGAAAGAATGTCTGTCGCTATCTCTCTCCCTCTCGCTCTTTTTGGTGCCCCTCGTCGTTGCGGTCCACGAACTTGCATCTTTTTTGGGCCCGTCGCCATCTCGGCACCGCGATCGTGGTACCGCTCCGCCCCGCCCCGCTGCTTGCCAGTCGTCTCGCTTTGCCTTTGCTTGTCCGCGTAGGGGTGACCCCCCAGGGGTACGGTCCACGGTCGCACGGTCGGTGGATGTCGGCCCTGCGCACTCATTCCGAGAGTCGTTTTCATCGCTCTGTCTCTCTCGCACCGCTACGCGACGCCCCAAGGGGTGCGAGAGAGAGAGAGAGAGAGAGAGAGAGAGAGAGAGAGCGACGAGAACGACTCTCGGAATCAGTCTGCTGGGGGCGGTGGGCACGCTACTCGTGACGTTTGAGAAGGGACGCTCATTGTACCGCCGCCGAAATTGGCCGATTCGTCTCGCCAGGCTCCGCTCTGCGTCCACCTCGGCGGCCTGGCGGCTAGCGGCCTGGCGATGGGGTGCGTGCCGGACCCCGATTTGTAATTCCGACGTGGCTGCCTGCCGCCAGGGCGCGCTGTTCGCGCTCTTGTTTTTGTTGTTTCAAGTTTTACGAGGCAATAATCGCTTCGCCCATGGGTGACTCGGCTGCAAATTAGGCTTGCCGTTGCTGATTGGTGCCGCGCCTCGGAACGCTTACGGGATAAATTATGACGGCGGGCGTGGAAATCGCTGCCGCCGAGAAGACCCTCGTCTGTCTGGCGTGGCGTGGGGTGGCGCGGCGCGGCGCGGCGGCCTCGAGGTTCGTCGTGCTAATTGAGTCACTCCAGGGCGTCGACGGCGTAGAGCAATTAGGGCGAGGCGCGCTGCTGTCGTCCGGGACGTGGCCGATGTGTGACGTACGGCTGGTTCCGGACGGCGCTCTCGCGTCGCTCTGTCTCTCTCGCACTCGGAGGGCGTCACCTAGCCGTGCGAGAGAGACAGAGCGACGTACGCTCTCTGTTTCGCAGTGGGCCTGCGGGCTGGAGTTGCCTGGTGTTGCGCGGAATCGGGTTTAGCGCCTCGGACGAGTGGTGGCGGCGGTGCTGGCGGTGCCGGGGGGTGGCCGTTGAACCAGCACGGCGCGGCGATGGCACCGTGCCGAGTACAGCACTGTAAATTTGCCCAGGCAGTGCGTCTTGTGCACGGCTGCGGGGCGGGCTGACTCGGAACTGCGCTCTCGTCGCTCTGTCTCCCTCGCACCCGTGGGGCGTCCCGCCGCGCCGCGCCTTCACCCGGGCCGCACTAATGGGGCATCAGTCAGAGGGGGCGGATGGAGGATGGAGGCCGGGAGGTGTCTCCAGGGACGCCGCGGGCATTCACTCCCCGCTCCAACGGCGGCGGCGTGATTTTTGACAGTGTGGGCCACATTGGAATGGAGGTGGCGTGGCGGCGGGCGGGTTCGGCTGGCGTCGCGATTTCGAGGTCGCCGTCGTCGCTAATTCGAGGCACGCGCCGTGCCCAGGCCGTGGCGGAGGAAAAGGTTATGGCGGCCTCCGCCCCTCGACCCGCCCCCCGGGCAGCCCGGCGCCCGGACTGGCCGTCCGGGATAACCGCGGGTCGCGCCGTGCTTCGCGCGCCGTGCCGTGCGCCCAATGGCCCGTTAGTCCGAACGGCGCCGCGTTACGGGGCGGTCCGCGCCGGGCCCGGATGGCCGGACGGCCGGGCCGGAGGTTCGATTCCCGCCCGGTCCGAAAGGCGTTTTCATTTGGCCGGGCGAGATGAAGGGCCGGGGATGAGGGGAGGAGGGGCAGCGGGGCGCCTCGGGGGACGAGCCGGCCGGAGCCTGAGGCTGCGTGAGGCTGCCTGAGCCCTGAGGGCCGAGCCCGGCCGGGCCGCTGAGTTGGGGCCGGTCAGGGCAGCGGGTGGAAACTCCCTAGGTGGGGCTGGGACCGGGTCGGGATCGGTCCGCTCGGGGCGCCACGGCCAGCAGACGAACTTGTCGCCCCGCATCGGTACCTTATTTTAAAGAAATGTACCCTAAATCGAAACATTTGGAGTCATATTCGGGTATCAAAATCAAGGTCATTGTCTAAAGAATGCATCTGAAGCATAGTTTTCTCTTTATAATCGAAATAGAAATAAGGGAGGTGATGAAAATGCGATGGCTCGGTCGCGGGAAACGCTACCACCAGATTTTGTAACACTTAGTTTTCAATGTTAGAGCCCTCGGAGGCCATACATGTAAGCGAGCCGATTTTTCCTTACAAAATTTCGCTCGGCGTAGGATACATTTCCTTTTGATTGGACTCACCTTGCAAGAAATATCCCACATAATAGTTGATGCGACGGAATGGCGTCTGCTTGTACTTCTCACTTCAACTCGATAAATAGAATACAAACCACTCGAATCAAAGCTGCATATCTGGCCTAATGCACGGCAAATTTAATGTAGATTCATTTTGCACACGCGGCTTTGGGAAATAAGGTCGGATTTCTTTACATTAAGTGGATTAAAAACACCAGACGCAAAGAGGCTGAAATGACCACTTTTACGGTCTCTACTAATGTGAGAAATCCGACCCGTTTAGACACACGCGAGTTCTTGAGAATGAATCTTCAAACATGCCGTCGTGCATTTTGTTTAAAGGTTTTTGCACGAAACTAACCTCAAATTATACAATATGAATTCTAAAATACTGCAGCGTCAAACACCGTTGAAAGCGTCATCGGCCCGTGTCGTCTGGACCGGAGGACGGGACAGACTATGGCAAATTCACCGCTCGGCACAGTTTTGTTTCCATTTTGTGACAGTTGCACCTGCTGACATGTTGGCTGCTCGGGTAGCGTGTGTTGCTTTCATTGACTTCCACACTAACCTCCTGAGGAGAATCCATGCTCTCAAAATAAACCAAATCGTGGAACTGTGAAAAGTAAACAAACCTGTGCCGAGCGGTGAATTTGCCATAGTCTGTCCCGTCCTCCGGTCCAGACGACACGGGCCGATGACGCTTTCAACGGTGTTTGACGCTGCAGTATTTTAGAATTCATATTGTATAATTTGAGGTTAGTTTCGTGCAAAAACCTTTAAACAAAATGCACGACGGCATGTTTGAAGATTCATTCTCAAGAACTCGCGTGTGTCTAAACGGGTCGGATTTCTCACATTAGTAGAGACCGTAAAAGTGGTCATTTCAGCCTCTTTGCGTCTGGTGTTTTTAATCCACTTAATGTAAAGAAATCCGACCTTATTTCCCAAAGCCGCGTGTGCAAAATGAATCTACATTAAATTTGCCGTGCATTAGGCCAGATATGCAGCTTTGATTCGAGTGGTTTGTATTCTATTTATCGAGTTGAAGTGAGAAGTACAAGCAGACGCCATTCCGTCGCATCAACTATTATGTGGGATATTTCTTGCAAGGTGAGTCCAATCAAAAGGAAATGTATCCTACGCCGAGCGAAATTTTGTAAGGAAAAATCGGCTCGCTTACATGTATGGCCTCCGAGGGCTCTAACATTGAAAACTAAGTGTTACAAAATCTGGTGGTAGCGTTTCCCGCGACCGAGCCATCGCATTTTCATCACCTCCCTTATTTCTATTTCGATTATAAAGAGAAAACTATGCTTCAGATGCATTCTTTAGACAATGACCTTGATTTTGATACCCGAATATGACTCCAAATGTTTCGATTTAGGGTACATTTCTTTAAAATAAGGTACCGATGCGGGGCGACAAGTTCGTCTGCTGGCCGTGGCGCCCCGAGCGGACCGATCCCGACCCGGTCCCAGCCCCACCTAGGGAGTTTCCACCCGCTGGTCAGGGATGGCGGCGGAGTCCGGGCGGACCGCGGGGGGTGGCACGTGCGCTGTGCAGGCTCTGCGGCGCTCTGCGGCGACGTCGGGTTTCAGGGGGCGGCCGAGAGGTGGCGGGGGCGGCATGGCCCAAGGCACAGCGGCGCAGCCGGCCGAAGCGGGGCCGCTGTGACGCCGTGCCTCCGCAGTGCGCGTGCAGACCGCCTCGCCGGCCCGAGCGGGGCTTCCCGTCGGCCAGTCTGTCTCTCTCGCACCCATGAGTACGAGAGAGAGATCGGCCACTTATTGTCGTTTTAATGGACGGTTGCCTCCACTTATCAAGCGCAGCGGCTGGGCCGGCTGGCGACTGCAGCGCGCGATAACTCTTCCAGCCCAGCGTCCCGGACCAACGTCCCGGACGCCCCGCCGTGCAATCCCCTATCCGCCTCATCTCGCCCTCCATCTCCGGCAGCGGCAGGGCTTTGGGTGGCACTGCTGTTCGTCTCGAGTCTTGAGCGAGGTCTCCAGCCACCCCTCACCGCGCAGCTACCCCTGCAACTGCTGGCCCTGCTACTGCCCCCCGCTACTTCCCCCGCTCCTGCCCCTGCTACTGCCCCTGCCGCTGCTGCGCCACAGATTGGCCGGGTGTGGCGCGGCCCCCCGGCGACGGCCTCCATAAAGTGGGGGCGGCATTGCCGGCGGTGCTGCTGCATGACGGATTGTTCCGAGTATGTGCGCGCTGCTCGCGTGGCCTGGGACTCGGCCCCGTGCAGCTTCAAGCCGGAGCGCGGTGCAAGAGTAATGAAGTGCGTGCGTTTTGTGGCGCGCGCGGCGGACGACTCCGGCTTTCCTCGGCTCGGCGCTCTTCATCAAGGCACGCGAGCGAAGCCCCGAATCTGTTCCCCCGCCGCTCCGAGGGTGCGAGGCTGCGCCCCAGATTGCAGTGCAGGTTCACCTTCACAGTGCAGGTGTTGGTTCTCTAGGCCGGCGGCAGCGAATCTGGCCCAGTCACGCGAGGCGCTGCAGCAGGCAGCGTCCGAGGAGCCGTCGTCTGTCTCTCTCGCACTCATGAGAGAGAGAGAGCGACAAAGCGACTCCCTGGAACCGCTCGGCAGGCCAGGCCGAGCCAGGCACGCTGCAGGCTTGCTCCGCCTCGAGAGAGCGCTCCGCGGTTTATTGATGACAGACTGTCTCATCGAGGCGGGGCGGGGCGGGGCGGGCAGTGAAGCATGTTTTCCTGGAGGAGGCGAGGCCAGGCGAGGCCGGACTCCTGCAGCAGACGGCGGAGTGCTCCAGGACGGCGGTATTGATGGCGTGCTCGGGGTTGCGCCGGTAAACAGTAAACAGGACTTTCTTGACGGTCGCTGCGCTGGCTGCGATTACGCGTCGCCGTGTTTGTGCAGGTTGATTGGCGGCGCGTGGGGGCGTGCGGCCGTCCGGCCGTCGGGCTGACGGCGTGCTCGACTCCGGCAGCGGAATAAAGTCCAAGTCGCCCGAAAGCGGTGCTCGTGTTTTCATTCCATTTCCCCGCCCACTCGATGATCCGCTTGTTTGCGACTGCAGCGCACATGATGTTGTGTGGTACCACGCATCGGGGAAGTGGAGTGGAGTGGTGGATGGAATTGGACTCGTTGTCGACAATGTTTTTGCTTTTTTATTCTATTTTCGTTTATCTTACAAAGTCGCATCATGGCGTCGAGCCCGCCGCCTCGTCGGCGGGCTTTAAAATATATAGATCGGGAAATTATCTTGGCAACATAGTTCCTCTTTCACCTCCTCCTCCTCACTCTCGGCTCGTTGTACTTTCAAGTTTTGTCACATTCATTAGTGTTAATTTAACTCTAATTAAAGTCTACAGTTAACAAACAAAAGAGAGAGCCACTTTTTAAAACTTTACCAAAGAAAACACGACGAAAAATACGCAAGCTTTTTACGTTTCTTCCTTAAAATTTCGCAAAAGTTTTTAACGATTTGGCTTGACGAGGGAGCGTGTTGTCGCTGCCGCTCCGCGCTGCCAAATCGCACACGATGTCACAGACACGATGTCGCAGACACGATGTCACGGACACGATGACACGGACACGATGACGTAGTGCAGCAAAAGCCGCGTGCGCTCAGAGGCGCGTCTTCTCGCTGTGGTACCCGTTGCCCTCCTGGTCCCTGCGAACACACACAACGCCATGTCACTCTCTGTCTCTGTCTCTCTTCCGGCGGAAACGCTGTGGTCTTCGTACTCACTTGGCCAGGGAGAGGCGCTCCAGGCGGTCCAGCTCCTGCGAGCCGCGCTGGTCGCGGATGAACCGGAACGAGCTGACGTTGGTGCCGCGGTTGCGGTTCAGGGAGCCCGCGCGCGCCACCTCGGACACGACTGCAACAGAGGGAGGGGGAGGGGGGCGTTAGCGGCGTGGAAGGAGGAGTTGGCTTAGCCCGTGCGTCTCGCTGCGAGGCCGCGTGCGCCACCCCGCAGGCCGTGCCGTGCCGTGCCCTGCCGTGCCCTGCCGTGCCACACTAATCCCTTTGCTCGTCCAACTGCGTGGCGTGAATACACAAGTCACAACCCCCCGCGTGCCCGTCTGTCTGACCGCGCGTCCGCTCGTCTGTCTGTCATAACTGCCTGTCTGTCTGTCTGTCTGCCCGTCTGACTGTCCTTTTACGGAGAGGGACTCCCGTGAGTGCTGCTTCCGAGTAGTCCTTTCTCGTCCGCTTTTTCGTAATATTTCATTCCCGCCCCCTTTTTTGCGCCCCGCGCGCTGCTTGCCGGGCGTTTCTTTTCCCCCCTCGGGAAATTGGCACTATAAACTGTCGGGCCGTGTCGGGCGCGGGTAGGTACCTGGCGCGTGAGAAATTGCAGGCCGTGTTGAACGCGGCGTGGACGACGCACTCGGCGACGCGGGCACGCGGGACCGCGCGGGACCACCCCCTCGCGCTCGGGGCGGTGAAGTACGTCCTCGGCCTCCGCGACGGCGGCCTTTAGCGGCGGCCTCCACGACGCCGGCCTCTCCAACGGCGGCCTTTAGCGGCGGCGATAAATGCCTTGATGTGCAACTTTTGGCGTTACTGGGCGCCGTAAAGCCTGCCGGGCTGCCGGGCTGGCCCCGCCGCCCCGGTGGAGGTCGAGCGCGTGGACCGCGGCCGGCCCCGGCGCAGAGTTTAGTCGGGGAGCCCAACGACGTTGGACGTTGCACCGCCACAGTCCGATTTGGATGGCGGGGCTGCGCGGACCGGGCGAAGATGGCACACTGGGTTCCCGTCGGTTCCCGTTCCCGCCGGGGCCGCCCCCATCTGATAGCGGCGGGCGGGGCGGGGCGAGGCGGGGGCTCGGTGCGACGTTGCGACGGCGCCGAGGGGCTTTGCACTTGTTAAAAGTCGCCATGCTGTAAGTGTCTTTACGGTCGGGGGAGATCTGGTGCGGCACGCCCCGCCCCGCCACGCCCCGCCACGCCCCGCCGCGCCGCATCCGGGTGGCGGCGCCGCGACGCGGCAGCGCGGCGGCCATCCTTGCACGGTTGGAAACTTTCGTTTCCAGTCTCTCGGACTCTTTCGGTGTTGCATTTCTCAAAAGAATACCTATAATTGTACGAAGTGATTATAGACACGCAGCGTTTATATAATAAAAAGCAACTTAAATACACGCTGCGTGCAAATAACGCCATTTTCATTATATACACGCAGGAAAAGCTTTTCCAGCGTGTATATAATAAAAACAGCCGTTTTTGCACGCAGCGTGTCTGCAAGCCCCCTAAAATTATTTACACGCTGGAAAAGCTTTTCCGGCGTGTGTATAATAAAGGAGGGTGTTATTTTACGAGCGTGTTTCAACCCCCTTTTTTTAAATTTTTTTTGCCCTCTTTTTTGCGCGCGCTGCTTGCGGGCGTTTCTTTTCCCTCGGGAAATGGCACTATAAACTGTCGGGCGTGTCGGGCGCGGGTAGGTACCTGGCGCGTGAGAAATTGCAGGCCGTGTTGAACGCGGCGTGGACGACGCACTCGGCGACGCGGGCACGCGGGACCGCGCGGGACCACCCCCTCGCGCTCGGGCGGTGAAGTACGTCCTCGGCCTCCGCGACGGCGGCCTTTAGCGGCGGCCTCCACGACGCCGGCCTCTCCAACGGCGGCCTTTAGCGGCGGCGATAAATGCCTTGATGTGCAACTTTTGGCGTTACTGGGCGCCGTAAAGCCTGTCGGCCTGCCGGGCTGGCCCGCGCCCGGTGGAGGTCGACGCGTGGACCGCGGCCGGTCCCCGGCACAGTTCTAGTCGGGAGCCCAACGACGTGCACCGCCACAGTCCGATTGGATGGCGGGGCTGCGCGACCGGGCGAAGATGGCACACTGGGTTCCCGTCGGTTCCCGTTCCCGCCGGGGCCGCCCCCATCTGATAGCGGCGGGCAGGGTTGGGCGAGGCGGGGGCTCGGTGCGACGTTGCGACGGCGCCGAGGGCTTTGCATTGTTAAAAGTCGCCATGCTGTAAGTGTCTTTACGGTCGGGGGAGACTGTGTGCGGCACGCCGCCGAAACGCCCGCCACGCCCCGCCGCGCCGCATCCGGGTGGCGTTCGCGACGCGGCAGCGCGGCGGCCATCCTTGCACGGTTGGAAACTTTCGTTTCCAGTCTCTCGGACTCTTTCGGTGTTGCATTTCTCAAAAGAAACCTATAATTGTATGCCATTTTAAAAGTTGAAGATTCCTTTTTCTAAACATTGGGTTTTATTGTTGTTGTTGTCTATTTGGGGGGGGGGGACTGTTGGCCCTGAATTGTAGTTTGTGGCGGTCCTGCCCTGATATGACGACCATGCTCTACGGTGGGGTGGGACCTTGCCTCTCTGCGTTCGCATTGCGATCGGGAGCTGAAACTGCCGGGCCCCGGGGGCAAAGCCTGGGGAGGGGGTGGGGGTCGGAGGGACCGGGGACGGCCTCTGTAATTTGGCGCTGGCTATGAACACTTGGCGGAACCGGCCGAGCCGCGTCGGGCCGCGTCGTAACTTGACGCAGGCCTCGCCATCACCATAATGGAAGCCGAGATTCAATTTTGTATTTATGGTTCCGGCGAAGGTGTATCATATCAGCCGCGCTGACAGTGTGATGGAGATTGCGGAAAGCTGAGCCCCGTTCGGCGGGATGGTGTTTGGGCGCGGGCCTGGTCGGAGTGTCGCCTCTCTGGGCGTGTCCCCGAGGCCGTGTCGTGGCGGTGCGTCCGCGCGTCCGCAACCCCGAGCAGGGCAAGCAGGGCAAGGGCGGCGACGCAGCCACTGCGGTGTTTGCCGACTCTGTGTGTGTGCGTGTGTTTGTGTGTTGTAGTGTCGGCGGCGTAGGCGGCTTATTTGCCCGCCGAGGCCGTCGGGCCGCCCGGCGCGGAGGAGGCCGAGAGGATCCGTACCCGTTAGGGCCGCGAATTTAAAGCCCTGCCGTCCTTTTGCGCGCGGCGTGTTGCCTTACCGTGCCGTGCCGCGCCGCGCCAGGCTTACCGCCACGCCCACGCACGCCGCGCCCCGCCACGCCCCGGGGCCCCGTCGGTGGGCTACACGAGTTCGTCTTGCCCCTTTGGCTGCCCTCCGCCCTTTTCTCTGCGACCCGCAAAGGGAATCTGTTTGTCCCGATCTCTGGCCGGGGCCCCGGGGCTGCCGGCGCGACTGCTGGCCCGTGGAGCAGAGATAGAGAGAGAGAGAGAGAGAGAGAGAGATGGAAAAGGGGTGGGCGGTGAAGGGGGTTCGCTCAGGTGTCTCCAGTCCGGCTCGGCGGGCGGCAGCGGGCGGTCCTTTGGGGAGTCCGCCGCGGCCCGGCGCTCGCCTCGCCGTGTGATCCCGATATTTAGATTGCCGCCGCCCCGAGCGCCACCGCCCCTTCCTCTCTCGGGCCATTTGGCGCCCGGGGACGACGATGACGTTGGCATGGCGGTGACGAGTTCGGCGCGAGGCAGGACGCCGTCTCCCTCGCACCTCTACGGGGCCACTTAGAGTGCGAGAGAGACAGAGGGACGAGGCCACTCAGCAGGGCGTGGCGCACTTCTGGCCCACTGTGCGGCGGGAGCTTTGGCTGTGCCCCCTTTGCGTTTGCAACCGAATGGCGCACGCCCCCTCCAGCGGCAGCTTTACAACGAGGCTGTGCCGGGGATGTTTAGGGAGGCGCTCACCGAGTGAGCGAGCGCGACAATTGAATTTCCTTGAGAAAGACAAAGAAAGTGTCCTTTGCCTGGCATCACCGCGCGCGCCCTGCCTGTATCCCAGTGTACGCGACGCGATCATCAAACCCGAATCCGGCGCGCGTGTCCCCATCCCTCACTCGCGCACCTGCAGGCCGAGTCCGGGGCGTCGTGTTCCGTCGCCCCGTCTCTGTCGCCCCCATGTGGCGCTCGGCCTGCGCTCGGCAGGCGAGCGAGAAAGACGGCGCGCGACGAAACCTGATCCTTCGGAAACAGGCGGCTGTCGCAGCAGCCAGCTGCCACTTTGAAGGCAAATTGAAGCTGGGTCGCTCGGATTGGGGGAAGGGGAAGGGGGGGGGGAATAAATATCGGAATACCGGGCGCCTCTCGTGCCTCCGCCTGACACGAACACGAACGCCACTTAGTGTAGCCCGTGCTCGAAGCCCCGCCCGAAGCTCGGGACCAGGACAGGGAAGGAAAGGGTGGACTGAATGAATCGAATTGGTTCCGTCCGTCCCGCCGTCGGCGGTGCTCCTTTGACCAGCCTGCTCGTCACTTTTTCTCACTTTTCTCCCCGTTATTGTCTTTGTTTCCATCCTTCCCATAACGAGCGCTTGATTCATCCATCGCGGGTCAAAGGCGGCGCGTGTCGAGTCGTTAGCCGCGCCGGCCGCCTGGACCGGCTACAGTGGCGTCTTACGGCCACCGTCGAGTCCACTGTTAAAAACACTTTAAAAACTTTGGAATTGGAAAATGAAGTTGCTTTACGGTGGGGCGTGTAACCCTTGCCGTTGGTGAGAGATTGAGTATAGGTCGCGTTGCCTGGCCCCTGGTCTGGCCGAGTAGGGGTTGTTTTTGGCCCCGAAGACGCCCCCCGCCCCTCCCTGCAGTTTATGTCCCCATCGCGACCCCAATTGTGGCGCTGTGGCCGGCCATTTGGCGGCCCCGTTTTTGCCCCGATGCCGTTGCTGGCCGGTCTGGGCCGCCCCGGCCCTCGCCGTCCTCGCCCTCACCGTCCTGGCCGTGGTCGGGGCCGCGGTCGAGGCCGCGACCGTCCTCACCGGTGAGCATGGTGGCGTCCGTGCGCCGGCTGCGCAGCCCGCACATGCCGAACAGGGCGCGCCGGAAGTTCTGGCCCGACACGCAGTAGAGCACGAAGTTGATGCCGAAGTTGGCGTCGAACAGCACGTTGCAGTACTGCTGCAGGATGATGATGACGCGGCTGTCGGCGTCCGAGTTGGTCGTCTGCAACACACAGGGCAGCGGGGTCAGGTTAGGTCAGGCAGTAAATCAGCGACAGAAATTAAAACAAAGTCGGCTCTAAGATGAGGGGTGTGAAACTGCCTGAACTGCGCCCACGTAAATAATAGACGGGCCCTTAGCGACGGGGTGCAGCGTGGGCCGCCATGCGTCACGACTTAACTAAGACATGTTCCCTCTGTTTTCAGGTACGTCCGAGGCCGAGACTGGCGTTCTCTCCTTTCGCCTCGGGTAAGTGCGGCCCCGACGTTAACGCGTGGGACGCGGGGAAACCGTGGCGGCTGAGGCGCGCGCGGCCTGCTGGAGGCGTTTCATATCGAGATATTGGACGCGCGTCTTTTGGCGGCGATCCGCTCGCTGCCGCTAGCTCGGCGAACTACTCCTGCCGCTCGGCAACGCGGCAACGCCTTTGTGTTTGAAAGACTTTGTCGGGGCGTCCTTGGCCGGGGCTTGGAGGTCGCGCCAGCACCCCGCCCGGACGGCCCGGACGGCCCGGTCGCCGATGTGACGGTGTACCCCGCGAAACCGTCAGCAGCAAGGACTAGCCGGCTGACACGGCCGGCCGAAGGCTCCGGCCTTTTGTTTGAGTTGGCTCTTCCGCGAAAAAATGGCGCGGCGTTTTAATAGGGATTGATGGCGGCATGGCGGCGGTCAGGCGAGCGACCATTTATCAATACCGCGAAGCCGCGAAGCGGGAGGCTTGCCCCTTTCCTTTCCCACTTTATCTTTTCTTTGTTTCGGTTTTTCCGCCGTCGTTTGCCACAATGCGATTGGCCGGCAATTAAGAGCGAGTCTCTCGGGTCCACTGAGATGTCGACCCGCTGACCTGCCGCCGCCCTGCCGCCTGCTGCACAATGAGGCTCTCCCTCGCCGCGCAATGGCCACCGCCAGACCTGTCCTTGGCCGCCGCCGCCACCACTGCAGTTGGTTGCTGCTGGCCACCGTGGTGCAGAACATGAAAGGCAACTTGCAGTGCGGAACCGCGGAACCAGCAAGCGCCCACTCCAGATAAGCAAACAGAAGCAGCGGCGGTATGCTCGTGTCTGCCTGCCTGGCTGCCTGCCTGGCCGTCCACCTGCTCGATAAGATTGTCCCCTGATTGGAGAGCGTGCCTTCTTAAATGGCGATTAGTCAACCTCGCGAGCTCTGGCTGCTGATTGCAATTACGAGATCAAAGGGCCGGCCGGCATGCCTCTCTCTGCCCTCTGTGGCTCACACCATGGCTCACGCCGTGACTCACACCGTGGCTCACACCGTGGCTCACACCGTGGCTCTAGGGACGGGCGATTTTGCGATTAATCGCAGGTGCGATGCGATTTTTTTCAAAAAATCGCGGTGCGATTTCGGTTTTTGAACCTCGGCGATTAATCGCAAAATCGCAAAAAATCGCTAAATCGCAAAAATCGCACAGTGCATGGATTTCGCGACCACTGCACCGAACGAGGCTGGCGCGTGTTGTCAGTGCCACTTGCCTGCCATTTGACCACTCAGGAATTTGTTTGGGCACTTTTTAAAAAGATTTTGTGCCATAATGGGTA
The DNA here is from genome assembly GCF_012932325.1 of Thrips palmi. Classification (NCBI taxonomy): domain Eukaryota; kingdom Metazoa; phylum Arthropoda; class Insecta; order Thysanoptera; family Thripidae; genus Thrips; species Thrips palmi. Next base: position 9,022,427 of record NW_023144635.1, read on the forward strand.
GTATATAAGTATTGTTGCGTTTGTTTGCGATTCTTGCGATTTTTGCGATTTTTGCGATTCTTGCGATTTTGCGATTAATCGCATGAAATCGCGATATATGAGAAATCGCAATCGCGATACTAAAATTTGGAAATCGCCCGTCCGTCACGGTGACTCACACCGTGGCTCACACCGTGGCTGACTCCATGACTGGTGCCCTGCGATGCGGTTCGCTCCGCGGGGAAGCCGTCACTCTGCCAATTAGAAAACGACCCGCAGCGCGCACCGAAGAAAGTGTAAATTTGAGAGGCAAGCAAAATAATTTGGCTGTGGCGGATTAGCAGCGTAGTGGTGGCGCGGCCGCGGGATCCCTTTGGACCGCGTTTCTTTCCATATGGAAACATTCAAATGGTGAAAGGGAGCCGCGAAAAAAAGTGGGGTCGGTGGCGTAAAAATAGCCCCAACAGAACAGCGGGGCGGATGTCGGCGTGCTCTCGGCCGCTCTCGGCCCGGTGCGCCGCTCCCTTCTAACTGGTGGCGTGGCGTGCCGTGCCGCGCCTGGTGATTGCCCGGGAGGCCCCATCAGCGCCAATTGCTGTGACGTCATCGGAAAGGGGAAGCGAATTGGCGCCAGAGAACAGCCAGCAGCCCCGAGGGTGTTTGGGCGGCCTACGGGGCCTACGGGGCCTACGGGGGCCTTCGTGGGGCCGAGCGTCTGACGCTTGGGTAAATAAAAGTTATGGGCCACAGTCAATGACGAGGAGGGCGAGGCTGTCTGCCAGCCACGCCAGCCGCGGACGGCCCGAAAGGGAAATTAAATCGGAACGGCTTGATCGACTTTGGTTGGTCTTCTTGGCTGTGTTGGACTGAATAAGCATCCGACTTCTCAGTCGAAATTACTAAAGCCGGTAAGCTTCGACTCGTTTGTTTTGAGGAAGTGCAACGGACCTCACCACGGAGGAGAAGAGGAGGGGGAGGGGAAGTACACACGAAGAAGGTCGTATGACTGCTCTAGTTTCTAACGAGTTTCGCGGCCCAAGTTCCTCGCCTCCGACGATCTTTGGCTCCGAGGATGGCTTTTCGATCGCCGTCCCCGAAATGAACGAGCATCGTCGGTGTCGTTGTCCCCGCACCAACTTTTTCCATTGTTTTTGGTCATAATCTGTACGCGAAACCGTCCTCCCCTCCGTGCGTTTGGTAACCTTCGCACGCACTCTCGCCTCCTGGCCGTCAAGGGTCAGGCGACGCCTGGTCCAGGGGCTGCTGGCCCAAAGGGTTGGCTGGCCGAAAGGGTTGGCTGGCTCACGAGGGTTGGCCCGGTGGTGCCACTGGTGGCGGTGCGGCAGCCAAGCGCAAGCACTGTCTCATGAAAGTTTCATGAATTTAAAAGAGGAGATAACCGGCGTGGCTCGTGCAGCGTGTTATATGCCTCCACGTTGGCGCCGGTGACTCGGTCCGGGCCGCCGGGCCCAGGTAGGTAGGTACTGTACTTTTCCCCCGCGTCGCCGCCAAGGGCTTCGGTGGCCTCGTGTCCCCAGGCTCCGACTCCAGACGGATCCATCGCGTTTTCCGCTTCCGGCCGCTTCCCCCCTCCCCCCCCCCCTCGGTTTCTCTCTCACACACCGCCACACCGCAGCAGCTTGCTGTGTTTTGCTCGCATCAGCGGCGCCTCGGCGCCAACGCTGCCGATGATTAGCTAATACAGTGTGTGGCTGCCCGGGGGAGAGGGGGGGTGGGGGCACGTCGCGCCACCAGCAGCTGGCTGCTCTTTGAATGAACCGGCTGCACGGAGAGAGGAGAGAGGGAGGGGGAGTGGTGGCTGATGCTCGCCCACATTCTAGCGGCGCGCGGCGCTAAATTCAATGAACAGCCCCTTGGAGGAGACGGCGCATCGTTGCAGCTGCTGCGGTTGGCCGCTGCGAGCGAGGCTGGGTCTCTACTGCACGAGGGGGAACGATGCGGCGTAGATGCTCTGTGTGAGTGTGTGCGCGCGCGCTACCTCTCTCATCTGCACTTTTCGCGCGGCTTTGCGGGGAAGTGCGGAGCGTGTCGGGGGGCGTCATTTTGCGGGACCCACCCTCACCCCACCCCAGCCCGGCCTGCGGACCGGTTGTGCGCGCGTTGGGTCCGGCGGGGCGGACTTGGAGTCGTTGCTGACAGACGTGCCTCTGGAGGCGTCCTGCTCGCAGCCGCAGTGCGGGGGGCGCCGAGTGGATTTGGTTTTGAAAGTGGTCAGACTCAGTGAGGCCGGCTCCGCGCGGATCCGTGCCTCGGGTGCCGAGCGCTACGCTCGCGCGGGCACCTGCTGCAGCGGCCACAGCCTGCCTTCCTGTCTGTCTGTCCGTCTGACGCGGTCCGTCCCCGGCCAAGTGCGGTCGGCCGGTTGGCGATGCATAAGCCACACTGCGAGTGAGTCCATAAAACGCGCCCTTGATGGCCGGGATGAGCGCTTCGGCTGCTCGCCAGCCCTTGGAGCCTTCGGCCCTTGGCCGCCCTATCGCCCATCGGCCGCGGAATGGCGCGAGGCGCGACCCGCGGGGAGGCTACACTGCCAACCACGCCACCGCGAGTTGGAGTCGTCCTTGTTTTTGCTACCAATTTTCTCCCGAGTCGTCCTATTATCGATAAAACTTCCTAAGAAGTTTGACTGACTCTTTAAAAAAATTTGCCGTCCTTCCCTTCAAAATATATATGAATAATTTTTTTTTGCGGCCAGGTGCGGGGCGAGGGAAAGGGAGGGGGGGCTTTGAGGGTCTGGCCATGAATGGCCCCTGATGACGAGCGGCCCCTGCTTGTCCCTGCCCGCCCCTGCTTGATGAGCACGAGACGCATGCGTCCAGCGGCCGGGCCGACTTGGTGTGGCCCGGCCGGCCTGCAGGGGGTGTGACCGTGAGCAAGTGTCCCCGCGGGCGTAACCATAGCCTGGCCGTCCCTGGCGGGGCGGGGCGAGGTTGCGTCTGTCGCTGTTTAGGCGTCGCGGGGTGGCGAGATCAAATTTCGGTTGACGTAACCGGAATGGTGTATCCGCTTCCTCTGTTTGCCTCTCGTCTCATCATCCGCTCTGCGCGCGTCTCGGTGGGGCTGTACCCGCATCCACCGCGCGCTTGCCCTCGTCCGACCCGGGAGGGAGGGAGGGAGAGAAAAGGGAGAGAGAGAGAGACCGAGGACGGCCGAAACAATATAAGAGCAGACGTGTGTCGGCCCGTCGCCATGTCGTCGCCCCCGGCCTGCAAGCTGGTGCGGCCCTCTCTGTCGCACTCATGGGGCGTCCCGTAGGGGTGCGAGAGAGACAGCGCGACGGAATCGCTCTGAAGCAGCCAGCCAGCCGACCGGAAGTCGCGGTGCGCAGTACTCGCATCGCTAACGGGATGACCTCCCCGGTTGTGGCGTGGGTCTGGCGGGGACGTCGCGCCGCGTCGCGTTGTGTAAACTCGGCCGGAAGGGAGGCGAGCTCGGAGGCGAGCTCGGAGGCGAGCGGGTTTGACGGGGACAGCGGGACACGCGCCGTTGTTGTCCCGGTAATTGAGACGTCGCCGGAACACGGACGACTGCAGTCTGTCTCTCTCGCACCCCCTGCGGCCGTGCGGGACGCGCCGTGGGTGCGAGAGAGAGGCAGAGCGGCGCTCGGCGCCGCGGTGCTGCTATGCAGCGGCGGCCATCGGTCTCTGTCGCCGAATGCGCGGCGCGCGGCCGCGACGGGGACGACGAGCACCACGACGACGGCGTTGCGTTTCTGGCGAAGAGGCAAACAAGTAAGGAGAAAAAGCAGCACCAAACAAAAACAAAAAAAAACAAGAGCCGCGACAAAGGGGCGCAGAATGCGCCGCGACAGACGAGGCCGACAAGGGTATACAAAAGCCAAGCCAGGCCGAAACAGGAGGCGTGCCTGGCGCACTTCCTTGCTTTCCGTCCACCTCGCCTCAGGTAATTGGTCGCCTTGTCCGGCGGGGAGGGGGAGGGGAGGGGGTGATTTGATTAGAAATTTGGCGGGGAGCTGGGAAGCGGCGAAGGGGCCGAGTCATCGCCGGGCTGGGCCGAGCCTTGAGGCCCAGCTGAGCCCCGCCGTGGATGGGCCCGGCCTGAATCTGTCCAGAAGTTAATTACAACTTCCAGGCCATTTGTCGGGCATCAAAGAGGGCCGTGCTTGGCTCTGCTTCGCCCCACTCCGGTGCCCATACATCAATTAAGGTGCGATGCAGGGCGGGTCCGGGCCGTGTCGACGCGCGCCTCCAGGGCCGGAACCGGAAGGGCCGGTCTCGTAGTGCGTGAAGGACGACGGCGGCAGTCAAGGCCGCGGCGACGGGGTGGTACCGTGGTACCCGGGTGATCCGCGCTGTCCGGCCATCGGAGATCGGGGCCGTTCGCCCCGCCTCGCCCCGCCTCGCCCCGCCTCGCCGGCATGGCCTTTAACGACGCGGCAACTTTTTTACGACCCCCGCGGAAATCGAGTCGCCCTGTCTCCGCTGGCGGGCCATGACGACGCCGACGTCCAGCCCGGCGGCCTTGGCGGCCTCGACGCGCACGCACGCACGCCGCGGGGGATCTGTGTCGCTGCAAGGCCAAGCTCGTGGAGCTGCAGTGGGGCGTGCGGTGGCGTGGCGACGTGACGCACTTTCTTGAAAGCCGCTAGGCCGGCTGCGCGAGGCTGCGTGGGTGGAGGCCGGAGACGCACCCTTGTTGGTGTCGTGTGGCGCTGCCGGCGCTGCCTCGCCTTCCTCGCCTGCCGCACCGCAGATTACCCAAGACGGCCGGCAGGGCGGGCTGGGCTCGCGCGGCGGCCGCCTCAACCAACCGCGTGACGGCGTGGCGGCGTGACGCAAGCCCCGAGTTTGGCCGCAAAACGGCAGAGCAGTCACCCTCCATTCCCGGAGGCCCGCGCCGCAGTGGTTTAAGCCCCGTGCCGCGCCGTCCCCGCCCACGCAGCAGCCGAGAGGGGGCCGACGGGGAATCCCGGCAGCAAAGCCTTGGCGCAACGGACGGCGTCGACAAATCTGAGTGGGTGTCGGCGTCGCCGTGGCCTGCCTGCCTGCGCGCTTTAATTCTTCGGGCGTCTTTGTTTGCGCGACGGGGCTCGCTGTTGGCTCCTTTTTCGCGCGCTGAGGGAAGAGCCTGAATGGCGTGACGATTTTTTGGAGGCATCTGTCAGTGGGGTGGCGGGGCGCGGACACCGGAGACGCCTGTGGTGTCGCGGCCCCTGGTGTCGGCGCCACGGCACCGGAACCCGATCTTCGGGATCAAGCTCTCACTGCGAAAGGGTTGCGGGGCGCGCGGCATTGTTCTACTTTTGGCATTTGGAGGGGGAGGGGGGGGGCGCTGATCCTCGCCAAGACGGGCTGCAGGCTGCCGCGCCAGCCAAGGCCAATTAGGCGGCGTTGTTGTCGCGACGGCAACCCTTCCGCCTGGCCGGCTGCAGTGGCCTAGCTGCCCCGGTGTGCGCAGTGCGCAGGTGCGCTCTGGGACAAGCCGGGGCCGGCCGGGCCGTGGCAAGCTCGGGCATTCCGCTTTCCAAATGGGCTGCGATGCCATATTGCAGCGCCCTTCCCGTTTTTCCCGCCCTTATTTTTATCAAAATAATAAATTCGCTCTGCTTGTTTTACATTATGTCGAACCGGGCTGTCGCAACGACGCCGCCGGGTTGGGCCGCCGCCGCCGCCTCGCACGCTGTCCTCGATTTTTTTAAAGGATTTTTTTCGTCTTTGCTTGTTTTTCTCTCGAGCTCCCATAACCCAGTTTATCGACGGTTTGGTTTAGCCAGCCGATGCGGCAGTGTCTCGATGGCAAGAGGGAATAGAGGGGGAAGGAGGGGGGCGAAATAACGCGGAATAATTTAATCCGAACCGAATTAGGATTGGCAGGGCAGAGGGGCGTGCCGCTTACTGCTCCACTGGGCACCGATTTGAGGCGGGTCGCTGCGTGGCGTGCCATATTTGCTCCCGTGTTTTGTGTGTGTGTGTGTGTGTGTGTGTGTTTGCTGGACGAAGTGCGACATCGGCACTATACGCCGGCCGAGCTGTTGACTTTGGCTATCGCTTTCTGTTTGAGACGGGTGGCGTCTGGAGCGGATGAAACAGCTCGGCCGTGGGTTCGGGTGGGGGGTCCGGGTTCGGGTTGGGGTTTGGGCGGGGCGGGGGGGGCGGGGCGCAAGCCAGGCCAGTGGGCCCCAATTCATATACAAAACGCTCCTCCATGCATACGCTTGACCCCAAGGGGAAGGGCTCTGCGTCTGCGGCCGGCTTCTCTCGTCTCGTCTCTCTCCGAAAGGAAAATAAAAATAATCCATCGCGGCAACCGAAATAGGAACCGCTTCTTCACGTCGCGCGTCGGCCCCGCCCTTATAACTTTGTCCCGCAAAGTGCCTCGGACGGTTTGTTTCCCTCGACATGGACATGCCCTGTGGCGGCCATGCCAGGCGCATCCTGCCCTGTAAGTAACCAACTTTTGCGACATCCCCCCCCCCCCCCAAAAAAAAAAAAAAAAAAAACATGGATTCGCCCTTGCGGCTGTCGGGACTCACCTCGTTGACGAAGATCCAGAGGCGGATGATGTAGGACGGCAGGTTGAGGGCGATGAAGACGGTGGACACGACGAGCAGCATCTCGGTCACCTTGGACTGCGTGCCGCCGGGGCGGGTGCTGCCGCGGTGGTGCGTCGCCCTGCGCACCGTGCGCCGGCCCCGCATGCTGCAAGCACCACGACATGCTTTCAAATCTCCGCGTCGTGTCTGCTCCCCTTTTTATTATGATTCTCTTTACAAAAGATGAAAACGCCAGGCGGAGACGTTTCGCTCGTCTTTTTTTTTTTTTTTTTGCGGTGTGCCGCCGCCCCAGCGCTGACGCCCCGACACCCTAATACCGCACGTCGAGCCAATGCGGATGAACGGCGCCAACACCGCGCTCCAATTGCCCGCCATTTGTGCGGCGCGGCAGGCACGGCACGGCGCGGCGTCACTGATGGCGCACACCGCGGAAAGGCCGTGCCGCCGTTGATTGTGTCCCGCCGATTTGCCTGGCCGTGCCGAGCCGCGCCGCGCTACGCAGTGGCGGGATTAGCCGAGCCTCACACGCCAAATTGGTTCCGGGAAGGGGATGCTGCCGTGGGGCCGTGCCGTGCCGCCGTCAGGCCGCGCCGGCTGCAGAGCGAACAGGCTGACGACCTTCACCGCCGCGAGGATCATCATGACCACCACGGCGATGACCTAAGCAGCCGGCTGACGGGGACCACGGCGACGGCGGCCACAGCCTCGCAGTGCCTCGCAGCCCGTCGTGTTCGATCCGTTTCATTACGCGGGGACAGCTGCCAGCCTGCCAGCCGCACGTCGCCGAGCGGCGCGCCGCCACGGCCACCACCACCGAAAAACATATTCCCGCGACGACACGGGGCGTCCGTGTCACCGCGCGTCCCGCCGAGTGCCCCTCGCCTGGCGCAGCCCGGCGCGGCCTCATGTTCCATTCATAATGGCGGCCGGGGCGGGGCGGGGTGCCTTCATGTTTGATGGACCGACTGCTGCCGGCCCGCGTCGCCGAGCGAGTGCTGGTTGTGGTTAGTTTTGCGCCCCCGCCCGTGCACCTGTGTGTGTGTGTGTGTGCGTGCGTGCGTGCGTGCGCGGCGCGTTGGGGCGTGCGTGCGTGAGCGGGGAGGGTGCGCAAGGCTGATGGGGCGCGAACGCACCGCGTGCTGCGTTCCGCTGGTTCCGTTGACGAGGGACAGATTTTCCGCGGTTTCGGCGTGAGCCCCGCTGAGCGAGCAGCCTCCCTTTTCCCGCTTGCCTTGCCGGTGTATGATCGGATTGCGAATAAAGTGCCCTCCGTTTACTCGCGCGTCAGCTTGCCTTGGCGGCAGGCGCGTGCCGTGCACACACAGCCACGCACACCCAAGTCGCGGGTGAGAAAAATTAAAATTGCCCGCGGGACTTGAACGATGGTCGGTCTCTTATTCGAGAAATAGTCGGCGTGTGAATGGTGAGTGACGGCGGCGTGCCGGTTTGCGCGCTACAGTGGAGGGGCGGCTTGAACGTCGTCGCTGGCCCTGCGGCAGGCTCCGTTATCCGGGTGGCCTGGGTGCGGTGGCTCGGCGGCGGGTCGTTTGCCGGCGGCGGCACTGCACCCGTAGATCTAGGAGGCCGGGACGCTGCGCGACGCGCTGCGTGCGTGTCGCTCCGCTACCCGGCCATACCGCCGCCGCGCGGGCCGCCCCGCACCGCACCTACCCGGTGCCGCCTTTGTGGGGCTGCTCCGGGCCGCTCCGTGACGCACGCCCTTCCCCCCCCCCCCCCCTCCGTCGCGCTGCTGAAATGCGGCGCCGCGGGGGGAAGGGGGGGAAGGGGCCGGGCGGGGAATAAATTTCGGCCAGTTGCCTTCACAATTCGCGCCACACGCCGCGGCGCCGCGGTTAGTATATGGCGGCTTTGGTGTGCGTGTGTGTGTGCGTGTGCTTGTGTTTTAGTGCGAGGGTGTGAGTGCGCACGTAGTCCGCCGGAGAGTATGTGGTTTGTGTGTGCGTGCCGGAAATGGTTTATTTCCCTCTTTTAACGTTGTGTCGTGTGTGTGTGCAGATAGTCAGCGTGTGCGTGTTTTGTTGGTAAGAAAGAATGGAGTGCGCTCTCGGCTCGCAGCCTGCGTATTTTTGTCCCATTAGGCGGCTGGCTCTGCGCTCGGCGCGGCTCTCGGCGGCTCTGCGCCACGCGGGCTCGGGGCAATAAACTGGACCCTGAGCTGGTCGACAAAAGGGTTTCACGTGTGGGACTCAGCTGGCGGGCCTAGGACCAGGCCGCGCTGATTCCAAACGGCGCTTTCGTCGCTCCGTCTCTCTCGCACCCACGGGGCGCCCCGAGTAGGTGCGAGCGAGACGGAGCGACGAGATGTCACGAGATGTGCACTGCCCCGGACTCGGCCTGCAGCCCCCCAGCAGCCGGCGGCCCTTTTATGTGGCCCTCTCTGCCTGCGGCCCCGCGGTCGCCGCGCTGTGCTTGAGGACCTTCTCCTGCTGCCCGAGTGCGTTCCGGGCACGGACCCCAGACTCGCCTCCACGCAGACACACTGCGAGGACGTGGCGCGGCGGAGACACGTGCGGCCGAGAAGCCGCATGCAGACTGCCGGCGCCGCGACCTGCTTGGCGTCGCAGAGGGCGCCCCCTGCGTGTCCCTGGCGGCGGCGGTCACGTCCGCGGAGGCGTGGAGGCCGCTAGAGGCCGTCGGCGCGGCCAGGGAACGGACCGCCACTTTATTAGCAAAGTTTAAGGGGCCCGGTCGCCGGGGTGGCCGTCCGCCCGGGCCGCCGCAGCCGTCGGGGACGCGTCCCCGGCCTCGCGATTGGGCGAGCCCGGCGCGGCGAGGCGGAGGGGGCCGAGCGACGGGGACCGAGAGGTCCTCGCAAACCGTCCAAACCGACCGCCACCGACCGCCCGACCGGGGCCGGCAGGGCTGGAGCGTCGAAAATCACTCAGTGGAGCGTTCTGGGCCGTCCGGGCTCCGAGTGGGGTGCGGTGCACTGTTTGAGCAGCGAGGTGCGTGGCGGCCGCGTCCCTGGCCGTGTCCCTGGCCGTTCGCCAGGTTGTCGTGGCGGTACAGCCAGCCAGCAGTCCTTGCCATCCGCCGCCCCCGCTGCTGGGCGACGCGGAATAAGGGGCTGGCTGGCGGGACTTCTTTGTTTGCCTTGGTCCTACTTTTCCTTTTGCCCCCCCGGCTGCGTGGCCGCGGCGGCCGTGGGGCTGTGCGAGAATGCGAGGTGTTCGTCGTCCCGTCCGCTTATCGCGAGCGCGATAAGGGAAACAGGTGGGCCTGGGCCGGTCTGGGCCATGGCACCAGCCCTCCTAAGAGGTTTTAATTTTCATATTTTGCTTTGCGCTTTTTTTCCTCGCCGCCCCGACGTCCCTGCCGGTGCAGGCTGCCGGGCCAGGCGCTCCCAAAGGGCTGCTGCTCATTGAATTATATGAAAACGCGAAGCGCTGCGGATGGGGATAAAATTGCCGCCGCCTGGCGCTGCCGGCGCTGCCGCTTGGCGGTGGCAGGCTGGCCGGCCGGCCCGGCCCCGCGCGGTTTAGTCTGGATAAAAGACATGAATCTTGTCTGCTTTATCCTCCAGTGCCGCCCGGCCCAGCCCGCCCGGTCGCCGAGGGACGCGCCGGATCCGGTGGCGGACAAAAAGAAGGAAAAGAGACGCTCGCAGCTGCCTGCCGCCGTTTCCCGGAACCGCGTCGCGAGAAGCGCGCAAATCTCTGCTGCCAATTTCGTAATTTCACGCCGGCCTGGGCGTGGCGTTGTTTGGGCTGGCGCGCGCTTCACACTCGTCGCGGCCTCGGCGCCGCAAGGAATGCCAAGCAGGCGGGCGACGTTTCCGTGCATTTAGGGTGGGGGAGGTCGCGGAGTAGAGCGCCCGCCAAGTCGAGGGTAGGCCAGCCCGCAACGCACTTCGGCCGGAGCGCCCGCCAAGTCGAGGGTAGGCCAGCCCGCAACGCACTTCGGCCGGAGCGCCCGCCAAGTCGAGGGTAGGCCAGCCCGCAACGCGCCTCGGCCGGAGCGCCCGCCAAGTCGAGGGTAGGCCAGCCCGCAACGCACTTCGGCCGGAGCGCCCGCCAAGTCGAGGGTAGGCCAGCCCGCAACGCACTTCGGCCGGAGCGCCCGCCAGGTCTCGCGACGAAGGGTTGCGGATGCCTGGGCGACAATGCATTTTAGACCTCACGACGTTCCGTACAGATACCGCAACAACAAGGTCGCATCAAGAGGAGGGTAGGAGTGAAGAGGCTGAAGCAAGGCTAGAAGACCTGCTCAACACAGCCCCTAGAAACGGGGTGAACAAAGACGAGTGTCAGACTCGGCTAAGGTGTGTAGGGGTGAACGGCCAAAAGCTGCTCCCGCTACATGCCCAGATGCGTGGGCGTATGTACCCGGTCTACCGAGAAAACCACTCCTCTCAGTAGGGACGCCCCGTCACGTGCTGGTGTATCACCGACATGGCCGGGCGGGCCCGAAAGCCAGACGATCACTTGTGGTCCAGGCATTAATCGCAATCGCAAGTCGAGGGTAGGCCAGCCCGCAACGCACTTCGGCCGGAGCGCCCGCCAAGTCGAGGGTAGGCCAGCCCGCAACGCACTTCGGCCGGAGCGCCCGCCAAGTCGAGGGTAGGCCAGCCCGCAACGCGCCTCGGCCGGAGCGCCCGCCAAGTCGAGGGTAGGCCAGCCCGCAACGCATTTCGGCCGGAGCGCCCGCCAAGTCGAGGGTAGGCCAGCCCGCAACGCACTTCGGCCGGAGCGCCCGCCAAGTCGAGGGTAGGCCAGCCCGCAACGCACTTCGGCCGGAGCGCCCGCCAAGTCGAGGGTAGGCCAGCCCGCAACGCACTTCGGCCGGAGCGCCCGCCAAGTCGAGGGTAGGCCAGCCCGCAACGCACTTCGGCCGGAGCGCCCGCCAAGTCGAGGGTAGGCCAGCCCGCAACGCACTTCGGCCGGAGCGCCCGCCAAGTCGAGGGTTGGCCAGCCCGCAACGCACTTCGGCCGGAGCGCCCGCCAAGTCGAGGGTAGGCCAGCCCGCAACGCACTTCGGCCGGAGCGCCCGCCAAGTCGAGGGTAGGCCAGCCCGCAACGCGCCTCGGCCGGAGCGCCCGCCAAGTCGAGGGTAGGCCAGCCCGCAACGCACTTCGGCCGGAGCGCCCGCCAAGTCGAGGGTAGGCCAGCCCGCAACGCGCCTCGGCCGGAGCGCCCGCCAAGTCGAGGGTAGGCCAGCCCGCAACGCACTTCGGCCGGAGCGCCCGCCAAGTCGAGGGTAGGCCAGCCCGCAACGCACTTCGGCCGGAGCGCCCGCCAAGTCGAGGGTAGGCCAGCCCGCAACGCACTTCGGCCGGAGCGCCCGCCAAGTCGAGGGTAGGCCAGCCCGCAACGCACTTCGGCCGGAGCGCCCGCCAAGTCGAGGGTAGGCCAGCCCGCAACGCACTTCGGCCGGAGCGCCCGCCAAGTCGAGGGTAGGCCAGCCCGCAACGCACTTCGGCCGGAGCGCCCGCCAAGTCGAGGGTAGGCCAGCCCGCAACGCGCCTCGGCCGGAGCGCCCGCCAAGTCGAGGGTAGGCCAGCCCGCAACGCACTTCGGCCGGAGCGCCCGCCAAGTCGAGGGTAGGCCAGCCCGCAACGCACTTCGGCCGGAGCGCCCGCCAAGTCGAGGGTAGGCCAGCCCTCAACGCGCCTCGGCCGGAGCGCCCGCCAAGTCGAGGGTAGGCCAGCCCGCAACGCACTTCGGCCGGAGCGCCCGCCAAGTCGAGGGTAGGCCAGCCCGCAACGCACTTCGGCCGGAGCGCCCGCCAAGTCGAGGGTAGGCCAGCCCGCAACGCACTTCGGCCGGAGCGCCCGCCAAGTCGAGGGTAGGCCAGCCCGCAACGCACTTCGGCCGGAGCGCCCGCCAAGTCGAGGGTAGGCCAGCCCGCAACGCACTTCGGCCGGAGCGCCCGCCAAGTCGAGGGTAGGCCAGCCCGCAACGCACTTCGGCCGGAGCGCCCGCCAAGTCGAGGGTAGGCCAGCCCGCAACGCGCCCGAGTCAAGGGCTCGTCCTGTCTCTCTCGCACTCGTGTGCCATAGGGGTGAGGGGCGGCGGGATCGCTCGACAGACCGTGTTACACCCCCGGCCTCCGCGGCGCTCTCCGTCCCCTGGGAAGGCGGTGGGCGAGCAGGTGGGTTCGCGTGGGTCCGTTGACTCTGGGCTCCCCGCGCAGCCCACGGCAGCCAAGCAACGCGGAACTTGTTTGCATTCCAAACCACCGGCTGGGGATGGATTTATGCGCGCCGCGTTGCCGGGTTTGTTATCCTCGTGTGTCCATCTCTGGCGGGGCGGGCGCGCTTGTGATGGATGTCGGCCGGCGATGATGAGTTGGCATTGACGGCTCGCTGAATACAGTCCGCGGAGGGGGAGGGGGTGCCTTTTGCGGCCCGATCCACGCCCAGGGCGGACCGCGCCGCCCCTATCAGTGGTGTTCGGCTCTGTGGGGTGTCAACCAGCGGGGCGGGCCGCGCTGGAGGTGATGAAGAGGGGACTTTTCCGACTTTCGTGTCGCCCCGAATGCGATGGACTGGTTTCGGCTCGACGGCGCGCTACACTGGTAGAAGCGAAGCGTACTTTTACGCCCTAGTTTTGCCTGTGTAGTGGTGGGGCGGGCACGTCCCACGGGCCGCGCCAGGCCCGCGCTAATGCGAGGTTCGCGCCGCGTGCGCCGCGTGCGCTGCGTGCTTACCTGCCGCTGCCGTTGAGGACGATCTGCGGGCACTGCATGTGCTGCGTGTTCTGGTTGGTGAGGTCGCGGCGCGCGCGCGCCAGCCGCCACACGGTGCGCGCGATGCACGCGTTGAGCGTCAGGATGAGGAACACGGGCACGAAGAGGGTGAGGATGATGTCGGCGTAGTTGAGCATGTTGGCGAGGTTGCGCCACGGCGCCTGCAGCCGGCAGACGGGCACCGTGATGTTGACGGTGTGCACCAGGGCCGAGGCCGTGCCCGACGTCGAGGCCAGCGCCCCGTCGGCGCCCGCCACCTCGGTGGGCACCTCGGTCGGCACCACGGCCGCGATGTAGAGGTACGGCGAGTAGATGCTCAGCCCCACCACGATGAGCGTGCCCAGGATGGCCCGGGCGCGCGCCACCGTGCACATGGACAGCCTTTGCAGCGGGTAGCTCACCGCCACAAACCTGGAGTGGGACATGGCGGTCGCTTTAGTTTTAAAACCCATTTTGTCGTGGCTGCTGAGAATGCTCCTTCGGCGCCCACTTACCTCTCCACGGTGAAGGCCACGACGAACCACACGCTGAGGAAGCTACACACGTACTTAATGTAAACCAAGAGCTGGCAGAAGCCGTTCTTGTTGAAGACGGGGACGTCGATCAGCTCGAGCCACGTGGCGCCCACCGCCACCAGGCAGCACGTGTCGCTGATGGCGAGGGCCGACAGGTAGTAGCTGCACAAAGGGGGCAAATTCGCAGATTGGAAAGTGGAGTTGCTTTGGCCGAGCGACGCCGGCGCGGTTCGCTTACCTGCTGGACAGCTTCTTGAGCTTGGTGCCGAAGAAGACGACGACGCAGAGGCAGTTGCCGAGCGTGCCCAGGGTGACGAGCACGGGCATGAGCCAGAGCTGGATGGCGTAGAGCACAGGGTCGACGGGCAGGGGCCCGGACTGGCCGTCCCCCACACTGGCGTTGGGCTGCAGGCCCGGGGGGGCGAAGGCCCCTCCCGGGGCGCCATAGGCGGGGTCGGCGTCGTCCGCCGGCGTGGTCCAGGCCGGGGGGGTCCACGACGTGGAGGTCCACGACCCCCAGTCCGTGGCCTCCAGGAGGGCGGCGGCATCCCCCGCGTCCTCGACCATCGCTCGGCCACGCCTCAGCCAGGCAGGCGGCCCGCCGGGCGCAGGCCGCTGGGCCGCACCGGGCCCGCCGTGGCCGCCATGCCCGCCGGGCCTCGGGGCCCCGAAGGGCGGAACCTGAAGGGAACAAAGCACGCGCGATTGGCATTGGCTGGCGAAGCGCGAAGCCTGCGATGCTCGAATATCGACGTTTCATTTTCCTTGCGTGTGTTTGTGTATTTTGGCCCCCGGCGCCATGCCACACTCTCTAGTTTAAACTTTGATCAAGGTTGCCCTTCCCCCCGCCCCCTCCGCGTATAAGCCTCATAAATTTTTCAGTAGCGGAAACTACTTTGGCGCCGGAGCTGCATGCAAGCCTCATCTGCGGTCCGCGTTTTGACGTCTAGTTGGCTCGCCATTGAGCCGTGCTGCACGGCCGTCGGCCCCCTCCCACCCCTAGGGCACTCGCAGCGAGAGAGAGAGAGAGAGAGAGAGGGCGACAGAAGCACTGTTCCGAACCAGCCTGCCGCGAGAAATGGACGGAAGCCAAAGCCGCACAATGGGCCACGGTCGTCAACTTTCAAACACATGGCGTGGGGGACGAGCTGCAAATCAATTTGGCAACGTGGTCGAACAAACGGTTCCGATATCCTCGCGTCTTTCTGTTTGTCCCTCCATGCTTTCACTTTTTGCCCCCGGAACGCACGCAAAGCTCTGTGCTGTACACACAGTCGCTGGGCTGGCTTCCGGCTTGGGCCTGCCGCCCCACCAGGAAATGATTTATCTTTCAAGTTCCGCGAGAAACGACATCGACGGTTCAGTGGTCACTGCTTTGGCGTCGTCAGTTGAAAGGGACAAATGGCGTTTGAGCGCCAGGCCGCCAGACGCCGCCAGACGCCGCCAGACGTCGCCTCTTTATAGTCCTTAGAATCGCGCGGCTTGTTTCACTCGCCTCCTGATATTCCCCTGACTTCCTCGTCGGCCACGTGTCCAGTTGCCCCCTTTTTACCCGGCGCGTGCGTAATCAGATTAAGCGAGTTGTCACCAGCCCTGCCCCTCGCTCCTGCGCGCGCCGCTCGTTGTAAGCTACTTTGTCTGTGTGTTTATGCAGAGTGTTGCTGGTGTGTTGCAGGTATGTGGGAGCCCTTGGCCGGGTCCTTGCCGCTGGGCCGCTGGGTCCTGGCCGCTCGGTGAGCCCCTCGCATCCGCGCAGCATTCCTCCGCCGGCGTTCGTCGGCACACAATTTATCGGCCGCTGCCGGGCAATTAACGTGGAACCGTCGGCAAGATTTATCGAGATTGGAAAGAAGGGGCGCGATAAACAATACACCGGCGGAATGGAGTTTGTTCGCGTCTCTCTCGCACGCGTGCGGCCTAGCGGGGAGTGCAATGAGAGGGAGGGGGATGGAGCCAGCCCGGGGCTTGTGGCGCGCATCAATCCGCAGGTGTCGGTAAGCTGGCCGCGAAATTTGTCTCGAGGCCGCGGCGCTGCGGCTGGCCGCTGATGACGTGGGCAGGGCGCGGCCTGGCGGGGCGCGGCGGGACCAGCAGAATGGAGGTGTACAGCAGCCTGAAATAGCTCCCAGGAGTCTCGGCCCGCCAAGGCACTGAAGGCACCCAAGGCGGGCCGCTGCTGAGCCCCTCGTCATCATGCAGGCATTGACAGACCCGGCCCGACGACGAGGCCGCGGCGCGGGGCGTCGGGGCAAGGTGGAAGTTTTAGAGCCGGATTGGGGCGGGGCGGGGCGGGGCAGTGACAAGCGATGAATCTCCAGCAAGGCACTCCGCGCGACGGGTAGTACCGCACCCCGGCCTGTCTCCCTGCCTGCAGGCTGATTCCAAACCGTCGCTCTGTCTCTCTCGCACCCGCACGGCTTGCCCGGAGCGAGACGGAGAGACAGAGCGAACCAGCGCGCTGTCTGGCTGCGAGGAGCAGCAGGGCGATAAACGAGGGAGACGAGGTGGTCGCGCCACTTGCGCGTGTCTGAGTTTGCGGGGGCCGTCGGTGTGGCGGGGCTCTGTATAACTTGAAGCAAGTCAAGGTGGGCTTCTGGAGAAGGCAACGCCCTTCTTTCAGTCCTTTCAGAGTCCTTTACTCGCGACTGCCGAGCCGGCGGGGGCACACTCTCCTTGCCGCAGTGTGAGCCCTAATTGCGTTGCCCTGGCGTTGCCCTCCACCCGGCCTGCCCGTCCGCCATTGGAAAGGCGCGTATCCGTCCGCCCGTATTTTATGTGGCTGTTTTTGTAGGGTGTGTGTTTTTCTTTCCGCCGCTGCGTTCGCGCTGGCGCTGGCGCTCCTTGTCGGGCGCGAGGCAACGGGAGGTGCACGGCACGGCTCGGCGCCGAGTCCGTCGGGAAGGTCCGGGTCCGGCGGGTGGTGGCCGAGTGCCGGTTCGCTAATAGCCTCCCCGCCGGGGCGGTTTCTTGCCGCGCGGCACACTGTGGGCGGCCACCTAGACGGGACGCTAAACGTCGCCCCACCCCCTCGGCAGCTAACGAGACGGTGCCGTTTTTTCCCGCCTTCGCGCCTATGTTATTCCGTTTTACGGCTTTTCGCCAAGTTTTCCTCGACAGGGAAAACAGTGGGCCACGCCCCGCTCCGCCTTGTAGGCCGACTGCGCCCCGACCCGCGCGCCGAGGCGTGGCACTGGCCTGACTCGCCGGAGAAAAATCGCCGGAAAAAAGCGGGGAAAAGGCCGGACGCAATGCCGCCGCGCCGTAAGCCAGCCGCCCGGCTGTCAGGGGCCCTCTGGCGAGTCAACACACACGCCATTTGGCGTCCCCAGGCCCCAGGGCGGCTGGGGCGCCGGGGCCTCGGCCGGGGCCGCCTCCCCGAGTGCACGCCGCCGGCCTCCACGGCCTTGAGCAGCGTGGGGGCCTGGGCGGGTTTGGCCGCCCGGCGGTCGCGGGGGCGGCCTGCAGCCATCCATCTACGCCGTCGGGGCCGTCTGTGTTGCTGGCGGGGTGTGACGCCGACGCCGGTCGAGGCGGATTGGATTTGCTCTCATTTGCCGCACGATTGCCGACCGAGTAACCCCGCCCCGCCCCGCTCCGCCCTGCCCTCGCTGCATTATGCCGCCGCCCCGGCGCCGCGCCGAGGAATCCGAGAGACTCTTTCATTTCACTTTACAATGGCCTTTGCCGATATCGCACCGCCGACGGCGTCCCTCGCCCTCCGACCCGACCCCTCTCCCCCGTCCATGCTGTCGCGGTGTTTCGCGCCACGGGTTTGGCACGATTTCATCCCTGGAGTGCCCGGGCTAGCGGGCTGAGTGGCAAAAGGGGAGGGGGGAGTAGTTTGTTATGGCAATTATGCCCGTGTCGGCGAGTGCACTCGCGGGGCGGGGCGATCGTTCGCGCAGCCTCTATCGACCAATTCCCAAGTTTTTAACAATCAATTATTTTTTGAAAACTTTTTTTAAACGTGGAGAGGCCCGCTCCTTTTGTGTGTGGACGTCAGTGAAATTACAGTGGTGTGGATGTGGCGCTGCGGCGGGCCGGGGCGTCGCTACTGCAGGCTGCAGGGCTGCATGCCGTTGGCACCGACTCCAAGTAGGGCAGCCCGTCGCCGTCCCCGGGGAGCCCCCCGACGCCGGGTTCAAGGACGACGTGGTCGACGCGGTGGTCCCGTTCCGGGCGGGGACGAGCCAGGACGAGCCAGGACGAGCCAGTCGGGCCGAATTGCAATGAATCGCCCGGCCGCACACGGTCGTTTGTCTTGGCGCCGCATTCGTATTCGTATTGGGAGGGCCGCTGCCGGCGTATGGAGTGGAGTAGCACTCGGCGGCGCTGGCGCCTTTTCCTCCTCCAGATGGATGACGCCGAGGACGTTGAGGACGTTCGCGTTCGCGCGCCTCGCTGACGGGACAGTGATGCAGTGGTGCGTCGCTCCCCACCGCCGCGCCGCCGACAAGCGGCAGACTGATCGCGAGGGGCGTTCTCATCGCTCCGTCTCTCTCTCTCTCTCTCGCGGCGCGTCCCGTCTAGGCGCGCGCGAGCGAGAGAGAGAGAGAGAGAGAGACGGAGCGACGAAAACGCCTCTCGGAATCGGTCGACGGGGCGCGTGCCAGGACGAGACGCATCAATGGCGGGGACGGATCTATTTCGCGGAGCGCGGAGCGTGGAGCGCGAGCAACGGCTCGCGTCGCGGAGCAGCGAGGCGCGCGCGGCGTATTGAAAAATTGGCCCAGGATGCGGCGTGTGTGTGTGTGCGTGAGTGTGTGTGTGGGCGGGGTAAATGGGAGTACACCGTGGGGCGCGGGGCCGCCTTTGTGTGGCTCCGCACGGATATGGAGAAGGGTTGCCGTGTTCGAAACCGCGCCGCGGCACGCCGCTTGTTTACAAGATGGAGTGAAAATGGCAAACGTTAATGTTTTCATTCGGTTTTGCGGTTCGTTTTTGCAGTGTCGTGGATGATGGTGATAGTGCTGCTGACGTGTTTCCGACAGTGTTTGTTGATCGAAGCCGCCGCTGCCGCCGCGGCTCCAGGTCGAGACCGGCAGCCGCCTTGTCAAACAGACTGTGTGCGGCTCTCGAACGGTTGGGCCGGGCCCGCCGGGCCGGGCTACACCGGCCAGGCTCCCGGTGCGGTTGTCCGCAGCTGCCGGGCCGAAGTGCCACACCGTTGTTTAGTTTGCACCGCCCGGCCGGCCTGCTGCCCCGGCCATTACCGAAACGATGGCTCCCGATGAGCGGTGGCGGTGTGGCGGTCTAATCCTTTTGGATCCGGGATGGGAAGTGCGAGGTGCCAGGGTGACCGCGAGGCGGGGGTGGCCCCGTGGCAGCACACCGGGCGCGTGCGTTGGTGGTAGTGTCGGCCCACGTGGCTCCGTGTCTGCTGGGCTTGCCCGCCCTGGCCCGCCCTGTGTACACTGCGATGGGTGCGCCACTGTAGAGTCCTTGGCAGTGGCGTGGCGCCTTGGGCCAAGCCCACGCCCACCTCCACGTCGCGCGGCGTAAATGAGTAAAGGAACACGGAGTGTGTGCGTTGGCGGTCGATGCCCTCTTTTTGTCTTTTTGTCAGAGCTTCCCTTTCTCTCTGTCGGGTGCACTGTCGAGCAGCGTGGCGCATTCAGCATCCGACCAAGGGGGATCCGCATTGTGCCACGCCATGCCACGCCATGCAGGGAGTTGTTGGTTTTGTCCGTCCGTCCGCGCAGCTCATTCTTCCCGTTTTTTTACCAGGGCGAGGGGAAACATTTCGGAACTGTGTTCGCGCACACTGTATAATCGAAACGAAAAGCCATTAAAAACTATCGGCTCGACGGCAAAAGGATCATCTAAACTTTGGCATCGTGTCGAGCGATCGGCACACTCCAACTCCCGCACTATAAGAAAGTCCGGCCCCGCGCTGTGAGTTGATTCAGCTCGGCCGTTTTTCGTTTTCCGGCCTCGGCTCGCGCTGTTCGCGCTATGACGGCGGCACAATGGCAGGCCGTGACAGCGCGCGGCCCGCCACTGGTTTTTACAGTGGAGGCCTCGCGGGGAACGTATTGTATACCTGCCGCCTGCAGTAAATCGTGGCTATCGCAGGTGAGGTTTCATGCAGATTTCGGCGCGATGACAGCTCTGCACAATCGGGAATGGACTCGCGCGCTCTCTCTCTCGCACGATTATCGAGTTTTTAAACTGACTGTACAGTTTTGCGAAGTTCGGCTCGCGAACTCGCTGCTCGTGACAGTGCAGGCGTCGCGTCGGGGGACTGCCCTGCAGTGTGCCCCCGTGCCCCGCCGCGCCACCGCGAGTGCGGCCCTATGACAGTGCACTGCCGTGGCATTTGGCCCTCGACGCCGTTCGCTCGGGTTTGTGGCGGTGGCGGCCGCGGGTGCACGGCGCTGTCCTTGACCATGACCCCGGACACCGAGGGCGGCCAAGGGCGCCGCCAGGGTGAGGACGGCGTCGTCGACGCGGTGGCGGTTGATCGGGAAACCGCGGGGACCGCAGCCACCGCCAGAGGCAGCCAGCGGCGGCGCGGTGCGCGGTACAGTAGTACGTTAGACTGGGTCTACACGGCGCGAGCGAAGCGACCATCTTCCCTCCACGCCACCGGCGGGCGCGCGCCACCGTCATGAACCTGTCCACTCCGTCGGGGTCGGGCCCGGCGGCAGGCGGGTGGTTTGTTTGGTTACAGGGCGTAAGTGCCGCGCGGCGAGGCCAGCACGGCCGGTCTGCCCCGCGGCGGCCACGTGCCCGTCGAAGGGGCCCCGCGCCCCGCGGCGACAGGTGGGGGAGGCGGAACAATGGGGCTCGAAAGTGAGTCCGTGTTTGCAGCAGTTTTCCCGCCTGTCAGGGTCGGCCCGAACGACTGGCCCCGCGTGGCGGCACGGCCCCGCAGTCAGAGGGGCGGGCCGCGCGGCCGGTATGCGGGGTCGTTGTAAAGGCGGAGGGGCAGGCGGGGCAGGTCGTTCACTCGCTCATCGCGGTCCTGACGGTCCTGACGACGGCCGTGATGGCGGGGCACGGCGGGGCATGGCGGGCCGGGGATGCCGGTGCGCTGCGGTCAGGCCGCGTTATTACGCCCCGCGAAACGCGACCGCGAGATATGAGAAAGGCGGGGGGAGGGGAGGGGAGGGGGTTGGTGGTCGCCGTGGGACCCTCGCTCCCCCTCACACCTTTACGCCCAAATCAAATCGGCGGGGGCGGTTTTTTTTTGTTCTTTTTGTCTCATCTTTCACCTCTCTTGCTTTCTTTGGTAAAAACTGCTGCTCAAATGGCTCCCGTGGACGACGCCCCCGAGTTGGCAAGTTCGCGGATTCCGATGCCAGCCGTGGTGCGGGGCGGGGCGGGGCAGGCGCGACGCGGGGCAACCACCCCCGCCTCGCTGCGGCCGCTGCGGGCTCTAATCGAGTCAAGTCTCGTGTGCGGGGAAATTAAAGAGAGTGGTTCCGCCGATCTCTCTTTGTCGGCCGTGCCGTGCCGTGCCGCGCCGCGTCGCCGCGGGGCCTCCAGACTCCAGGCCGGATCGGCCGGTCGGTCGTGCTGGAGGGTGGCGGCGACGGGGCACTCGTTGGTGTCGCTGACCCGCCCCGTTGGCCACGCCACGCCCCGCCCCGCCCCGACTCTGCGCTGCGTTGGCCGTCGCGGCTGGCCGTCGACGTGCTGCCGCTTGGCGCGTCCGCCTCCTGGACGCCGAGGCCCTGGCGCAGCACGCGCCGCACTCCACGGCACACGACGCGGTGTCGCGCGCTCGCCGCGAGGTGCGGGCCGCAGGGCAATTCGACCTCTTCCCTCTCACTCGCTCTCACTCGCTCTCGCTCGGGTTCACGCGGGCGCTGGAGGGGCTCTGATTACGTTATATGGTCGGAAACATGATCAGAAAGCCAAACGTGGGGCGGTTCGGGGCACCGGCCGGGGCAGCACTCTCCGGAAGGGCTCTCCAGAGGGACTCTCCAGTGTATCAACCCTCCAGCGGGACTTTCTCCAGGGGCTCTCTCCAGGGATCTCTCCAGCGGCGCTCGCCAGCCGGCTACTCGCCGAGGTGCGATTCGTCTGGGCGTTCGCCGCGGCGTTCGCTAAGCTCAAGTTGGCGCCGCTTTCCGCTTCTGGAATTAATGCCAGTGCTGCGGTGGAGGGGAGGGAGGGGAGGGGAGGGCGGCGGTCAAAGTTGGTCCGGCCGGGCGCGCGCCTTTCAGCCGGGCAAGCCAGCCAGCAAGCCAGCCAGCAAGCCAGACCGTGATAATCGTTTGATTTGGCCGAATTTGAATTTATGCTGCGACGCGCTGGCCAAGGTCCGGCCTCGCCCCGCTGATCCTTGATCCCTAATGGGGCCGTGGGCCAGGGCGTGGGCTGTGGACGGGACGGACTCGGGGATCGGACCGCCACTCCATTCATCTCGCGCAACTTTCATGATTGAGCCCATTTTCTCTTTCTCTCTCTCTCTCTCTCCGGTCGGCGGATGCGTACTGCGCAGTTGCCGGCGGTTCGGGCTTGGGGGGCTCCAGCGCCGCCGTCGCGTCCACTTGCTCGGGCTGCCGCCACTTGATTCGAACTTGGCGACGCCGGCGACGCGACGCGACCAAGTTCCGGGTTGTCCCGCCGCTGCGGTCAGAGGATTATCCGGGAGGTGTCGGCTCGCGTTGGTGCGGTCATGCTTCAAGTCGGAGCTGTGCGGAGGGAAATTTGGTCCGGGGGGAGGGGGGAGGGAAATCGCCAAGACCAAGCCGCCCCCGCAGCGCGCTGGAGGCCTTGGAGATTAGTAATCACAGCAGGGCCCTGGGAGGCCGAGGGCAGGCCGAGGGCAGGCCGAGGGCAGGCCGAGAAGGCCGTGCTGGCCGAGGCGACGCGGAAGTGGAGGCCCCCATGCCGCGCGTAGGCCGGCGAAGTGCGGCGCGGGGAACGAAATGAACGCCGACGGGGCGGCGCCGCGGAGGCCTCGGCTCGGCGACAACGCGGCGGCTCGGTGCGGATGCGGGCCTTTGCTAATTCCGCCCCCGGACCCGCCCCCGGCCCCGCTCCCGCTGCCATGGGCTGTGGGCGGGGCCGCCGGTCAACCGGTGGAAAAGGGGGAAAAATATCCCCGACAGCCGACGGGCCGACAGGGGTGCTGCGGTATATAACGGACTCCGGCGGGAGGGCCGGGCCGCTCTCCGACCCGCACGGCTGCACGGCGGCATGATGATGAAGCCGAGGGCCACACGCACGCTGCTCCACGCTGCCGCAAGCCCGCAGCACTGAGCCCTCTTTACGGCCCGATTATGCGCTACCGTCCCGGACTCGCCGGATTCCTGATTCTTCGCGCGCACCGCGGTTCGAATCCCGGCCCCGCCCGCAACGGTCTCTCTTTTGGCCGTCTTATTTATCGACGGGCCCGTCCCCTCAGTGGGAAAGGGAAAAGGGTCGCGCCGGGCGGCGCGCCGTGGGAGTGCGAGAGAGACAGAGCGACGCGCCAATTAGCTGCATTATTCATCGATCCGCGTGACGTGACGCGGCAGTCAATTCGGAGGCGCGTGTTTTTGCCGCGTGCCGCCGAAAAAGCTCTCTCTTTATCTCTCTCGCACTAACGGAGCGCTCCTCGAGAGGGAGAGGGAGAGAGAGAGAGAGAGAGAGAGAGAGAGAGAGAGAGAGAGGGGGAGAGCACTGAAAAACCAAACGTGGTCTAGACCGCACCAACTGGTGTGGTCAAATGGATGCCATTTTGACCGCATCAGTTGGTGTGGTCTAGACCACGTTTGGGGCTTTTGGTGTGGTCTAGACCACGTTTGGCCACGTTTGGTGTGGTCTAGACCACACCAAACGCACGTGGTCTAGTCTAGACCACCAAACGCACGTGGTCTAGACCACACCAACTGATGCGGTCAAAATGGCATCCATTTGACCACACCAATGATGTGGTCTAGACCACGTTTGGTTTTTCAGTGAGAGAGAGAGAGGGAGAGAGAGAGAGAGAGGGAGAGAGAGAGGGAGAGAGAGAGGGAGAGAGAGAGAGAGAGAGAGAGGGAGAGAGAGAGGGAGAGAGAGAGAGAGAGAGAGAGAGAGAGAGAGAGATGAACACGCCGTCCGGAAACGGCCTGCTGGCTGCTGCTTGGATTCGTACGGAGGAGGAAGCGCGTCCTGTCGAACTTCGCTCCCTCTCTCCCTCAAGCAGTGTGGTGGCCATCCGTTTTTATGCGGTTTCTTCGTTTTCTGGGGCCGGCCGTCTGCAGCCCGCGAGACAGCACGGCCCTGCCGGCTCTGCCAGCGCGCTCTGTGACGGCTGGGCTGCCAGCCTCGGCTGTCTGCCTCGCCTCCCTTTGCCCGAACGGTCAGCGTCAGCGAACCGCCGAACCGCCCCGCCCCGCCGAGGGGGCGGAGCCAGGCGGAGCACGCCGGAGTGCTGCGCCTTGTAGGAAGGGCATAAACCGCGCCGCCGTGATCCAGGTCCCAGTCCTCGACGTAGGCCTCGACGTAGGCCTCGCCCGGCCTCGCCTTTCGGGGCGTCGGGCCGTCGGGGGGCTCCACACGCATCACCGTATTTCTTTTATCTTTCTTTCTTTCTTTTCGTTTTTTCGGGGCTGGCTGGCTGCTCGGTCTGGCGGCGCGTGCGCACTGCAATGCGCGTGCCGCGTGCTTTGAGTGCGCGTTGACGCGTCGCGCGCGTCGATAAAAGTGTCAAGTAATTATTTCCTGGAATTCCTCCCCCCTCCCTCCCTCCGGCAACTTGATGTGCGATGCGAGCGCCGCGGACCCCCGAACCGAAATTGCCCCGAATGAGTTATTAATTGTGCACGATCAAAGGCCGAGTGTCGGTCCTTGCCACACCGCGGGGGCCGCGGGGGCCGCGGGGCGGGGCGGGCCAGCCTCAGCCAGTCATTAAATTCGGGGCTCGCGGGTGTAATTTAATCTCCGGCTGGTTGATGGGGTGGAGGGGGAAGGGGGGGGTACCGATTCCACACCCGAGTTGGACTTTGGGCCTCCCCGCGCGGACGCCGTAGTCGTTACCCTGGCCGGTCGGAATGGTTAGTTACGGTGGGGCTGAAAGGCTGCAGGGACCCCCCTGGGCTGGGCCCTGGCTGGGCCATGGCTGGGCCGTAACCACAGATGGGGGCAGGCGGTCCGCCCCACTGGAAAAAGAGTCCGGTGGAGCTCCGGCCTGAGCCCCGGTGGCCCCGGCCGGCCGCGGCCCTGCTCGACCCCGCCCTCCGTCTCCGTCCAGTTGGCGGACGCCACGCCGACACGGCGACCCGGCCGACCTTCGGCTTGGCTTCGGCCTGCAGGCCGGCACAATCCTTTCACGCGGACAGTTTCACCTGTCACCTGTGGAGCCTCGCCGCCAAAGGCCGCCAAGGGGTGGGCGGCGGAGGCTTGGTTTTATTGTGGTGTAGTACACGCCGGTAGGCATGGAGCGCTCTCTGTGTGCTAGTGTGTGTTCGTCGCCGCCACCCAGCCCAGCAGAGCGTGCGGCGGACCGGATTTGTCGTGGAGGTCCGGTCAGCGCTGTGGCCAGTGCTGCGGCACGCTGTGGCGGCTTGAGGCCGGTTCGTTTTTCTCTTTCAGCCACGTAATACGCTGCCGGCCGAAGCCCGGCCGGGCGCAGGGCACAAGGCGTCGTCCAATAATTGTGTCTCCCCCTCGGCCCCCTCCCCCTGCACCCCTTCCACCCGTTCCACCCCTCGAGCTCGGACACAGTGCCTTTTGTGGGCCCTCCCTCTTGCCCGCGTCTTCCGGGCCCTTTTTGCCGCTCTCTGGTCAAGTCTGGCCGCGCCGTCTTGTTTGGTGCCGGTTGCTGTCCGTCCGGCGGAGCGCCACGCGAAGCAAAGCAAAGCGAGGCCTCCCTCTCAAGTGCCTGCGCCTCTACAGCGCTCTTCGATGCAAGGCCGACGCGGACCGCCCGGCCCGAGTCGCTTAGTTACGATCTAGCCCGTAATGGTAATGGGAAGGCGGCCACCGGGTCGGCGGCGCTGTCTTCATGCAGTACTGTACTCGCGACACTGTCATCGCTCTTCCGCCGACGGCGTCGGTTCAACGACATGGATGATTGGGGCTTGGCCGTTGTCGGCGCGGGCCACTGCCAGACAGCACAGTGCAGTGTAGCACGCAAAAAAGGACGCGGTTCAAATACACACTCCCAAAAGTTCCAGCGTAATTTTGTTTTTCCGCAGTGCTCGTCGTTTGGACGTGTCAATCCAGTGGCGGAATATCGCCGCCCTTCGGGAGTGACGCGGCGGCACGGCGCGGCGCCTAAATTTAAACGGCGCGCGTCAAAGATGGCTGTTTTGCAGAACGGCCCCGCTGGCCGCGCTAATCCCGGATGAAGTATGCAGGGGGGGGGGGGGGGGCGTCGTCATCCCTCATCCCGGCCGCTCGGAATTATCTGTCCGGCGCGTCGCGGCTGCAGGGGGCAGACCGGCCGCTCTAGACTTTTTTTTCATTTTTTATTTTATTTTTTTACCATGATTTATGGCCGGTTTTTCCGGGTGAGGTGGACGACGCGGGACAGCCGGGAGATGAGTCGGAGAAAAGAGGAATATCGAGAAAAAAAATATCGCGCCAGGTTTTCTCCATCACAGCAGCTCGTTTATTTTTTTTCTTTGTTTTTTTTTTGCAAGTCAACAGTTAGGAATTAGAGTTTCTAAACACTCCACATGCGTGTCGGTGTTTTCCGTTTCAATCGACTTCGCTGCCTAGTGCTGTTGCACGACGGTGATTTGCATGTGATTGCACGTTTGCTCCAGGCGCGGCCGCGGCGTGGCGGGGGTACCATTCCGATCATCCCTTGGCGGCCCTGGCCTTCAAAGGCGGCAAGGCACGGCGTTGGAAAGGCCGGACCGGAAGGGAACGGACCGGAACGGCAGCAAAATACGGGGCGCCTCATTTCCACCGCTAATTTGGCGTGAAAGTGTGGCGGGCCGGAAGCAACGCGGAAACGACGCGGTTTCCAGTGTGTGAAAAAGGGGGGGGGGGATTCGCGAAA
Source organism: Thrips palmi (assembly GCF_012932325.1). Classification (NCBI taxonomy): domain Eukaryota; kingdom Metazoa; phylum Arthropoda; class Insecta; order Thysanoptera; family Thripidae; genus Thrips; species Thrips palmi. Next base: position 9,049,095 of record NW_023144635.1, read on the forward strand.
AATATAGAGGGCAGCAACCCGCCGGACAGATGCGTGTCTTTGTTGTGCGCGAGCGACTGACTTGGATTCCGGGGGGCGGCGGGCGCACGAGGCAGGGGAGGGGTGGCCAGCTGGGCTCTGCGTTTTAATCAAGAGCGGGGCGAGTCCGGCTGGGCGCACTCACACACACACACACACACACACGTGCGCGACGTTATCGAAAACTTGAACAGGAAAAGCTGCCGAGAGCTCCGCGCACGTTGCTGTCCGTCGTCTGATTCCTTTGCCTCCGCTCACTCCCCGACCCTCCGGCCGTGCCTCGGCGGCGGTCCCACCCCGGCCGAGTCCGGGCGGACAGGGCGAGCAGGTGGTCTGTCGTGTTGCGTGTCCAATCAAACAGTGTCCGACACGGTTTGGCACTGGTCCGTGAAATCGATACCCCATCGACACGCGCCCGGAAATGCGAGCGCGCTGCCGGAAGTGTGCGAGACGGGCGAGACACTGCCCGCCTTGTGCTGCTGACGCTAGCAAGCTGCTGCTGGCGCACGCTCATTAATCTACGGTGTTTTCCTCTCTATTTTCGCCCTCGTTTCGTGTGTTTAATGTTTTTCCCCGGGAGTTGTCATGACGCGGCGCGGGGCTGCGGGGGCTCTGGGGGCGCGGCCTGCATCCCGGCGGGGCCCCGCCGGGCCTGGCTCGCCTGGCCGCCACGCTACGCGAACCACGCGGTGTGCAGGTCGAAAAAGGGAGGGGGGCGAGGGGAAGGTGGATTAAGGCAACTTTCACGACTAAGCCGGCGTGATGCACTGGCCGATTATTTTGCGACACTTTCAAATTGCTTCCCCGAGACTGGAGGGAAGGGGCTGGCTGCTTGTCAAGGCCGTCGAGGCCACGGCGGCCTTCACTCGCTGTCGGTCAAGGTCACGGCGGCCTTCACTCGCTGTCGGTCAAGGTCACGGCGGCCTTCATTCACTGTCGGCCAAGGTCACGGCGGCCTTCACTCGCTGTCGGCCAAGGTCACGGCGGCCTTCACTCGCTGTCGGCCAAGGTCACGGCGGCCTTCACTCGCTGTCGGTCAAGGTCACGGCGGCCTTCACTCGCTGTCGGCCAAGGTCACGGCGGCCTTCACTCGCTGTCGGTCAAGGTCACGGCGGCCTTCACTCGCTGTCGGTCAAGGTCACGGCGGCCTTCACTCGCTGTCGGCCAAGGTCACGGCGGCCCTCACTCGCAATCAGCCAAGGGTGCGTGGACACCACCGGCCGCGGGCTCTTGACTCTCTTTCGGCCAAGGCCGCCGCGACCGTGTCGTGCCCCACATTCGCTCGAGGGGCCGCGGGGCCGCGCTCCACCGCGAGGACCATAGACAACACGGCGAGGCGCGGCGAAGGCGAAGTGGGAGTTTGTCGCGCCACTGCATGACGAAGGGCACCAATGAATCAATGAGCGGGCCGCGCTGCCTCGCTCGCACTCGTGGGGCGTCGCGGAGGCGTGCGAGAGAGACCGAGCAGCAGTGGCGTGGTCCGGGTCGTCGTCGTCGTCCTATCGGCTCCTCCCCGGCAGCTCGATGACGCCTGGCGTGCCGTTGATAAGCCTCGCCGCTGATAGCCACTGCCGGTGGGTTGGGGGAGGGGGGGGGGACGGCGGATGCTGGACACGACGGCATATTCCAGGGCCTGATTTATGCGTGCCTTGTTAGGCCCTGTCGAGCAAGCCCGGCCGGGCCGGCCACGCCGCTTGGAGCAGCACCGCTGCAGCAGTCGCCGCCAGACGGGGCGGGGCGGGGCGTGTACTGGCTGACAGTGATAGGGACAGGGTTGGGGCTGGGTGCACCGGGCGGCGGAGGGGAGGGGGAGGGGAGGCCGTGGCGCCTTCGTGATTCGCGGTTATGCCGCCGGTCACGCCGCGGAGCCAAGCAGGCTGTCTCCGTCGCACCCACGGGCCGCGGGTGAGGCAGAGCGACACGCGACGAAGACGAAGGCGCTGCTGAGGCCGAGCGAAGGCTTTTCAGCCGCGTCTAAGAGCGTCTCGGTGCGGGCTGCGGCCTGCGGGTCAGGGCCGGCGGCATGCCCGAGGCCGCGCGTTGCCCGGCGTTGCCCACACTGTCCGTCACGGGGCGGGGCCGCTCTCTGTGCGGCTCGCTTGAGATGCGCGGCGAGTCGAGGCTGCAGCGCGCTCTTGTGCGCCGCGAGGCCGCGGCTGCTCGTCCGTGGACTCATGCATGGCGTGGCGGGGCTCGGCGTGGCTCGACCGCCAACCCGGAGGGGTTCTTCGTCTCGGGGCCCCAGCCCTCCAGTCCTACCCGTCCGCAGGCGGTCCCGACGAGGATTGGTTAAAGGGTATTTGTCGTCCGAGAGACCCCCTCGAGCGGTGTGTCTCCTCCCCCGCGAGCACTTGCACCAGGCGCACCGACAGACGGACACACTCACACAGGGACGCGCGCGCTCTGTGTTCGCTGCGAAATCGGGTAAAGTGTTATTGAAGGGGCGGTTTTATGGTTGTGCCATCCCCTCGTATCTGTCCCTGACGGACCGGCTGTGGCGGCCGGGGCGGGGGAGGGGGATGGGAGGGGCACTGGAGGGCCTCTAGCGTGTCGCGGTGAGAGTGCCGTGGAGTGGCTTAGAGTGCCGTGTGCCGCGCATGCCCGACCCTTCATTCCGTTTTATTATTTCCCAGGTTTCCCCTGCCCTGTTTCGGTTTGGCTGTCGCCCTTGTTGCGTTTCTGTTCCGCCTGTTGACTCAAGACGGGTCTAATTATACGCGGGCGGGGCGGGGCGGGGCGGGGCGGGGCGCGAAAGGGTTTCCTGGACAAAGCGCGACCCCGCGGTAATGAGGTCCGTGATTTGGCTGCTCTCTCTCTCTCTCTCGCACACTCACTGAATGCCCCGCGAGTGCGAGAGAGACGGAGCGGAGAAGCTACTGTTCGGCATCAGTCCGATGATTGGTGGTCGATGAGCGTTACGTCAGTTCGATTTGGAGCCGACGCCTTCCGCCCCTGTCTCCCTCCGCGAAGGGAGGGGGGGGGGGGGGCTCGTGGTTCAGGGTTCCGCTGCAAATAGCCGAGCAGCAGGGAGGGGAACGAGTTTGGTTAATGGAAGACATAGTTCATGGTTCTACTTAAAAATAAATTTAAAAACTTTAGGACAATTTTTTTTCATGTTGAAAAGTTGAAAATTTTGACTGTCTCCATGTAGTCGACAGGAAAAAGCTGAAGAAATTTTGCCGGATTCCCGACGGCTTTCCCGTTTCGCAGTGGCTGGCCCACTCGATGGCAGGATCGCCAACCCAACAAGGCGAACGCAATGTATTCCATCGGCAACACAAATACAAACTTGTTAGGCCGTTGTGGCGCCGCGGCAAGACAGCCGCGACACGCAGGCGCACGCGGCGCTCAGCAAGTTTAACATACATTTACATGTCGTTACATTATGATGTCGTTTTGGTTACGTCAAGTTGGCAATCCCCCTCGATACGCCCGTCCAACAAAAGGCTCTTCAGGACTGACTGGCGATTGGCGGCGCGGGGCCGTAGGGGGCCTCGGAGAGAGAGTGGGGTGGGGGGAGGCGGAAAGATCGAGGTAAATATTTGAGAGTGCGCCCGCCGCGCGTGTGAAGCGACGACGCCGGGCTGGCTGGCCGGGCAGGCGGGGCAGGCAGGCTGCCTCCATGGGAAATCAGACGGAATGATTTCCCTGCATTTGTCGGCGCGCCCCTCGCTGCCGGGCCAACAGCGCCCCCCGGGGGAACCCCCCCCCCCCCCCAGCGAGCGTACCCGCGACGTGCCGCGGACGCGCGATGCCGCGATGCCGCGACGCGCCCCGAAGCCGTTTGTCAGTATTATTCCGCTCCGCGGCGAACGCGGCGGACGCGTGAAGGCGACGTCACCGGAAGAACTCGGACGGGAATCTTCTTACCGCACTGGAAAAAAGAATTGGTGACCCAGAAAAGAAACGAAGGCGCTCGCTTGAAACGCCAGCAACGGGCTGTGTGGTCCGCGACGACGAACTTGAAGACCCCACGGCAAATTGAATCGGAATTTAATGAAGTTTATTTCTATTTGGACACCGCGTCGGAGGAGGAAGGCAAATGAATGGGGGACTTTGCTTGCAGTGCCGAGATAAAGAGGCCGAAACGTCTTTTCCGGCGCGGTTTGTCCGCGGTTTGTCCGCGGCTTGCCGCCCGGCCCCTCCGGCGGGACGCTCGCCGCGATGATGGGAAAACGCGCTCCAAAACGGCAAACGGGGACGAAGGGACGCAAACCGGGGATGAAAATTAGGTAGATTAGCGCGGATGTCTTCCGCGCGGCGCCAACAGCGCCACCCGCGGGAAAAAAGGGGAAAGAAATGAAAGGAAATAGAAAAAAAAGGGTCGCGAGAATTAGAGCTGCCGTAATTGAATTTGAAATCCGCGGTCGCCGCGCGGCTTAGTGGCGTGGCCTGGCGGGGCGGGGCGTGGCGCCAAAGCTGCTTGCCTGCTTCGCGGGATGAGGGCGGATGGGGTGGCGTGGCAGGCGTGGCAGGCATAGCCGCGGAGTCCGTGGACTGTACCAATTCATTCAGGGGAGGCTCAGGGATTCAAGTGTGAAATTTTGCTTGTTCGCGCCCTCTCGCTCTCTCACACACACACACACGTTTGAAAGAGTGCTCTCGCGCCGCTCTCTCTCTCTCTCCGTCAAGAAGGCGTTCAGTTACTGCTCCGCCTGTTTGATGGGCCCCTTGAGGTCCATTCGGGGCGTGTCGGCGTGTCGCTGCTCGCCCTTCCGCGCCCCGCCGCCCCGCCCCGCCGTGCCTATTGGAAATCGCTTGAGCACGGCGGGGCGGGGCGGGGTGCGAGGCAGCCCGTTGGCAAGCGAGTGAGTTGTTTTGCGGGCCCCGCCGCCTGGCCTATCACTAACACGGTGACTAGCGCCACTTTGGCGAATGGGGGAGAATGTAGGCATCCGGAGCACTGGCACACACACAGACTCACTCGGGCAAATGAGGGGACTAGGGCCGTTTTCCGCGTTCCTTTTTCCCTATAGTGTAGGAGGCGAGTGTGTGTGTGTGTGAGCGAGTGCGCGTGTTTGCCTGCTTCTGGCATGGCCCAAGTGTTTCTCTACAAACACCAAGAACGAATTGACAGTCGACAGACGTCCTGAACCAACAACAAAAAGTTCTAACGCGGCGCACCAAGCGCGTCACTACCGATAATGTAATCTCAACGACGGTTTGTTCAGTCTTAAATTACGGAAGCGGGTAGACGAAGTAGGAAAGCGAACATCAGTGCTTCGTCTTGGAGAGTCGCGACACGTAATCGTTCATTTTCGCATCACATTTTGCCTTGTCGGGGCCCTCGAGCAAACGGCGTGCGGTTCGTAAGTGGGGCTCCCAAGCCCCTCTCAGATAGGCCGTGTGGGCGTGCGTACTTGTGACTCGCCTGAGTGTCCTGTCCTGACCGCCCTTCTTTCCGCGCGTTATCTGAGCCAAAATGATTCGCCAAAACGGTGTCGCCGAGCATGCGACTCGGCGTCGCTCGGCGGCCCCTTCGTGTTTGTTGACATCCCGTCGGGTAGTCTGTGTATCTGGCCGTGTCGGGTATCGCGATACGTATCGCCGTGCGCCTGAGTGCCCCCTCGTTCAATCACTCAATCACTCACACACACGCACACACACACGCACCCGCGTCCACAGTGGCTACTGTCTGCGCAATGATATTCAAGGCGCGGTGCGTTAGGCCGTTAGGGTCAGTGGGTCAGCCTGCGCGTTGCGGCGCGGCCCCGCATCCACTTTGTGCCGGTGCAAGAAGAAAAGAGAGAGAGAAGAAAAAGGGAAAAGCTTGGAACTTTGCTTCAGTCGCTTCTCTCTTTTCAGTTCCTTCCTAGAATCGAGTCTTGTGAGTCTCTTTCTTCGCGTGCGTCCATTCTTTGGCGGATATCAGAAAGGGGCGTGTGCGTCAGTGTGGCGGGGGCTTGTGGTGGGATCCCTCCCTGCCATTCAAAACACCCCGGTGAGGGTCGCCTTTGACATTACCTTGCTCCAGCCGCGCCGCCTTGGCCGCGGTTCGTCTTCGCGCGACTGTACTTTTATTTTTGGCGCGCAAACGCGGCGAAATGTCGCGAAACGTCCCCCGAAGCGCGGAGGTCGGGGCGGAGCGGCCGTCCGGGGCCGAGGCCGAGAGCGAAAGGCGGGAGCGGAGCACCGGAGCCGAGGGTCACTGGGTGCTTCCGTCCGGAAACGGGCCGGAAATGAAGGCTGGCTGGCTGCTAGCCTCGCGCGGGGCTGCAGGGCCGCGGGGCCGCGGCGTGCGCCTCGACGGCCGGCGTTGGTGCAGCGCTGCGTCGGGGCCCTGACTAGTCTCGCGGCGCCGCGTCGGGTGCCGTCGGTGGCTGTCGGACGACTGGCGCGCAGCGCGCTGGCGGGCCTCCGCCTCCGCCGAGGCCGGGCCGCCGGGCCGCGGCGCTGCGGCTGCGGCGCTGGGCGTAGCCATGGCGGAGCCGGGCCGGGCGGTCCACGCTGCGCGCCCTGCTCGCCGTGCTCGCGGCAGTCGCGGCCCGGCCAGCGAGGACTCGGCGAGGGGGCGGGGCGCCGAGGAGCACACCTGTTGGCTGAGCCCCCCCTCGGCCCGCACGCCCCTGCCCCGCAGTGGCCCTCGGCCTGTGGGCGCCTTTGGGGCCCGCGCCGTGCACAAGCAACCCTCGGCTGCGGCCACCGCGACCAGCAGCGCCGTCGCCGGCATGGCCTCCACCGACGGCCGTGGAGGTAGGCTAGGTGCATCGGCTTGATCTTCCATGCCTTTAACTTCTCCGCTCGGCGTCCTTACTTTGCCCTCCCAGTGGCGTAGCTAGCCGGCGTCTTCGCGGGGGGAGGTTTGAACCTCCTTTCGCCTGCCGGACCGACGTTCTGCCCGACTTTGCGTTCTGCAGCCACGCTGCTGGCCACGCCACTGCTCGGTGTGACGCCGTTACGTAATTTGAGCACGGCTCCGGGCGCGAAAGGGCCGTTGCCCTTCCCTCGCAGTGGGCCTGCGCGCCGGAATGAATGAATGCCGCTCGTTTGAAGCGCCGCATATATGCACCGCACGTCTACGGCCCGGCGGGGCGGGGCGGGGCGGGGCGGGGTTGTGCAAACTGCTCCTCGGGCCGCCCGGTTGGAAACGATGCTTGCCGAGCGATGTTGTTCTCGTTGTTGCTGTTGTTGTGAATGCTGTTGTGATTTTCGGCGCGCGCACATCGGCACCTCGCCGAGTGGTTGCAGGCCGTCTGTATGGCCAACACGGGTCGTTTCTCGAATCAAGATGTTGCTCTAAGTGACTTTACTTGAAGTAAATCTTGGTAGCTAGGTTCAAGAAACAACTTTTTGTGGTGTAGACGATGGATGTGACCAGCCACGCGGTGAGTCGTGTCCTTGGAGGTGAGCCGTGTCGTCCCTGACGGGGGTCGACGCGTCCGGACGACGGGCTTAGCTGGGGCCTCAAAGGGTGTCCGAGGACGCCGGCGTGTCTTGTAGTCCGTCACGTTCGCGCGTCTCGGTGACTCACACGTCGAGGGTGCAAATAGGCTTTTGTAGCGCTGGGGCGCGCCAAGGCTGCGTTCCTCCCTTCTTCTCTTGGCAAACTTTTATCATCATTTTCTTTTTTGCTATCCCCAGCGATGCGCTAGGAACGCGGCACTGAGCTCCAAGTGCTAAGCCGCGACCCCTGCTGGCCGGGCCGGGGCTCCCAGTGGAGGTACCTCTGGGTGCCGCCGCGCTGCCGGTGCTGCCCGGCCGACTAAGTTATGCCGACGGGAATTTGCATTCTGCTTTGCGATAATCGGGGCGGAATTAGGCTCTGAAGAAGGGGGGAGGGCGCCTTGTTAACCCGCGGCAGCGCAGCAGTGTCTCAAGTGGTCTTTAAGGTGCACCCCCAAAGACGCATTAACGCTCTCCGGTTTTTTGGGGTTCTCTTAGCCGGACTGGCGTTCAAGACACTCTTTTTTCGGTGGTGCTTCAAGGAGTTTCATTATTCAAGGGAGAAAGGCCGACTTGACTTGCATCCTGTTCGAAATTAGTTACACGGAAAGGGGTTCCTTGAACCCCGCTTTCGGGGCGGGTTGTCGCACGGCCTGCTCTGTAGACCGCTAAGCCGCAGTTCCCGCGGTGTTTACGTCGGCTGGATCGGCGGCTCAGCGGCGGCGACTCACGTAGTGTATTGAATTTTGGGCCGGCCTGATGTGTGGCATCAGCCGGCAAGCACCAACCTGGGCGCCCTTATTGGATTGGAGCGACGTGCGCGGCTAGCCTCGGCCCGGGGTTCGTCCGTCACAGTTACGCGTCATGCTGGGGAAGGAGCGTCTCTTTTTTCGAGCATCTCTAAACTGTCTCTCTAGGTGAGGCTCGAGACGAGACCTCTCCATCCCCCCACGTGCCTGGCCTTGGCCTCCCGCACCTTGGCGGGGGTCCACTGGCCGGCCCCACAGCTTAGCCTGACCGGCCAGGCGAGATGAAAGTTGGAGCTGATGTACGAGTCAGCGGCGAGCAGAGGGTTGATCCCTTCCACCTTGGCCGCGCCGCGCGCCGCCCCGCTGCGCTCTGCAACTTGAAGCAGCGCCCTGCCTTCCCCTCCGGAAGGCGCCTCCGACTTGGTGCGGCCGCTACACGCCGAAATGGAGTATTGGCGTCGGCAAACCGAGTGGGCGAGTCAGTCCGAGCGCGTCCCACAGTGTGCCGCCCCGTGTCCGGGTCGCCGTGTTGTGCACGTCTGCGTTCAGGAGAATTTACTGCCAAGCACAGGGCCGTTCGGTGCCGCGGCGTCCATATTTGATTCACACACCGCAGAAAGTCGTAACCACCCAATTTTTGGCATAGGAAAGGTTACTACTAATGAAAACTATTTGTTTTGACGTTAAAATCAAAAAAGAAAGAAAAAGGTTCTTTGGTGGCACCTCCTTGGCGTGGCATGCGCGCGGCCTTGACGCGATGTAGCCCCGCCGCCCCGAGAGCAAGTTTACCATTTCGCGGAAAGTCGCCCCCGTCCCGCGACCCGCGCCAAACTTGTCGTTCCGTTCGTTATCGCCGCCGTTTTTCCGCATCTTCCTTCGTTTGTTTTCCGATTGCGCGAAATAAAAAGGCAGGGGTAATGCATTCGATGACTGCGCCGCGTTGGGCAGAAACTGAAAATGTTGCGCGCCACGCCGCGCTGCGGTTATGGTGCGGGCAAACGGGGTCGGAAACGCGCTCCGGGGTGCCGGAGTGGCGGAGGCGGAGTCGGGCGGAGTGCCCCCATCCCGGCACCGCCCGGCATCGCCTGGCGTACATGAGAAACTGCGCGGCGCCGGCCGGCCCTCTGGCCCAGGCCCTGGCGGCCCCGGCTGTGCTGCTTATCCAGAAGGGGGTTCCTGGAAAGCACATTTTTCTCCACTAGCGTTTCGCGCTGCGCGTTTCGCCCTCTGTTGATTGTTTCCTTTTTGCTTTCCTTGTGTTGCAGGGCAAGGCAAGGGCACGCTGGACCTGCTGCTGTCCACCACGTACTGCCGCTCCCAGCTCTACCTCTCGCGCCAGCTCGCCCAGCTGCACCCCGAGCTCACCATGCCCATGTTCTCAGGTGAGGCTGCGTGTTGTGTGCGTGTGTAAGTGAGTGCGTGTCTCTGAGCGTAAGTCTGTGGAGAGAGAGAGAGAGAGAGAGAGAGAGAGAGAGAGAGAGAGAGAGATTCTACGCCTAATTGTAAAAGTCGGCTCCCACTTACCGGCCGCTGGAATAATAAAGTCCGCGGCGTGTCCGCGGGGCGCGGGGCTGGACGGGGGGCTGGGCGCGGGGGCCGCTGAAAGGGTTCCGGTGTGTGTCGGTCCCCGCTCTCGCCCGCATGGCCCTCGTTAGCAGATTGTCCGACAAACTTTCCTCCCTCCAACTTGGCGCGCCGTGCCGCCGCCGCGCCGCCGCGCGCACTGACTCCACTCTCTGGGCCGGCGAGTCGCCAGGTCGCGCTCCCAGAGGCGCCCCCCGGCTGAGTGCGCCGCGCCGCACCGCCGGAAGTGTGGCTCAAAGTCAATATCAGATTGATGCGTCCCGCTGGGGCGGGCCGGGCCGGGCCTGGGCAGGCCGGGCCTCGCAGCACGCAGAGGCCGCCAACTTGGGCCGCCATATCGCCCGCCTCGCCCCGCCCCGCCTCGCCCCGCCCCGCCCCGCCCCGCCCCCCCCGTTGTTGGCGATATTGTCTGGAGTGGGATAATGTGCCGCGTCCTCTTTGTAACGGCGGCGGTGGCGCGACCGGAAGGAACCGACAGGAACTCCGTAGGCTGGCCGGCCGGGGCGGGGCGGGGCGGTCCTTGAAAGTTGCAGGGGGCGGGCGGGCTGGCGGCGTGGCCTCCCCGTCCCGTCTCCGGGGACACAATGTTGTTCGCGCTCCGTGCGGCCGCGCGGCCGAGAGAGGCGAGAGCGTCATCGCATCGGTGCCCCGCGGCCGCCTCGGCGGCTGCTCCCCGTAGGTGGCCTCCACGGCGGCACGACTTGCGCCCTCCCCGTTGGGTCGCGATACCCCGCTTCCCGGAACTATCGGTTGCATCCCCACTCCCATTCTCCCTCCCCGAGGAGAGCCCCCGATCGTTGGGCAGGCCCGCGGACAGCTCTGCGCCCGGGAGTGCCTACCTGCCGGGCGCCATGCCGCCCTGCCCCCTTAAATGCTCGGGAAAACTAAAAACTAACTTGTTACGCGGATTCGCAGCGAACATGATTCTTGTCGTCGTCACAATGGCGCACTTTTGCCTTTCCTCAAACAGTCCTATTTTTACTTTATTTTTTGTCCTCGCTGACGACGCAGGGCTGCGGCTGGCTGACCCGGCCCGCGCGGTGTCCTCTCTGTCTCTGTCTTGCAACCCTACGGAACGCCCCATTCGTAGGACCGAAGTGGGGGGAGAGAGAGGGAAGCAGTGTTTCGGAATCAGCCCGCAGGCGTCGCTTTTGATTCATTCGCCTCGCCGCGGCGCTGCAGTCTCCGCTGCCCTCGGGCTTCCACGCTTCCTGGCTTTCGGGTCGAGTGGGCGCCAGCCCGCCAGCGGTCCCGATATTCCAGCAGAGGCCCTCATTCTGTGTGTGTGTGTGTGTGTGTGTGTGTGTGTGTGTGTGTGTGTGTGTGTGTGTGTGGTGTGTGTGTGTTGCCGCGTGTGTGTGATGTGTTTGGTTTGGTGCCCGGGCGACCGCGTCTCACTCTGCGCCTCTGTCTCTCCGTCTGTCCGCAGAAATCACGCACCGCTTCCAGACGGCGCGGCCCGAGGTGCGCCAACTGCTGCTGCAGTACCTGCTGCCCTGGCTGCACAACATGGAGCTGGTGGACCCCAGCGTGCCGCCCGCCAACCCGCTGTCGTACTTCCAGGTGAGTGGAGTGGACGACCCGGACCGACCCGGACCGACCCGGACCGGCCCGCACCGATCCGGCTTCGAGACCCTTCGGCCTGTAGGAGCCTTCATGTCCATCCGCCCCCGCTATGCGTCGCCCTGCGTGCGAGTATGTGCGTGCGGCTATAACGCGGACGAATGCTGTCCTTTTCGAGGGAGGAGGCTTTATGGAATACACGCTGGAATGGGCGTTCCTCCCCCGCGAGAGCGGCTGGGCGGGCCGCTTGAAGAATGGCCGGCAGGTGTGCGTGGGGAATGGGAAACTCGATCTGGCGGCGGGGCGGGGCGCGCGGCCGGGCGGACGGCAGATCGGATGGCAATTAGAACCAAGTGCGTAATGCGAGCACGCGGCGGCCAGCACGGCCAGGACGACGTCGTGGGGCGTCGCGACCCGCCAGCCCGCCAGCCCACCAGCGGACCGATTCCGAGAGTCGTCGCTCTGTGTCTCTCGCACTCATGGGTCGTCCCGTGTGGGTGCGAGAGAGACAGAGCGATGATAACGGCGACTCTCGGAGTCGGTCCACCGCCAACAGCGGCCTGCTGCCGCTTCCGCGGGACCGACCCGGCGGAGCCGCCAGTGCCGCGAGTAAATGATTTTTAATTTGGGAAGAAAGTTGGCGGCAACTTTTTGCGCCTTGTCGAACGGCCCGGCCGCGCCTCTCCTCCCTTGCGGGGCGCGTTTTAATTTCTGGACAAAGAGAAGCCTCGCCGGCCCGCCGGCCTCGCCCCTTTGCCGCTAATGGCGGCGTCTGAATGCGAGCGGCGCGGAGCAGCGCGGAGCAGCGCGGAGCAGCGCGGCCTTGGGGCCAGCCTGGCCAGCCTCGGGCAGCCTCGAGCGGCGAGCGGGCAGCCACGGGGGGAGCGCAGTACACCACACCCTGAGGCACGTCCTGGCACGCTGGAGGCAGGCCGTCCTGGCCCACGTACTACCGGTACTACGTACACCCTGCAGCCTGCAGCGCAGCGCGCCCTGCCCTTCCGTCCTGAACAGCGCCCTGCTCGATTTGATGGGGGCACGCCACGCCGCCTCGCCTCGCCTCGCTGCCCTGTGCGGGACGCGGCCGGGCCTGCTCCCCTGTATTGCCGCGCCTCGGGTATTGCGGTATCGCCTCGTGAGTGGCAGGCGGCCCCGCCCCGCCCCGCCCCCCCGCCCGCCCGCCCCCCCGCCCCGCCCCGCCCCGCCCCCCCGGCTGCGCCATAGTGGTTGATCTGCGCCCCGCGTCCGGATATTGCGGTGGAGTCTTGCGTACCGTCTCGCCCCACCCCGCCCCGCCCCGCCACCTTGGAGCGGCTCCCTACTCCGCCACGGGCACTGTCGTTCATTTTGCAATACTTTCGCTACAATTTTTTTTCTGAAATAAAAACTTGTTTGCTATTCCACCGATTGATCGCATCCTGTGGTTTAATCATTTTTTTTTTTTTTTTGGACAGAAGAGCCTTTTGTGCCAAAAAAAGCAAAATTTCACTACAGATTTTCATTGCATTTTTGTATAATAGGCATTGTTGCAAACCATTGCAAATCGTTTTCGAATTGCAAAATACGTGTGTGAATGACAGTGTGCTTCGCTGCCTTCGCCGCCGCAGCAGTGGAAAGAGGAAAAGTCGTCCCCGAGTCGGCCGGCCTTCTGCTGTCCCAAAGGCGATTGGGAATCCCGAGGCCCGAGGCGTGGGGCGTGTGGGGCGGGGGTGGCCCCGCGGCGGCCCCCGAGCCCCCGAGCCCCCGAACCTGCAGGAATCCTGGCGGGGACACCCGTGCGGAAATCCGGTGTCCGGAGAGGAGGTAGGGGCGGGTAGGGGTATCTGAGGCGCGGACTATGTGGCCTGGAAGGAGCGGCGCCAAGGTCGCGGGGCGCGGCGGGGCGGCGGGGGACTTCCGTCCTGCACAGCGTGCTGTCTGCGCTGGCGCTGCTGGCGCCAACGTTCAAGCCGGGACGCGCCGCCGACGGGTACTTAAAGCTGCTCGGGCACCGCCGTGGCCCCGCCGCGGCAGTCCTTATGAAACCCTTGTCGCAGACGGGCAGCTTCTTGACGACCTGCTTGAGCGCGGTGGGGCGGCCGGACGGGTCGAACAGGTGGAGGCAGCGGTGTCCATGGCCATGGCACGCCCCGATAATCGGCGGCGCGTGCCACGCACCCCCCACCCCGCCCCAGTCTCTTTTTTATAGAGACGATACACGCGGTGTAGTGGCGTTTATGTTAAGCCGGCAGTAAAGCGGGCTCGCGAATGGCGCTTTAACTTTTAGCCAGTGTAAGCCGCCGCCCCGCATGTGTGTGTGTGTGTGTGGTGGTGGTTTGGGGGGGGGGGGACTCTGTGTCAGGCGGCGCTCCTCAGCGACGGGGCAATTATTTGCCGGGCTGGAGATGTAGCCCGGCTTTTGCAACGTGATTATGTGACGCGTGCTGGTGGGGGGGTTGGGGGCTGGGGAGGGGTGCGCTGTTGCTGGTGTGCTCGGTGTTCCCCATTCATGAGCCGGGCGGGTCTGGCCGGGTCTGGCGGCCTATCGGGGCGCTGCGGTGCGCTATCGAGGTGCGCGTTGTGGATAGTTCGCCCGTTGCCGTTGGGGTTGGGGAGGGGGATGCAATATCCCGGACGAGCGGGCCGCCGAGTGCAGCCATTGCCTCGGCAATGCGCGCGCTGCACACTGCAGGCCGTGCCCCAGCCAATCCCACTTCCAGCGAGGCCCCTGTTCGGTTCACCTTCCGATTCCATTTTCCACTCTCTCCTTGAAATTAGTGTCTATACTGTCCCCCGCGGCCCCATTTCGCCTCGTCCACCTTCCCTCGCTCGGCCTGCCTGGCGGATCAAGGTCGTTCCCGGATTCAGATTGAGATTCAAATGGGCGGCGGGGCGAGCGAGCAGGCAGCGCGTGCGTGGGGCGGCGGCAAGCCATTCATGCATGCCTGGCGCCTGGCGGCAGTGGCTCGGAGCCCTTTTCGCAGCCGGACGTTCACCAAGGCCCCCTGCTTCCTTCGAAAATGCGTGTGTTCCCTCTGTCCTCATGTTGGTCTTGTTTCTGTTCGCAGTACTACGCCTCGGAGCTGAACCGCGCGGGCGGCAGGCGCGAGGGCTGGGGCTCGGCGGAGGCCACGGAGATGGTGCTCAACAACTTGTTCTACATCACCACCAAGGTAAGCGAGCGCGTGTCGCATGCCAGGGGGGAGGTCACGTGACGCCGTCGGACCACCGGCCACTGACTAGCGCGAGAGTGCTGCTGTTTTGATCTTATTGTTGTTTTTTGTGTTGTTTTATTTCGCGGACACCACCTGATCCTTTGAGGCCGCTGCCTGTCCGTGTAATGCACTCTGAAACTTCGGGGAATTGAGGGAGCGGGGAGCCTGCAAGCCGGAACTGTGGCCGGCTGCCGCTAGGCGCGGCCTGCCTGTCTGCCTGTCCGCCCGCCCGTCCTCTAAAACTCGACGGGAGGTCGCTTGCGTCATGAAAACTTTGGCAGAAAGTGTACATATACGAAGCCAGCCCCTCACCGGGCCTCGCCGGGCCTCGCCCCCGCGCCCTCCTTTCTCCCGTAAAGCCCGCGGAGCCTGCCGCGGAGCCCGCGGAGGCAGTGCAGGAGCCTGACGGGCCGCGGGCGGAACTTGGGTCGGCCGGCCTGGCGAGTCGCTTTCAGCGAGCGATAATGGGGTGATCGCCGCCCCCACCCCGCCCCGCCCCGCCCCCGCGGCCCAGCACCCGGGATCTTCCCCCGGGCCGAGACAGTGAAGTGCGCGGGGCCGAAGAAAGAAGAACAAACTGTTGCCGCCGCGGGGCCTGGAACTGGGCCGCTGTGTGTGCGTGTGTGCGTGGGCGGGGCGGGGCGGCCCGTCTGTGACGTGTGAGGACGGGCGCGGCGTGGCGCCCTGACGGGTCGCGATTCCGAGCGCTGTTTACATGGCTCGGCCCGAACAAAGGGACAATGGCAATGGCGCGCTGTGTGGAATTCGGATGAGCACGCCGCGGGGGTGGGGGTGAAGACCGGGACCAGGACCAAGCGGCCCAGCGACGGCCTCGTCCGCCCGTTCGTCTCGTCGCAGTCAGGGCGCCGGCCGTGGCTGCCTGTTCTACTCGTTCTCCTTTTTTTGCGGTGTACCCGTGTGCGGAGTTGCAGCGGCACGAGGTAGTTTGGGTTGGCTCGGATCAAATGGCATGGGTTGCAAGGTCTGAGCAAGGGGTGTGGCCTCGGCCTCCTCCTCGGCGTCCTCGTCCCCCGGCAAAGGACGACAACGACGTGCCCTTTCAAAGCGGTTCCGCCTGTCCTCGGCATGCAGGGCGCCTTGGTGCACGCCGGGGGGCGTGGCGCGGCGCATTGTGGGCTCAGCCGCTCCAAGTGTCAAGGCCGCCACACTGTCACCATCACCAGGCCGGGGCCGTCACGGTCACGGCGTCACCGAGGGCGTGAGCGTGGCCAACTAGTTGAGCGGCGCCTCCTCTCTGGGCCCTCGCCTCCGAGGCGGCGGGGCGGGCGATGGTCCCCGCGCGGCACGCAATGACGCTGTACCGCCAGTTGGAGCCGGCCCGGCCGCCCCGATCACGGCGTGGGCGTGGTGGAGTGGCGCACGACGAGCCAGCCGCCGAGGAAGTTTGAAACAAGGAGCTGCCCGGGAATCGATCATAAGTTGATGGCGGCCGTTGGCCAAAGTGCGGCGGCCGATGTGTGCGCCGCGGTCGGCCTGCCGTCGGGGACTTGGCGGCGACTTCTCGGGCTTCAGGGAACGAGCGAGTCCCGAAGTACCGCTCCAGTTGGGGAAGAAAGGCTGTCGGCCGTGCCCTGGCGCCCTGGTGGTTCGAGTACCGCCGGCCGGGCATTGCTTTTGCGACGGAGTGACAGAGTGCACTGGTCCAGTCTGGTACAGTCGGGGACAAAAGGGTGTGCCCTTCGCCGCCACCCTCCGCGCCGGTCTTACGCTGAGTCCGCGGCGCGCGGCGGCGACGGGTCAGTTCTTTTGTCCGCCGCGACGTGGCGCGTGGCGGTTTGAAATATGCGCCTCATGATTTGCGGGCCAACGTTTCCTCTTTCTGGTGGGCGGCACACCCCTCGGCACCCCCACACGCACCCACACGCACCCACACGCACGCCGCCGCGCGTGGTGCCGGGACTCGGGGCCGCGACCGCGGGACTCTCGCACATGCGCTCGCCGCGAAGGTCGGCACACACTCAAAGCATTTACCAAGTTTGGGACGAGCGGCGCCCCGGCCCGCGCTAAAATCCGCATGTGCCCGGAGAGAGGCACCGCGGCACCGCGCGTTGTGAAAAGAGGGAAGTTTGGCCGCCCTCGCACAGCCCGCGCATACCGCCCGCGGCGAAGCGCGAAGCGTCAGTGCGGCTTTCGGCTTTTGGCTTTTGGTTTCGTTTCGGCCGCCTTTTCCCTTTTCCCGCACGCAAGTCGCAGGGCGCCTCCGGCATTTGATCGGCTGCCTGGCGCGGGGCTTTGCGGCCTTGGGGCGGGGCGGGGCGGGGCGGGGCGCGGTGGGCAGCGGCACAGCGGCAGCCCCAGCGCCTCCGCGGCGTCGTCGCGACGTCCTGGGCCCGCAGTTCTCAACCTTGGGTTGAGTGAGGGAGGACGGCACCGGCCGCGCGGCCCTATGCGGAAAATGTTCCCCGGGACCTGTCGCGCTGCTCTTGGCGCGGCTCCGGCTCCCCGGAGAGATCGCCCCCAACCCCCAGCCCCGGCCCCGCGGGACCCCGTCGGCGTGCTGCCACCAAGCCCCCGCCGCCGAGGCCCCTCCCCCTCCCCGCTCCCTCGTGGGGTGGCCGCGGACAACACACTAGGAAGTGCGTTGACGCAAACTTGTCCCCGCTCGTGTCGGCTGACGGTCGGCTGACGTGCGCTGCGCAGTGCCGCGGCCTTGGCTGCGTCCCGGTGGTCGTCCTTGGCGTCGAGGACGATTCGCGGGCGGCTGCCGCCGTGCTGCCCCGCTGGGAGGGTCCTTGTCTTGTAGGCGGAAAGGGCTTGAATGGACGCGAGCTTGTTTCGGCTTGTTTTATTTTCCGCGAAAAGAGGGCTGT
Source organism: Thrips palmi (assembly GCF_012932325.1). Taxonomy (NCBI): domain Eukaryota; kingdom Metazoa; phylum Arthropoda; class Insecta; order Thysanoptera; family Thripidae; genus Thrips; species Thrips palmi. The sequence goes on from NW_023144635.1 coordinate 9,066,417, forward strand.
TTTTCGTGAACGGGACTGAGAAGCAAGACGACGAGGTGACCTTCTCCACGCCTGTCGTGATTGGAGCATTCCTCCGGAGGCGCCTGAGGGCCTCGGACACCCCCGGCCTCCCGGCCGTCGGGCGCTGCTGGGGATAGACTCTGTGTTCGTTAATATTCCGAGGCCGTTTTCGGGTGCTCGGGATAAAGAAATGACCAAAAACATTAAAAGGTATGATCGTTCGCCCGGCCGTCGGGATGGATTCGTGCCGCGCCGCCGCGCCCGAGGCCACCGTCGCGCCGTCAAGGTCCGTCAAGGTCACGCGCCGTCGGCGTCAAGGGCGCCACTAATCAGCAATCGTGTGGAGGGCAGCGCCGGGCAGCGCCGGCCCCAGGAGTTGTTGCCATGTGATGCCGCCAGAGCGAGTTGTGGGCGAGTTCTCAGAATGCGGGACGCCCTCAACCTCAAAGGGCACTCGGTGGAGGCGGGCCAAAAGTTTTTGAAAATAGGGAGTGTGACCCAGCTGGTGCGGTCAGCGGCGGAGATTGGCGCTTGTTGGCCCTGGCCGGCCTGGCGGCAATCTCAGGGCGACATCGTGGAGGAGGCCCCCCGCGTGACTCTGCCTCGCTCTGTGGCGGGGCGGGTGCCGGGTTCGGCACCCCCCGCGGTATGCCTGCAGGACGTCCAAGTCCCCGGGGCGCGGCGCGGCGCGGCGCGGCGTCTTGCAGGCCATTAGAAGCCCATTTGGCACTGTCGCCACGTGATACCCTCAGCACTTTGGGTGGCGGGGCCTGGGCCCGGCCCGGCCGCCAGCGACCCACTGCGGCGGAGGCAGCGCGGGCGGCGCTCGCCGAGACAGGCCGAAAGCCGGAAGGGGGCCGGAAGGGTTGTCGGATTTCCGTGGGCCGGAAAATTGGCCGCAAAATTGCGTCCCGCGTGTCGGAGTGTCGGAACGACAGGTGCGGCCGGCGCGGCGCGGCACACCCGCAGCCCCGATGATTAATGCCGGGAGGCTCAGCCCCGGCTCAGCCCCGCCCCAGGCCCGGCACGGCCAGCACGGCCTACACATATTGGCACGCGGGCGGCGCGTCGGGGACTCGAGGGGCTCGGAGGACGCGAAGGCCGCTTTGTTCTGGCGGTTCTGGCCCAGAGTATAGCACGCGTTTTCACGGAGAAGCTGGCAGGCTGAGACACTGGCTGTGTCTCTCTCGCACTCGGGGGGCGTCGCGCGGAGGTGCGAGAGAGGCAGCGCGACAAAGGCGGCACCGTTCGGAATGGGGCCGCGTGCCCTGGCGGGTATGCGCTGGGCCGCCCCGCCGGGCCGCCGTCTCGGAGAGCGCGCGCTGCTCGCGCGAGTGGAGTGGCCGGGCGTATGCAAACTCGCAGTGTTTGGGTCGCACTCGGAACTTGGGGATAGTTCCCCAGTTTAGGGGCTAAAATATTCGCTCCGAGGGAGGCCCTTGGGGGGCGTCGCGTCCTCCCCGAGGGCCGCCGAGGGCCCCGCTTGGGGCAGCCAGCCCCCCGGGGCCTTCCCGCCGACGCCCCCGCCGCCCCCTTTTCTCCATTCATGCCGCGGGTCGACACTTTCAGGGAGTCACCGGTATGCCCAGAATTTGGGGTGCCGCCAACCGGAAGCAGTTCGAAATTTATGATTGTACCCGTTTCCAACCCAATTTTTAAAAAACAGCTCCTTTTAAAGTGAGTTTTGAGCAGTACTGTCGCGCCTTGACATAACTTTTGATCCTTTTTGGTCTGTGAATTTCGTCGACTTGTCTGGTTGGGTTCCGCGTTTCTGCGCCGTTGTCGGCGGCTTTGTGCGTTGTGCGCGCCGAGGTGACGAGAGCCCGTCTCCGGCTCGGCACGCCGCCTGTCCGCGTGTGCAGTGCACCACAGCGGGGAAAAGGGGGGGGGGGAAGCTCCCCTCTGCAGTGAATCACGGCGGACGCGGACAGGCCTCGCAGGCTGTGGTTTGGCAGGGCGGGTAATAGAAGGGAGGAAACATACATGGCACCCGGGGCGGCGCGGGCCGGCCTGGCCTCTGGGCGGGTCGGTCTGGCCCGAGGCGCTGGGCCTTCAATATTTCAGTGGGCAGCCACAGCCGCGGCCCGTCTGCTGCCCGCCACGCCACCCCCGCCGCCGACGCGCTCTGATGAAGTGTAATTTTTCGGTCGCGCCGGCCAGAGCGGCCAGAGCGGGCAGAGCGCCTGCCAGCCGCCGGGGTAGGCCCGCCCGGCGCGCAGCTGAGCGCAAGTGCGGCCTACCCGCCGGGCGCTCGGCCTCGCCGCCCCGCCCCGCCCCGGTGGGCCGTTAATGTACCGCGGGCCATCGACACGGCCCGTGCAGGCTCATTCCGAACCAGTGCTCTCGTCACTCTGTCTCTCTCGCACTCGAGCGGCGTGGCGCAGGCCGTGGGGGTGCGAGAGAGACAGAGCGAACGAGCCCGCGGTACTTGTACCCCGAGGACTTTACCGCAGCAGCGGATTTACGGGCAGGGAAGGTGCGGCCGGCCGCAGCGGCAGCCGGTCGTTGACTCGCGGACGCTGATTGGCGTTTTGTTGTTGTTGTTGTTGTTGCTGCTGCTGTTGTTGTTTGGGTTGTTGTTGTTTCGTGAGCAAACAGAGGGGGCCCGCCGCGGCCTGTTGGTAATAGGATCGCGGTTTTCGTCAATCATAGCAATGAAGATTTTTGAAGATTCAAAAAAAAAAAAAAACATTTTGTTACTTAAATCCACGTGGAGAATAAAGCTGGATTGGTTGGAGAAAAAAAAAAACTGTAACGTTGGAACTGCTGTGTACAAGCATAGCCGCAAACCGTGCACCTGCTCAAAACCGCCTTTTGTCTCTCTCTCTCTCTTTTTTTTTTTTTTTGAGGGATTGATGGACTTGCGTAAATGTGGCCGTTCATTGTGCCCGCATTGCCCGCATTGCCCGCTGCTGCCGCTGCTGTCGAGGCTCGCTCGGACGCTCTCCCTGCGTCGCTCCATCTTGTCCGAACGCCACCACCGCCGCCGCTACTTGTGCTTCCTGGCCAACCCAAGTGGGATTTCAATTGTGTTCTCGCCGGGGGGCGGTCATTTTTTATTCGGCTCCGCTGCGTTATTTCCCATCCATTCTGGCCGCCCCACCCCGCCCCGCCCCGGAGCTTCCGGCGGGCTGCTGCGAGGGCTGGACACCATGGACACCCTCGACGTTGCTATGCGCTGCTATGCGCGCCCAAAGGGCCGCCGTGCCCAAGCCAGCCGCCGCGGCCGTCCGTAAACACGAGGATTTATTGATTTTCGGAATTGGCTTTCAGGGTTTGTTGCCGCCACTGCCGCCGCCATCGAGAGCGGGAAGTCGTTTAGCGGTGGAGTCCGCGGGCCTCGCCTCGCCTCGCCGCGGCGCCGCCGTCGCGGTGCTCGGTTCGCGAACAAGTTGGCGGCGGGGCCGAGGCGGGGCGGACCGCGCCGTGGTTTTGATGTGTGGACAGTCTGGCGCGAAAGTAACGCGATGGCCGTGGAATAGAGGCGAGCACGGTGAAGGTCGAGGCCGAGGCGAGTGCATGGGGTGCCTTCGCCCGCCTGTACTGTGCCGGCCAACAGAGCCTGCGATCGGGTGGGTAAGCTGCCGCGTTCTCACCCGCCGTCCCCGGCCGGGTGAGCGCTCTTACCCGGTGCCAGCACAGGTTCAGTCGGCGCTGGCCGGCCCGACCTAGACTGACACACACACACACTCACACGTAGCGGCCAGCGGCGGCGACCAGCGCTCGATCGACGAGCCACAGCGCCGACGGCGAGGCAAAACCAACCACAGCCGCGCCAAGCGACTGACGGGCGTCAGGCGAGTGGCATCTCGCTCTCTCACTCCCATAAGCAGCCAACGAGTGCGAGAGAGACAGTGTGTCGACTGGCGGCTCGCTGACTGCCGCCTGCCTCGCCGGCGACGGCAGCGGGCCGCGCCGGGCTCGGGTCGAGCCGTCGTCGGCACGCTGGGTCTGTGCACCCGTGGTGGGTAGCGCGTTACCCGGTCACCTCAACAGCGGGTGGGTCTGGGTCTGGGTATGGGCCGGCTGTGGCCGGGTGAGCAAGTCAAAGAGTGCCAGGCCGGCCGGGTAGCGCTCGGCCGCCTTACCCACCCGATCGCAGGCTCTGCCGGCCAACCAACCGGGGCCGCTAGCAGGGTTACTTTCTCGGCGCTTCCTTCTTCTCGTCGTCGTCTTTGTTTTGATGTTGTTGTTGTTGCCTTTATCCTGGCGCCCCGCGCTGTGCGGCTTATTAGTCCTAAACCCGACCCAAAACTTTAACTTTTTGTTGCAGTTCTCCGACTCGCACCCCAAGGAGATGGAGGAGGTGTGGGCCACGCTGTGCTCGTGCTGGCCCAACAACCTCAAGGTCATCATCCGCTACCTGCTCATCATCTCGGGCATGGCGCCCAACGAGCTGCTGCCCTTCGTGAGTATCCCTCATTCGGCAGACTGACTGCGAGAGTCCCTCTCGCACTCATGGGGCGTCCCGTGTAGGCGTGAGAGAGACAGAGCGACGAAAACGACCCTCGGAATCAGTCTGCAGGGGCGGTGACAACGAGAGCTCGACCGTGCCCCGTGCGCGAGTCTAGCGATTCCGGACAGTGTCTCGTCGCTCTGTCTCTCTCGCTCCGCTGCGGGACGCCCCAAGGGTGCGACAGAGACCGCGCGGGACGTCGTCTTGTCCTCGCTGCAGGCCGTTTGCCGTCCGGATTAAGGCCCACTACGGCGCGCTGCCGGTGGAGGGCGAAACGCAAGGCGGAACGACGAGGGCTCTCGCTGGGGCACTGCCAGGGCACGGCCGGGGCACGGCCAGGGCACTGGACGAAACTGTTCCACGAGTAGCGGGAACGGGACTTAGACTCCAACAGTGGCAGTATGCGCCGTGTCGTAACCATGCCCTACTTGCGTGGCATACTCAGCGCGTGGACCTTTGTGTGTGTGATAGTGAGTGTGTGAGCATGTGTGTGTGTGAGGGAGAGAGAGAGAAAGGGAGAGCGTCCGCGTGTGTGCAAGTGTGTGTGTGAAGGGCCGGGCTGCTGGGCTGGGCTTATGCAACCCCACTCACGTCCGCAATGAGGCTTCTGGCTCGTCTGTAGGACTGCAGCCGCGCCAAAGAGAGTTGTGGTTAGGCAATGCATGGAATATGCAAGGACTGCTTTCGTCGGTGGCGATGTGCCCTCCTCGGCGAGGGGCGAGGCGGTGCTGCAGCGGGGTGCGCGTGGGTGCTCGCCGTGCTCGCGCCCTCCCGCGAGCGGGCGGGCTCAAGTCTGGCCGCGCTCCAGTCAGGTAGGCGCCACCTGTTCAAAAGCGGTGCGCCAGGGGGAAGCGGAAGTGCCGAGACAGAGACACATGGCCGGAAGAAACGGCCTGTGCGCTCTGTGCGCCGTGAGTTTGCAACTGAATCATTTATTAAAGCGTCGCCGTATTGCGTTTTCGTTAGCTTGTTTGTGAGCGGACCGCGCGCTGCGTTCGAGTTTCGAGTCGGCGCCAAGACGGGCGTGCGGCCACGGCGGGGGCGGACCGTGCGAGGCAGACGAGGTACGCCGCCTGGGACTGAGGAGAGGAGAGGTGGTGGCGGCAGTTCGTCACTGTCTTGCATCCGCTCGCCGCGCTGCCGCGCTGCCCGCGTGGAGTGGAGCACCGTCCTCTCTGGAGTGGAGTGGAGTGGAGGGCCCCTGTCAAGTCGGGGGTAGGCCGCCCGCCCGCGCGACCGCGCCGCGGGTTGCCTGGCCGCTGCGGCCGGGCGTCGCGCGTGGTCTGGGAGTCTCGGTTACTCTGCAAAGCGATGACAGCGTTGGGGAAGCAAGCGGGGAGGGGAGGGGCGGGGCGGGGCGGCGTAAGCAGCTTGCTTGGCCGGGTGGCCGGGTGGCTGTATCGGGGCCAGAAGCTGGCCTGGCAGGCCTGCAGGCCGGAGAGCCCGACGGACGGGATCCTGGCCACCCTGGCCGGGGCGGCCCGGCCAGATTTGTGGTGGACTCAGGCGCAGCGCGCAGCCCCTGGAGGGGGAATTCGCGATGCCCAGGCGCCCAGGCCTCGGGGATGGCAGCTAGGTGGTACACTGTCCCATGACATCGCTCTGTGCTCTGCGGCAGGCCAAGCGGGTGGCGCTGTGCCTGGCGCGCGCGCGCCCCGACCGCCTCATGGACGAGATGACGACGGAGCTGCAGACGGTGGAGACGCTGTCGTGGCTCATCGAGCGCACGGAGACGCCCCCCTTCTTCCGCCTCACCTCGGTGCGCAAGGCGTCCTCGCACTCGGCCGAGCAGCCCTCCGGACAGCCGGGCGACCCGCCGTCCGTGCCGCCCGCCCACGAGAAGGGCACCATCCACACCAAGCGCCACAGCGGCGAGGACCCCGCCAAGGCCTGCACCGGGTAAGGCAGCCGAAGGCAGCCCACCAACGGGTTGTTCCGGGGAGCTTTCCGGGAAAGGGTTTGTGTTATTGTTGCTTGTTGGTTTGTCCAGCACCACCAAGTCGGACTCCGCTCTGCGGCCGCGGCCGGAGAAGGGCCGGACCGCGTCGGGCCCCGCGACCCTGCCCGACGACATGGCGGCACCGTCCGCGGAGCAAGAGGCGGTGCAGACGGAGGAGGCGTTGGCCTTCTCGCTCTCCAGGAACGTGAACGCGAACGCGCAGAGCCAGGCCGGCCAGGCCCCCAACAAGTTCGACATCCCGCAGCCGCACCCGCTCCCCATGCCCGAGTACGGCGGCTACTTCGCGCCGCTCACCGAGTACCTGCCCGACTGCACGCAGCCCAGCAGCGGCTTCCACCGGTGCAACCTGGCGGTGATGCTGCTGACGGACGTGGTGGTCGACGGCGTGGAGGTGGACTGGTCCGTGCACGTGCCCCTCATGCTGCACATGCTGTTCCTGGGGCTGGACCACTCGCGCGCGCTCGTGCACGAGCACTGCAAGCAGCTGCTGCTCAACCTGCTGGTGGTGCTGTCGGACCACTGCGACCACCTCACTGTGGCGCGCACCCTGCTGGCCGCCAAGACGCAGCAGCTGGCGCTGGGCGTGCCCAAGCCACAGTTACCGGTGCACCAGCACAACTTCACGGGTAATTTCAACTTTTGTGTCCTTGGCGTTCGCTGTGTTCGAGTGTCTTGCGGCACCATAAACTAATGCGCTACCCTTTACTCTGCAGAGCCTGATTCGGAGTTTGACAGCTACATGCAGGGCCCCAGTGTTGTCGCAACAACTTCGGGGGTTGTCCTTGGAAATGCCAGCTATACCACCACCACCTCTAACAGCTCAGGTCTGTCGACTTTGCCTAGAGTTCCATGGGATCTTATACAGGAAGTTCGTATTGACTGTGACCATTTATACGTCTCTATTGCAGATATCACAAAAACTGTTTCAATTGTGGGACCAATTTCGTCAGTGAGCACAGTTAGTACTGTTGTTCCTGTAAGTTCTGTTGGCCCAGTGATTGTCATTGCTGAGGACAGTTCAGCTTGGACTAGCCCCAAGCCCCTACCAGGACCAAACATGCCTGTTCAAGATGTTATAAAATCTTTAGTAGATTTCCTTGCATCAAGGTAATGTAATGTACTTACTGATTTATTCTTCTGCTGCAGAGACCAAGATCAAGAGAACTCTAATCTAATGTTTTCAATTAAATTTCAGGCAAAACCAACCTCTATGGAATTATGAAGACATAACAGCAAAAGTGTGGTCTGTTCACTCTGTTGAACAGTTAGATATTTTCCTACAACATGTTCTCAAAATTTTTAGAGATTCTTTGCCTCAAGCTCTTATTAGTGAACGTTGGGCACAAACAGCATTGCAGCTTGGGTTGTCCTGCTCCTCGCGGCATTATGCTGGAAGATCTCTTCAGGTTGGTTTTGCGAACCAAATACTGCTTTAATTTATTTTCATGACTAATTGTTTAGTAATTTTGCACTTGTATTTAATTTACTTTCAGCTGTTCAGGGCATTGAGGGTGCCTATAAATTCAAGAATGCTCTCAGATATTCTGTCACGACTTGTGGAGACTGTTGCTGAGCAGGGAGAAGATATGCAGGTAAGGACCTATGTTCAATGAAGGAAAACATGCCTGTTCAACCATCTAGTCTAACCACATCTTACAACTGTTCAATTTCAGGGCTATGTCACAGAATTGCTGTTGACGTTGGAGGCAGCAGTTGATTCACTCGAGTCTGACTTCCGGCCTCTTGATTTTATGAAAGAGATTTTCAAGTCCACCCCAAATTTAAACAACAAGGAGACCTCTGTAGTGACTGCAGGAGGGAAACGAAGCCCAGGTGGAGGTGTAACAGGACTATATGGCAATGGAAACAATCCACTCACCTCCAACCTAGGAAGCAGTGGTCACACTCGCAGTACAAGTTACTCAGTTTCATATAACATGCGTAAATCCATGCAGTCTCCTGCCAATGATAACAAAGGTTACCATCTTTCTTTTACATTTAAAACTCTGTATTTCCATTGGCGGTGAAAACATTATAACTTTTGCAGAAATGCGTGGGAGAGTAATGTCGGAGCTTGAGTCAAGATCAGCAGTTAGTGCTGGCTTAGGAAGCAAGTACCACTCAACCAACCTTTGCCGATCTCGGTCAGCTCAATCACTAAAACTATTGGGTGACAGTGCATCTCAGGTACAGTTTTTATGAGATCATTGAATAATAATAATAATTATTATTATTATTAAATAATTCTATACTCATGTCCTTTAATTTCCAGGATGATAAGCTGACTATTCTGGCCCAGCTCTTTTGGCTAGCAGTTTCTCTTTTAGAATCTGATTTTGAACACGAGTTTCTTTTGGCTCTGAGATTGCTGAGTCGTGTGCTCCACCGGTTGCCTCTTGATCGCCCAGATGCACGAGATAAAGTAGAAAAGTTACAGGCCCAATTGAGATGGAATAATTTCCCAGGAGTACATGCTTTACTCCTGAAGGTACTAATTTTTGTTTTCCTGTTCATTCTTTTAACTGTTACCTTGCCATCATTTCCATGTTCGTTCTTTTTTCAGGGATGTACAAACCATAACACCTATGATTGTGTGATGAGTCTTTTACCACAATTCACTTTGTTGTTGGATTTACCTTTCGTAGACCCTACTCAAAGTCTAGCATTCCCCATGAATGTTATAGCATTGTTACCATACCTTTTGTTGCACTATGAAGATGCAAATGAGCTCTGTATCATGAGCGCTGAAAATATTGCTCAGGTGAGTTGGTAGTCATTTGCAGACTGTCCTTATGTATTAAGTGGTGTCTTATCTGTACATTTTCACTGTTCCACAACAGGCCTCCACAGACAAGAGCAAGAAATTGGAAAATCTAGCAACTGTGATGACATTGTATAGCCGCCGCACATTTAGCAAGGAAAGTTTTCAGTGGACGAAATGTGTTGTCAAATATTTATATGACACTTATGCTCACTTGGGCCTGAATATGCTTGCTTTCCTTGTTGAGGTAATGAAAATCATGTAGCTTGTTTCATGGTTGTGTGTGTGTGTGAAAGAGGGCAGTGTTCTCACCGTTTGTCAATTTCCAGGTCCTGGAAAAAGGCCCTTCGATTGTTCAGCTATCGGTACTGAGCATCATACATTGTATGCTTCACTATGTAGACTTGGCTGCAGCTGCTGCTCAGCCCATCAATGGTGATTTGCTAAGAGTTATTCACAAATATATTGAGGTATGATTGTATTCTTTTCATCCTCCATCTTGCTATATAGAATTTTTAAAAGCTTGCAGAACAAATTAAATCTTGTGACTTTTTCTTACACTTAGGGGGCACACTGGAAAGAAGCTCTAAAAATTTTGAAGTTAGTTGTTACTCGCTCATCTACTCTTGTTGCACCACCAACTGCGACCCATTCATCACATTGGGAATCAAGTATGTCATCACCTCATCCCTCATTCTCAGATAGTGAGCTGTTCACCAAAAAGGAATTGCCAGGTCTGTTGTGTTTGCAGTATGTTGTGATCTTGTCAAATTAGTGAGTGTGTGTGTGTGTGTATAAATATAATTTGGATCTCTGGTGCCTTCCGCAGGTCGAACTATGGAGTTTACATTTGATCTTTCCCAAACTCCTCTCATTGGTCGTCGTCATGTCAGCAAGTCAGAGGAGAAGGACAACACTGCTTCTTCCAACTCCACTACCTCATCAACTGCAGCATCAAGCGCAACTCCAGGCACCGCAGGAGGTACACCCAGCACGGCAAACAAGTCTGCTGCATCATCTGCTGCAACTGTTGCTCTGAGTGCTTTGCCTGGTCCAGTGCAATCGAGCAGCTCTACTCCAGGCAACACGGCTCTCTCACCAAGACGCTCTGTGTCACTGTCTCCTGCTGACAGCACAAACATAGCTGGTTGGAAGAGACCCTGGATGTCTCAGGTACCCCAAAGTTTGCCTTTAATTTTGGTTTGCTGTAACTTTTCCATTAGTTTCATTTTGGTTTTTCCTTTTCAGGGCCGTGTCAGAGAGTGTTTAGTCAACCTATTGACAACTTGTGGGCAAAGAGTTGGTCTGCCTAAAAGTCCATCCGTAAGTATTTTCAAAATTTTCTATTTACACCTTGCTACTATGAATTTATTTTTAGTCTTGAAGAAAGATCATTTTAGTTGGAATTAGCTTTGTCAGTGCAAAACCAAAACAGTAGGCATACGATATTTGGGTGGATTTTTCATGAAATGAACATTATGTGAAACTGACATTTTTCCTGTGATTTCCTCTTTCTTGGTTCTTTTAGGATGGTTTAATATTCTCATACCACAAGGTAACTCTTGCTAAGTCGCCATACCTCTCCCAACACAAAGCTTTATGTTCTCACTATATCCAGCTTTTCATGTTCATTTAATACTTTTAAAAACAATTAGAAGTGTTTTTACCTTACAAAAAAACATTGTGATTTGGAGAAACATATCCGTGAGGACTTGCAAGGGTTTTTTAAAAAAAAGACACGTTAACACTTACACGCACACACAAACAAAAAAAAAAATAATAAAATAAAATGAAAGTATGTTTTAACAACAGACATAAAACTCACAAAATTTGCGCATTTTTCTTGTCCTTTGGTCTCACGCTGTGCACCTAAACAGGAGCTTTATTGGTCAACATTAAGATTGCTTGAGTTCACTTTATTTGTGCTATCAAGTGAAGCTAAGCCGCATGATGCATATGATTTGCTTTTTGTGAATTACACAACACTTCCACATCAGCTAAACAAGCCTTAATGTTGTCCTGTGTTATTAGTGTTTTTGATAAAGATGTATTCCTCAAAATATTTACACAAACATGATTCATCCTTTCCTGTTTGAGGTAGAATCCTTTGTCAAAAAGATTCTTCAAAATTTGACTCTGTTTGTTGCCTTGTGGATCCCTTTTGTCTTGTAGATAGTTTGGAACACATTAATGGAACATTTCATTCTAGGAAAAATTAATCTTAAATTGTTTTTTGTCTTTAGGTCATATTCAGTCAGAGTTCTGATTTGATGGAGAGGCAGTCAAGTATGGCATCATCCACCGAAGAGATGTCTGGACCAAATAATGATCTCTCTGGAGGATCCCGGAGAGATGATGGGGCAGGAACAGAGCAGTTCGGAGTGTTTAAAGACTTTGACTTCCTTGAATATGAAAGTGAAAGTGTGGAGGTAAGCAGCTTATATTTTTATTTAGATTTTTATTAAATCAAATTAATTTCTGATTTTTCATTTATCTACCATATTTTACTTTTAGGGTGAAAGCACTGATAATTTCAACTGGGGAGTGCGCCGTAGGCCTCTCAGTGAAGGGGAAACTGAAGGAGAGACCAGTTTACGCCAGATGGAAGAAAGTCTCAGCGAGAAGACACCTGTTCTCAGTAAACGGAATAGGGTAAGACCCAGCCTACTTCCAATGCTGTCTTCATCGTGCTGTCAGTAAGATCGCATTAAAATGCAATTTTGTACTTTGCAGCGAAATGTGCTGGAGGAGTCATCTGATGATGAAGTGGGCTCAGAATCTCCTTTGGATGAAGTGGCCTTGGCCCCAGAAATTAGCAGCAGTTCAGCTAGTGGAAGTGTTGTCCTGTTTCCCCCATCCTCACTTAGCCTACAACACAGGAGACGTTCTGATAACCGATCTGATACCAGGCAAGATTCCTTTCACAACTTATCTTAATGTTTGAATTATTTTGTAAATTGATTGATCCTTTTAACTATTTTTTTGCAGTGGTTCAAGTGCTGGAGATCTAGGCGATGTGACACCATGCAATGCTTCACCAAACCTCTCAGCATTAATGACATTTCGCCCCATCCTGCGCGACGATACAGAAGAGGCGTGGAGGAGGCACATTCAAAGCCTTCTCAGTAGAGTTCCCTCATCTCCCTTAGAATTGTTTTACCTGTTGCACCGTCTTGTTCGGGTAAATATTCCTCAACTAATGTTAATGATCGCCATGATTTACTTTTTTGAATGGAAGTATAAGATTGATGTTATATTGGATCTTCTTTCCAGGACGTCAGCAGCAAAGCTGTTGCACTGACTCAGGAAGCATGTTTGTATTTAGAGGGAGATTCAGCCGGCACTGACCTTCGTTCTCATTTACTGTCCTTATGTGACCAGCTCGATGGGCGTGTGATTGCCCCTTTGGTTTGGTTTTGTCCCGAAATTCTTGACAGTTCTCGCCTCACAGAAGCACTGCGATTTGGATCTTTAGAAGTCCAGGAACATTTGGAGACATTTTTAGATCGGAAAGACCACCTGGCTGAGGTAAGATGAACATGTTTGTAGTGCTTTTGGAAATGTTGTAAATTGGTGACTGTATTTTTAAAAAATATGCCTATATTACAGTGTGTGGATGCAGTAAGAGCAAGTGCAAAGCTGGAGCTCTTAGGAGAATCAGGGGGCACTTTAACTAGTAGTGGTGAGCTGGTGCTTGACCTGGGCAAGGCTCTCTACAAACTTCATTTCCAACTTGTCATGGTACTGGAGGCTGCAAACAGAATGGTTGGAGCCCTTAGCATAGCTGCAGAAACAAATCAGGTATCTTGATCTTGTATTTACATAAGTACTTTCAAAATACCTTAGTTAAATGCTAATGTTTCATTATTTTATTTTCTAATATTTCGTCAGCTTCAAGATATTTCAACTGAGGTCATCCAATTGAAAAGCGCTTTGGAAGAGAATGTTGAAGGAGAGCAACACACTCCTACAGCAACTCCATCATTAACTCCATCTGCCACTCCAACTCCTCCCCCAGAAGGTGGCATGTCGTTAATGGGAGGCAACCCAGAAAATACTCTCATGCATTTACTTCAAGAGGCGAGGTGGCCTGCTGCCTTGCATTGGGCCAAACAAAACCGGTATGATTTTATTTTGCTTTATATTTTCAGTTGAGGTTTTTTTATTTATAATTCAGTTTGTGTTTCTAATGTTACACTTTTGTTCTCAGTGGACTCTGGGGAAGTGATGTTATACCAGCTTGTTTGGAAGAAGATGATGTCATTAGCATACTTATTCTTTACTGTAAACATATCTCTCATGACAAAACCGGTAAATAATTCTCTTAATTCATGATTCTTCCATTTTGCTCTTTGAAATTATGTTCTTTGTTAAACATGTTTCCTTTTCCTTTTCAGATCTGTATGTCACAACTAGAACTGAACCAGAGCTGAGAAGTGCCTTGTCTGGTTTGTTAAACAGTCTTCTTCAAGTCCTTGAAGCTGTCAACAATCTTGAAGCAGATGTTAAAATACAAAGACAGCAACCTCCTCAAAGTAATAAAATGGACTGCTAAATGCAGGCAGAAAGAGATAGGAAACAGATAGATAGCAAGGGATGGATCTGATTGGGAAAAGTGATATCTTTATTTAATCATTATTGTGATTTCTTACTTTGTGATTTGAAATAGTTGCATAGGGTATTATTATTGTTGGTGTTGTAATTTTGGAGACCTATAGTCTTCTGGCTGCAATCATTTTTCACTTCTGGCATCTCATTTGCTTTTTTTTAGTCAGGAGTAAGTGACAAATTCTGTATTTTATTGTTTGTACATCCTGTTTTTATTTTTATTTACCACTCAGTGATATTTTTTTTAATAGTTAGTGTTTATGTGAGCAATCTTAGAACTGCTGCAGCTCAGTTGTGAATGTATCCTTATTAATAATGATAAATAGTAAGGTAGTCACAGTCCTTGTAAAAATGTGAAAAGACCACAATTCATTTGTAGCTGTTTTCCATTATGCGCTTCAACTGAATGTTAATTTCTTCTACATTATCATCGTTTTTATTCTCTGTAAGTATAAGAAGACTCAGAAATCTTTTAGAAAGTCGCCTACGGTTCTTGCTTTCTTTTGCTGAGCTTGTTGGGGGAAAGTCTTGCACATTGTTATGTATAGCTTGAGCTCAAAATAAATTCAGATGTATATTTTTTAATGAATTCCTTTGTAAGTGCTCCTATTGATTGAATGTTTTTAGAGAAAGAAGACTTTTTTCACATAAGTCTTGTGCACAAAACAAAATTATCTAATTATCAATTATAGGATGTTTTTTTTTTCTACATTACTCAGTAAGGTGATGAATATTCAAGGTGAGATGCCTGAGTACCTGTTAATAGGACTGATGATAACCAAAGACTTATTTTATTGGTTGAAGGAAAATGGAACTGTCATTTGTCAGTGTTTGGGATGGCAATAAGTAATTTTCTGTGACACTCTTATCATGAATCTTGTCGCATAAAACTTACCATTACTTATCAATATCTTTTTATGTATAAATGTTGTACCTCATTAATGGATCATAAATAAAGCTTGCTCTTCAAAATTCAAGAGGACTAATTTTTTAACCCTGAAGACACGTATGGCCTTGCACACCTAGCAAGCGCTTTTGACACACAAGGCAAGTTTGAAGAAAGGAGCTTGCAACTTTTGTAAATAATTTTAGCTAAAATGTCTGGTGGAGGAGTACCATGATGATTGATGAACCCGTGTAATAAATGTATTGGGCATGTGGGTTTCAGTACTTGACAAGAACAAAAGTAAGATGTTGAGATCTGTATTTAATGAAGATTCAGAATTATGACAAAACTGCTACAGACTGAATGGTGTGCACATTCAGACAAAGTGGTACTGGTGTCAAACCATACCTTACAATTCACTTAAGGTACAATATCAGGTATGAAAAACTTTTGCTAAGAGCAAACAAAAAAAAATTAAAAAAAAAAAAAACAATTAAGTATCTCACTCCAACATGGAAAGAAAATATAAACAAACCAGCATGGGAGGAAAAGAAAACCAAGTCAGGCAAGAGGACCTCAGTAAAAACACAAGAAGAACCCCCACATGCAGCATGGATTGGCTGTGATATAAATAAAATATGACCTCACTCACACCTTCAAGTTGTGATGCAACTATCTCATCACTCGAACTCTAAACCAATTGTCACTGTCATTTTTAAGTTTATGTGAAAGATTAATAAATATTCTAAAATTGTACATATCTATATAGATAAAACAGAAAATGAAAGTGCAGCTGTATTGGCTACATTAGGTTTCATGAAATGCAAATTCATTATGATTTGAACAATGAAATTAAAAGTGGGAGTCAATAATACACCATCTCCCTGTCAAACATGATTCTACACCGGAAATCCTTTCTCACAATTAAAACCTCAATCACAAGCAAGTCGAAAATGAGTGGAAAGATCTAGTCCAGGAAGTGCTCTTTCAGGTACTTCATCATACCAAAAGTGCGGAAACGCTTCACCTTAAATACCTTCATCATCTGGTCATCACAGATGGCAAACTGCTTGTTCTTGGGGTCCTACAATCGAGCAAAAACAGAATTAGTCAATGCATTTGGACCAAGGACAATAAAAAAATGGTAGATTGAATACTTACATAAAGGTTGCGTTCCTTGATGATGGCCCACACTTTCTTGACAACCTCTGGTCGGGCCATAGTCTCTGAGCCCACAACAGCAGCCAACTCAGGAGAGAGATTGTAGACCTTGGTGAAACCACCACCACCCTTCTTGCCCTGGAGAAAAGAAAACACAGCAGCTTAACAAAAGACCAAAACAAAAATAAATTTATAAAGGGAACATCTATAAATGAGCAAGATACTTACACCAGCAGCAGGTGCAGCCTTCTTGGCAGCAGCCTTCTTCTTGGGCTGCTTCCAGTCGTCATCACTGTCATCAGAACCCTTGGACTTCTTAGCAGCAGCGCCTTTGGCACCCTTCTTGGGGGAGGCCTTCTTTTTGGGGCTGTATTCCTCATCACTTGCCTCATCATCATCCTCGCTCTCACTGTCACTGCCCTTCTTTCTCTTGGCAGGCTGCTTCTTAGGAGCACTTCGCTTCTTGGGCTTCTTCTCTTCTTCAGATTCTTCCTCCTCCTCTTCTTCTTCCTCTTCCTCCTCCTCTTCATCATCCTTGTTCTCATCCTGCTTCTCCTGGAGGCACTCCATCACGAGGTCATCTACCTCCTTTTTGCTGTACATAAAAAACATAAGTTAAGCTCCGTCAGAACTGAAGAACCCCACCAACATTCTGAAATGATAATTGCGAGCCTTACCGTTCGTTAAGGTCGATGCCCAATTTCTTTTCAATTTGTTGACGAACCTTCTTGGCTGATGTTGTGTTAAGGTCAGCATCCTTAAGGATGGCTGCAAAGATAATAATCAATATTAAAACCAAAATAAATGGTACACCCCAGTGCGTAGGTGAAGTTAATTTTTTTTTTTAACACCAAACGGGTTGAATAGATGAGTTAAACAGGATAACAACTGTTAACAAAAACTCTTATTTTAAAAAATAAAACAAAAAGAAACAAAAACAAAGAAATGAAACATGTGCACAACTACTCTTAAAACGTGATGGACAGACTTCATCAGGAGGTAGGAAAAGAGCTGATAAGATCAAAACCGAAAGTCTGACATTGCAAGAAAACTGAAGTGACATCTCCAGCTAGCACACATGTGGGTTCCACAGCTATATTAAGCCACCAGTATCAAAGAAGTACAAGAACAAAACATTAGTGTGAACAACACAAAACCAGATTCTGGATAGAGACAACTAAATCCAGATGTAAAGTATTGAAAACGAACTTGATTTTGTTAGGCCTACAGTTGAGGCAGGGAGTGGGAGAAGCTCAGGGACAGGGCCCCACAACTTATTCGATAATTTGAAAATTACACGCCACATGGCTATCTTCCTCGGGATAAAAGTGTAGTAAAAGCCACGAGGAACTTAAAAAACATAAAAACTGAGGTCAGACACGTAGAAATTTGCTGTAACTCGATGCTTGAAAACACGCTTGGGTTGAACGCTCTGTGGGCTTGGAAGCTCTCTGTAACGCCATCTTGTACTATCCACAAGCGTCGCTCAAGAAGCGTCATATCAGCCGTCGATTTCTAAGCATGACCGAAATGCGTCGGCATGTAACGCACGCTTGTCTTGGGAACAAAACTCCAAGGAATCAGGAGAAATGAAAATAAGCCCAAGTACTGGTGTAATATCAGAGCATCGAACAAATCAACAAGGGACGCCAACTCAGTGGCGTCATGGGTGCAGAGAAAGCGAGGGAGAGGACGCAGTCGGAGAGGGATTTTACACAAGAGAAATGCCACTTTTTCCTTACAGAAGGGCCCTGTTCCAAATGCTAAAATAAACAGGGCCCAAAACTAATAGGGATTACTATATACCGAGCGCAAGAGGGTGCAGAATAACGAAGAAATTGCTATTTACCGGTAATCTCCTCACGGAGCTCCTTCTGAGAGATGTCTGCCATTTTGACTGTGTGAAGAGGAGATGAGCAGGATAACCAACTGTTGGAGGTTGAGCGACGAATGAGCTGGGGAACGAGGAACAAGGGAAACGACGCGGACGCGAGGCGCAATCACAACAGTCAAGCCGGCGACTGTTTTGCTCTTTGGATCATTCCAAGACATTGTACGCGATGCTTCTTGTGAAATATGTCGTTTTAAATTATCTTTTCTTATTTTTATTCTCTGGGAAGCAGTTTGCCTCATTAATAAGGTAGAACGATGTTTTTCGAGTAAGCATCATGCACCCGGTGGGTGACTAGCGTAGTACAGCACTGCCGCTCGTGTGGTAAACAAACAAATATTCCACAACTATAATTTTCCCCCATAAAATAATTATATATTGCATTAAGTTTCAAGTTATAATCGAGGCGAAAAATAGGCATTTTATGTCTAGCTTCAAATTTGCCCAGCCAACGTTTGTGGCACGGCCGGTGGTCGGTAGGCACCAGGTAGGCACCAGACTTCCTACGCGCCACATCTTGAAAAGATGAAAATGTCGCCAAATGTCGCCCAGGTGACAGACAGGCTAATCGAACCGCGGCAATGTAGAGTGCATGCATTAGGAAAGGAAATTCGAAGTAACTAAATAAACTTTTCAATGCTGTTTTGCATTATAACTGAACAACATCGTAGATGCGTGGAGCTTTAAACAAGACCCACTCCGTATTCACTTCGTCAATACCCCACGCCTAGAAGAAGTTTTAAACACCGGTATTAAGCCTAGAGAGTGAGGTATTTTTGGTATTTTGTTAGGTAGTTCTTTCCCGATAAAATATCTTTTCTTCGCCTGAAACATATATTGTAAGATCAGTCAATCACCGATACGCACGAAGTGTCAAAGCTGGGAAAAAGTCATAGCTCGCGCGCGGGATAGCGACAGGCCAGCTCTTGTCGAACGATGGGCAAATTGTACGAGCAAATGTGTGTATATTGAACTCAAGTGTTAAGATTTTTAATTTCCACGAAATCTTGATCATTCTTCAACAAGATGAGATGTATCAAGTAAGATTTTAGTAATTGCTTTAGGAATAATTTGTTTTGTTGCTCTACAGAGTGGATTCAATAAAACCAAACGTAGCTTGACTTGAAGAGAGAGCATTTATTTAGGTTATCACTCCTCTAGCTAAAGAAATATACACAGAAGGGTTTCTTAAATAACTTATATCTTAACAAATCCATTTAGAGAAAGAAAACATAAATTCCACAAGTAATCTTATCAATACACTAACAACTTAAGAGGATTGAACATTTACAGCAAAATTCTTAGTTTCTGAATCTGTATAAGGATGATTTATAATAGGCTTCTTATCAACAGCAAAATCTCCAGCATCATGACTCTTCTCAGGGGAGGATATAAATGGTTTCACATCATGAACAGTCAAATGTCTTTTCAAATGGTTTCTGTCCATAAATCTTTTCCCACAAACATCACATGCAAATGGTTTCTCTTCTGAATGAGTCAAATGGTGTCTTCTCAAGCTTTCCATGGACACAAACATTTGATTGCACTCATCACACTTAAAAGGTTTTTCTCCGGAGTGTGAGAGCAAATGGCGCTTCAGGTGGCTTCCACGAGAGAACTTCTGTCCACACTCTGTGCACACATATGGTTTCTCACCAGAGTGTGTCATAAGATGTCGCTTCAGGTGATTTGAATTCAAGAACTTTTTACCACACTGTGTGCAAGGAAATGGCTTTTCACCAGAGTGAATCATGGCATGTCTCTTCAAGTGACTATTTCGTGAAAATTTTTCACCGCATTCTTGACATGCGTATGGGCGCGCACCAGTATGGATCATGTAATGCCTTTTTAAATGGTAGTTTACTTTAAAAGCTTCCCCACAAATTTCACAAGAGAAAGGCTTCTCACCGGTATGTGACATAATGTGCCTTTGCAAAGCACTGTTTTGAGCAAAGCTGTCTCCACATTCAGAACACATATGAGGTCTGTCCTGGGAGTGAGACAGTACATGTCTTCGAAAACCTTTGCTGTCACATTGTTTACCACAAATATTGCACATGTATTGCTTGCCATCTGTTCCATTGTTAACAGAAAGGTCTTGGGAGCTGCTGCCTCCAATTTGAGAATCAGTAACAGGAGCAGAGGGTGTGGTTTGCAGGGCAAAATATGTTGGTGATGCAGTTAAAGTTTGAGATACGTCCTGCTCTTCTTGGAGACATTCTTTCTTCTGACGAATGAGAGTCAGCATTCGAGCTGGACAATCGGCTTTGTGTTTTTCAGGTGGATCAACTGTTGATGCTGTCCCGCAAGGACACATGAAAAATGTGTGACCTATTCAAGAAGAAGATTGAATGAAAGAATGATAAGGATACTGAACAACTGGATACAATGGGCAGCAGGGTATTTCTTACCTCCATTCTGAACAGATAGAGTATCAGGAGCAGGATATCCAGTGTGAGAAGACATAACCACCAGTTGTGACAGATTCTGAGGAGAAAAGAGAATAAGTTAGAAAGGCTAATAAAGCAGTTATGCTGTATTACAAAGATAAAATACACAAAATAGTTGAGAAAAAAAGTCAAGGACGCAAAAAATGGTTTGAGATAGCAATAACATAAAGAAAACATCCAAATTGATTTTAGTTCTAGGTGACAGAAATTGATAAACTAGAATAAAGCATTAAAAATATGCTATTATCCTCACAATAAGCAGTGTCGATATCAAAATCTGAAGGAATGAAACAAGCTTTAGAGCTCAGAAAGACGGGTAAACTCAATGATCCTTTCTTGATCCTTCAAACCAACATTTAGGGTTAGGTTTCGAAAAAAAATTGTCTACCTTAGCTTATGCCAGCTTGCAATAAATTAACTACTCTTCATGAGAGAGGAGTTGTGTACATAACTTTCCTCCATTAAATAAAGGTAACCGAATAAAATTTATAGTCTAAGATATACGTTATTGTTTATGTCAGAAAGAAGTTGAGTCGACCGGTTGGCTCACTGCCAACACTCACTTCATGCGTTCACAAGACTTTTTAAACTACAGGGCTTATGCCCAAAATAAAAATTATCCACCAACCCGAAGACTGATTGATAGAAAACACGAATTTTAAATTATAGCAAAATGGCATGTTAAATTTGTATTTGATGGTTGGACAGAATGACAAACATCCTCAACCCTTCCCCCTTCCCCTCCCTTCCCTCCTTCCCTTCCTCCCCCCCCCAAATAAAAAACAAAACAAATCACTCTACTCCCATCCATTGGTTGTCTATGATTCCTCTAAGAATAAAAACAACGACCAAAATAGTGAAATATGTATAGAAGCCAATAATTTTTGAAATTTAATTCTATTGAAAGTTTGATTGTGCGCAATCCTTTCCTCACCTAATTTATGAGTGCCGGACTTTTCATACCCTAGCAACGTAGCCTCGCATCGTTACTCACTCTGTGAAAAAGAAAAAGTACAGAAGTAGACCCCATATCCGCTTAGCCCTTAGTGGATAGTGGATAGTGGACGTTTCAGGAGAGTCTGTTCCCGGTTATAAGGCGCTGGTTCAGTGCGACGTTGCCGCTCCAAAACAATATATCATTTGAACTTATTGCGTTCTTTCTGAAGCTGCTCAGCTGCATTTTTGCATAGTGAGTTAGAATGGCTAAAACACGAGATGACACCATTTGTGGTGGGTGACAAGGCGAGGAAGTAAATAAACAAAAGCAGGCTGGCAACGTCGCACCCTGAAATGTCCACTGTCCACTATCCACCATCGCCCAAGCGGATATAAGGATATAGTTACATTCAAGCAGAAGAATGTGTCAGCGTGATAATTGATCAAGTGAAATGCATTTGATAAGAAAGAGATAAGAGGGTTTTGGTTCTGTTTGGTATTTTAATACTGCGTTAAGCCAATCGAACAACCTGGTTTAGGTCCTTGCATGATTGACATTATGTGTGACATTTACATAACGTGAAACATGATGAGACACAATGCATTGTTTGACACTGCCTCTTTAATTTGATGACCATGTCCTAAGAGGGAAAGCGGTTGCGCAGAATGCCTCTTTTTCGGAAGAAAGGGAATGAAGATCAAGTAAATAAATCCCGTCTAGAGCATAAGCTCTATTTGGTGAGTTTTGTTGTATAGCAGGTAGCTTCTGTCAACTGAATGTGATCTTTCCAAAGTAAAGTGACAGCTGTCAAAATCATGATTTTAATTTTACCATACTGTTTTGCAGGCAAGAGAGAATCCAGAACCATGTTTTGATTTATCAGACTGTGCTCTGAGGGATGTTCCCGCAGGCATCTACTCTTTATGCAAAGTTTTTCGCAAAGAGTCTCTGTTTCTGCAGGTATGTTTGACTTTATTACTGTTAAGTTCTTCTTTTCTGTTTGTTCGTTTACTCACTGACACATTAATTAAATTTGGGTTGCAGGACAACCAGCTGTCATCTCTTGATGGAGGAGGAAACCTCAGAGACCTTGCCATGCTGACGGTTTTAGACCTACAGAACAATTGTTTCTCAGTTCTTCCTGATGGGATAAGTTTCCTTGTTAACCTCAGGGTAATCAATCCTCATTGAAAATAATTCAGTTGTGAAACAATTTTTACCTAAATGTTGCATGAAATTATTAAATTTTGCATCTATTTGTGTTGCAGATGCTTAACTTGAACAATAACAAACTCACTAATTTACCAGACTGCTTCACATCTGTAAATAAACTACAGTCATTGGAAGTGGCCCAGAACCAACTGAGATCCATACCAGAATCCTTGTGTTGGCTACCCCACCTCACCAAACTAGACCTACGTGAAAATTCTGCTCTGACTCTGAGGAAACTCCCACCTACAATAACTCAGACACCTATGTTGGAAACTCTTTTAATGGATGACTCCCAACTAAGCTGCGTACCTGAGGATATAAGAGAGAACAGTACTCAAAGTATTTTGGCATTTTTTGCAGAAGGTCTGTTCTCTGTTTTACCTAAGAGAAAAGATACTAGATTACATCTCTATAGCTCTATTTCCTCTAATTATCTACTAACCTCGTTCTATTTGATCACACATTTCAGAAAATGGTATGACATACATTCCCCCTGAAGAACGCCAGATGCCAGGTCCAAACAAAACTGACATGTTGGTGAATGTCTTTGAAGCCGAGAAACAGCAAAGAGGTTTCAAGGTACTGAGCGCTTATCACCAAATTTAGGTAGAAGTGTTTGGTAAAAGCTTGAAGCATCATCCACTTTATTCTATATGTTGATTATTTTGTGGCCATTCATGCATATTAATTAAATAATACAGTACACATTTAGATCAAGTTGCTATGCTTTGGTCTCTGATCTCTCGTTCTATACATCTTGATTTCTTTGAGCATCATTTTCAACTCAACTGTCCACTGTTTTGCATGAATGGTGACAAATAACTCAGCCAAGTAATGCACTTTGGAAGCAAGTCAAATGTGTGTTGTGAGATTTGTGTCACTTCATTTGTTGTAGGAGAGACTTCATCAACTAGAGCAACTCAAGGCATGTAAAGTATAGTGCTATCTGTTAATTGCTTCTGTTGCTTATGCAATGTTGAGTAAGTGGTTTCATAATAGTTAAGCTCCAAAGAACTGACTACTTATAAGATATTTTAGCACCTATCATTAATCCTCTAACCCCCCCCCCTCCCAAAAAAAAAAAAAAAAGAAGAAGAAACAATAATAGTGCATCTATTACAGGTTTTGTAAAACTTAAATTTATTTCCTTGATTCAGAGATTAAGTGTCTATTCTCAACCAGCACTGTTGAGCTTTCAGCTGCGCTTTCAGTAGTTTCCAACTCAATCCTCACATTTGTTTGCTTTTCTGTGTGTTGAATGCAATTTATTCAATCATTCACTGAAATTTGAAATAAGGGCACCAACCTTCTTCTGCCCATGAAATCAATATCCTAAAAAAAAGTAAATTTTTATCAATTTCATATTTTTTATATTTTTACCTAACTCAACAGAGTTATTCCTGCTCTTTGATAGGATTCACACTGCAGGTTATTGTTAAGTGAAATCATGAAATAAGTGAAAATAAGTGAAATCATAGTGCTTCATGAGCGAAGCAATACTTGGACCCAATAAGCAAACTTTCTTCCACAAATAGTTTAAGGTCACTGAGATTTCACATAACACTATACTTCAGATTTGTGAGTTTTGCACTTGTTATGCACTTGTGTATTATGTGTGATGTGAAACACTATCAGGCACAGAAGCAGAAAGAGCGGATGATTTTGGAAGCAGACCGTGGGCGAACATACCAAAGGGAATTTGAGACTTGCTCTGCTCTTAAAGAGAACAGAGATCGGGTAAGTCAATTTAGGTTTTCTGTTAAAGACACCCTCTTTCTAAACGATGATTTAAACTTGATACAGCAGAAAAAAAATCCAAGAAAATACCGTAAATCAAACCATGTGTTGCTTCATTTATACTACTCCTAATGATGATAACAACAAAGAACTTTGTAACAATGACTGCTTTTCTTTCGTAGCTTCTGGCTCACTTGGCTGTTCAACAAACAAAGCTTGAGCAGAAGGTTGAAAAGCTTCAGCAACAAAGAGAAGAAGAAAGACACCGGCTGATCCAACATTTGCAAGATGGTAATGTATGAATATTCAGTTTTGTTGTTCATTTTACTTACTCTGTTGCCCTTTGTTGCAATTCTGCAGCTTGTTCTACCTTTGTACAATGAGGATACTCTCAACAAAAATCTAACTAGTCTAATGTGTATTAATTATACACCTAACATTTTTTTAAAATTTGTGTTTACAGTGGAACGTAATACAGATGCTATGATTACGCAGCTGTTGTTATTATCTGCTCAAGAAAGAGAACAGGAACGACAAGACAAATTGCAGAGAGCCCAGGAAGAAGAACAAGAATTGCTAGCGGCTATGCAAAGGCAGCATCGAGATTTGCAGAGACATGATGTTCTAGGTTTGTAGAATGTGTTATTTCGAGTGCCCTCTCTGGGTCTAGACAAATTATAAAATGAATGCAACTTTTCCCATTGCTTTCAAGATGGAATGAAACAGCTGGTAGAGGAAGAATTAAAGCAAGAAAAGAGAATGCGAGAATATGAGCAGTGTCGAGTGGAGATGACAAACAGTTTACTCAGCAAGTATGTTCTTTCTCTTTTATGATTGCAACTTTTTCTTTCCTTGGAGTTGATAATCCCCTCAAGAAACAACTTTGTCTTTGCAGGGAGCTTGAGTCAAGCAACATTCTCCTCTGTGCAGTGGATAGGTACAGTAGTGCTCAGTTAGAACTTGTTCAGCGTTTGCAAAGAGATGAAGAATTGCAAAAAGCAGCTGTATGCTCACTTTTAGAACGTAGTGATGCAAGGACGTGGGGATTAGTACAACAAGTTGCTCTTGTGGAACAGCAATTGGCACAGCTCACTGCTCTTGAACTTCAGAGGAGGAATCACCAGTTATCAGAACAGCTTGTAAGAAATTGTTGAAGTACATACTCTAATCATCAGTAGATTTTATGTGGAGTTCTTACCTAATAATACTGCCAAATTTCCAGTCTGATCTTGCAGAAAAACGGACTGCTCTCTCATCGCTCTTAGTTCACCTTTTAGAGGAGCAGGCTTCTCGAAGAGACCAGTTGATTCACACTCTTAATGAAATGGAACGTCAACGTCAGGTAACTTGATTTTGTTGGGCAAAGTGATAAGTTTACAAATGAAAGTCTTTGAATAGCTAAAGTCATTACCTTTTATGTTGTAGGATAATTCAGACTTTTGGCTACACCAGTATCAGCGTCTCCTTGATTCTAGACCTAACAAGTTCATTGATAAGGAAAGAGTACTAGATCCCATTCTAGCCAACCATTTAGTTCTGAATGGAGTGGTTCATTGCTTACCGTTTCTAGTGCAGTGGATGCATGATCCTGATTCCTTACTGTCTGTGACAGACTCTCAGCTGAAAGTGGTAAGGGCTTCATACATTAGTTTCAATTATGAACTTGATCTCTTCGCACCTCTCAACAGAACTTTGATTTAAAATACTAAAAGTGGATCTGTTGCTTTTTTAATTTTCAGGCAGGTATCAGGTCAGAAGAAGACAGACAGAAAGTTTTGAGAGCTTTAAAGTTATATGTTGAAGAACGAGAATGTGCCATTTTAAAACTGTCTGACTTCCATCCCTCAAATCTACCATCAGCTCCAGTTGAAGAAGCCTCTGCAATGCCTCAGGCACCTTCAACTTCAGGAGTATTGGAAGAGGCAGATTTCAATGTCCCAAAGAGCATAATTGAAACAGAATGTGTGATATGCATGGAATCAGCAGTAAGTACAGAGATACATAATCATGTTTGGTGTGGTTCCTTATCCTAATCTATTCAAATTATAGCTCTTTTTATTTGTTTTGCAGTGCGACGTGATAATTTTGCAATGTGGTCATATGTGTTGCTGTGCAAAATGCTGTGAACCATTAAATAACTGTCCAATGTGCCGTGGTGACATTGAACGCAAGATCAGAGTGAGAGCACCCTAAGCCTAGTCTCATGTTCTGGAACTTCATTGATTACTAAGTCATTTTTTTTCCAACTTGTTTTAAATTCAAACAATACCATTGAGTTTAATAATAACAATAATTTAATGAACATTATTTTAGGTTTTCTATGTATTTTTATTCAAGTATTGTATTGCTTCACCTAAAGGAAAACAGGTCTGGATGTATATCAGGCAAGACCAAGGATAAGGATGCCTCTATGATTGCTAATCGATGATTCTCTTTGAATGATTGTTCGGTATGTCCTGAGCTAGAGTATTAAGACCAGACCAAAGGAGGGGCATCCATCCTGTTAGTACTGTACTCTGCCGGTGGTACATTCAATGACCACCCTGTGCCATGTTCTCTTTTTATTGTAAACCGGTAATAACCTGTCCAAGAACTTTGCTGTTCAATTTTATGTCAAAATTTTATAAGATGACATATCACAAATTGCACTTTGTCGGCAAAATCTTATTTCCATTTTCTGCTTTAGCTTATTTCTGCTACAACTGAAATCTACTGTTTTGTATTAGAAATCTTTATTCCTCATTTAAGTTTTGATTAAATGATAAATGTGACCAAACTACGCACATAAAATGTTTTGTATTCAATGTATGACAGGCAATAAGATACTGGTGAATAAGAGTCCAACCAAAAGCTAGTTGTGTTTGGAACTAGGGTCAGCTGCTATGGATAAGAATGCAAAAGAAAATGAGAATATTCGCATTTGAAGCAATAAATTTGACCAATTGCCGTTGTGATTTTCTGCAAGACTTTGCGTGTTGTCACTAAGTATGCATTAATCATTGTTTCAATTAACACAAGTGTGGTTTTTGAGAGGCATGCACAATTTTTAAATTTTATTAATTTGTATCAGTTGTCAGATTGTTGACACTTTTGTACCATTTAAAATATAATTTTAATAATTTTGTCACTGAAATTGGAGTGAAGGAAACACTGCCCAAGTTTAAACCCTTAAATTGTTTCCAAGCATTTGCTCACATACTTTATACACACTGTTTGTCTATAACTGTCACAATATTTTATGTATTATCTCTGTGTGCCTTTTGTCTTTCACAAATTCAACTTGCAAAGAAAACCTTATCTGAACTTTGAAAGGCACCCAAGTCAAGGCTGTTATATAAGTGTGATATTACCCAGGAAAATTATATGTTTGTCTAAATAAGCTGTTCCATCATTTCTGTCCTTTTTATTTCACTTATTCTCACATAATATACATGATCAAGACAAGAGGTGGTATTTGAAGTTAGTCAAAACCAACCCACAGCAGATTTCCAACAGAGCAAAGATTTTGAAGAGCAAAAATGAAGGAAGTATTATTTACTTGTCTTATGAAGAAAAAGAAACTTATTAGAATTAATTAATCATCACAGGTAGTCACAAGAAACCTAATCATCATCACTTATCATAACTGCACTTGCACTGTCACTATCTCCATCTGGGGCATTGGTGGATGATCTTCTCTCTTCTTCTTCTTTGGATTTGGATTTTCTCTTTTCCGCATTGGCATCTTTCTTTTCTTTCTGTGCCTTTTTAAAATCTGCAAGGCAAATTTAAAGACTTAAAAGCTTATACAAGGAACGTGAAAACTTCCTGAATCATGTGCACAATACATACTGTCTAAAGATTCACGGAGGGGTTCTATAAATCCTTCAAAATCAGTGTCCTGAAGAGCTAGCAGTACGTCTTGAGCACTGATAGTCTTCTTATTATTTTTTGTCGCCACATTGTTGGAAGCCGAGGTCAGGAAGAGGACAAATATTGAAGCTGCTTTAGCAAGAGCTAGCCTTGCCTCTTTACTGACACTTACTCCATCTGGGAGAGAATCCTTAATGAGCCTCGAAACAACAGCATTAGGGAGATTCAGGTCCTCCACTCTTTCTGCCATTTCCTGAAGAAATAAAAAGAAAATTACTGCGTTAGACAGGGGAAAAGAGAGGGAATCCGACCTCTTGATTGCCTGGATGAGACTGATACAAAAGCTTGTCGCAAAACCTAGTCCATGTTGCACGTCACAGGTCTTAAAATGCGTATAGTGGGTAGACATCTTATTTTCTTGAGGCCCTGAAGCTATCAACGCGTTTAAAATACAACAAAGAAAAACGGCAGAGCAAGCTATTTTAAAGACACTCCTGATATTGCCTGAGATTGCAGAAAGTGAAACTCTTGAGAGGTTAGGTTATACTCACAATGAGTAATTTCATAACTTAACTATACTAACACAGTGTGATGATGATGTTTTTTACAGCCGAACATAATAAGAACACCCAATTTACCTGAATGTACCTGAATTTTATAAAGAAATCTGACGAATGCAATTAAAATTGGCGATTTGTTGACACTGTCACAGATTGCTGTGCTCTGTTGTGTTCCGAAAAAATGGCGCCAAACCCCTCGCGCACAGCAAAGCGGGAAAAATTCAACATTTAAAATAGCTTTTACTGTAAATTGCTTTGAACCTGATTGACCTGAATCGACCTGATAAAAGGGTTTCAGCAGTGCCGTACCGACCAACAGAAAGGTGGGAATCCTGGAAATCCTGCTTGTTACGGCATAGACAATCTTGATTGTCTATGGTTACGGTGCGAGAGGATAGAGGGAGGGAGGGGGGGACGTGCAACAACTAGAAACTTCCCCCCTTTCGAAGAAGCACTGGCTGGGCACTGGGAGCGCTAGCGCTGGGCTCGTTCACCACGTGTTTGTGTTTTCTCAGTTTTCTTTTTCTGTACACTTGCTGCATCGTGTTATCTTTTATTACTATGCCGAAGTCTCGTCGTGAAGTATTAGATGATTTGAAAGAACTGAGAAATGCAGGAAGGAGAAGTCTAGATGTCTTGGAGGGTGAATTCCAAGTAAGTTGTCAAGAAAGAAATAATGTCATTGTCTCAATTTACTTAATTATTGCTTGATTTTGTTCTTAGTCCATTCTGAAATGGTGTAGAGATGTCCTGGACACCATCCAGTCAGAGGACTTTTCACCTTGTGACTTACGTGCTCTTTTCCCCATTCCCAAAGTATCAAAAGAAGCCACAACAAACAATAATGAGTTAAGTTGCACATCACTTGAAGCTGCTCTACCAACGGTAAGTTCAAAAGTTATTTGAAAATAGTGTCGTTCTGTTGCCGATAATTCAATTTAGTGTGATTTCTCTGTGTAAGATGAGAACTTGAATGAAAGTATTAGAACCGACTCAGATTTACAGTCCTCTTCAAGTGATCTTGTCCAACACATGTCCTAGACATGTACTGATGATAAACTCCCTTTCTCCTATCTCTAATCTTTTGCATTTTATTTCTTTCCTCTTCAAGAAGCAGGTGGAAGAGCCACATGGTGTGAATATCAGTGCTTCATCAAGCACAAAGTCAATGTCCTCTTCAGTTGATAATTCAACTGGTAATATTTTTCTTCTTCCTAATTTCATTTTGTTTTTTGGCAGTAAATTTTGAGTGTTAGCTACAATTGTAATGGCTACAAGTTGTAAAATTATTTTCAGATTCAGATCCTGACAAAAAGAGTAAGAAAGTGCCTACTAGATCATCTCAACGAATCAATCGCAACAAGGCTGTCAAGGTGTGTCTAAGTGTCACAAAATTTCCATAGTCCTAAAATAACTTGATCATTTGCTATTCTTTCCAGGAGGACGAGGCAAACTTGCACGAATGTTCTGCATCAAGCTCAAGTTCCGAGGCCTCGTCTTCTGCTTCTGCTCGGGTAAAAGTCAATGTAACTAAGATTAAGCCAGTAAGAATTAAGCCCTCAACACAACTGATCAAGTCTACCACAGCTAAGGTATAGTCTCTTAAGGATTTTGTTCAACACATATTTCAGTTTCTCTTCATTTTATTGCATTTTCTTTGTGAGTTTTTAATTGACTCTCCGTTTTTATTGTGAACTTAGCCTGGACCTGCTTCTAAGAAGCTCTTAAAGGGAACACCAACTTTGTCGGTGAGTATGTGTGTTATTGCTGGCTAACTAATTACTAATATAATTGAATGCTTACTTGATTGTTTCAGGGACTTGGACCAAAGAAGGTTTTGAAAGGAACTCCCTCAATGGCTGTACGTAATGTCTTGTTTAAAGTCTTGAATTTGCATGATCACTTAGACCTAACTTCAACGGTTCTTTGTTTTAGGGGCAGCCAGTAAAGAAGGTTCTGAAAGGAACTCCCTCAATGGCTGTACGTAATGTCTTGTTTAAAGTCTTCAATTTGCATGATCACTCAGACCTAACTTCGACGGTTCTTTGTTTTAGGGGCAGGAGCCAGTAAAGAAGGTTCTGAAAGGAACTCCCTCAATGGCTGTACGTAGTTCTAAAAATTCTTGATTTTGTGCTTACTCTTCAGATTGTAACTATTATGATATTGGACTTGTTATAGGGACCTGGACCTGCTCAAAGTAAGCTTTTGAGAGGAACACCAACATCTTCTGTAAGAGCTACCTGTTATATTACCCTGGGGCAGCTACTGCCTAGAGTATGCATGATCACTCAGACATGATGTAGTTTAGATTTTAATGTTGTTGCATTTTTCAGCGTGATGGACTAGCTTTGAGGAAACTCTTCAATAATACCAAAGAGAAATCCAAGGCAACCACCAATCAAAATCTGTTTAAAGTTGAAGATGGCCCATTGTCAAAATGTGATTATGTACATGAAGTAGCTCAGAAAGGTTTCTCACATCTGTAAGTTCATCATTTTACAGCCACTGCAGTATTATAGGCTCAAATTTGCTTGTACTATTATTTCTTCTTTTTTCTAATTTTCAGAGCTAAACTTAAGGATCTAGTAAATCCTGGAGTTGGTCATGACTCCCTAATCAAACACACAAATGTGGTTGAGGTATGCTTTAATTTCTCAATTTTTATCTTGCGAACTCCAGTATTAAAGCTAAATTCTTACCTATCTATTTCTGTTTGTTAAGGACCCAAGAAAGACATTTGTGATTGCTCCATTTGATGAGAAAAATGCTACATTTGTATTAGATTCCGCTCGTTCATCGGATGTGGCAAATGCTACATTTGTATTAGATTCTGCTCGTTCATCGGATGTGGCAAATGCTACATTTGTATTAGATTCCGCTCGTTCATCCAATGTGGCAAATGCTACATTTGACATTGATCCCTCTGACAAGATACAAAATGCAAAAGAGAAAGTTCTGAAGGGATTAGGAAACTTGTAAGTTTTATCATATCTAACCAAAGTAGTATGATAGTATGATTTTGCTTCCTGTAAATTTTTTCTCTATTTTTCAGAACCACAGATGAGGATCTAGTAAAAACTGGTGGTGTTGCTCATGGCTCAGACAGATCAGTCGTCAAGGTAAATCTACCTTCTTAGCCTTGAATTTACTCTTTAATATTGTCTAACTTGAATTATTTGTATCCTCAAGGATCTAAATGCTACATATGACGTGGCATCTTATGATTTGACGCTAGATCCTGCTGAGCGTCCTCCTCTCCCATCAAAAAATGAAGACGACTATGGCTTGGATGATGTTTGTTCCGATGACTCAAGTGATGATGAGTCAAACCCGAAGAAAGTTGTACCTACATGGGCACAAGGTATGCACTCAAAACAGATGATCATTATGTTTATTAATTTTTTCTCTTTTAAAACTTTTATCCTTTTAAATTGCCTTTTTATGTTTTATTTTCTAGTATCCAGCCGACAGTCATGTTTGAGTATGCAACGATTTGTGTCACAGTCACAAACGTTTGCATTTTTCGGGCCTGCCAAAACACTTGACCTCACCCAGTTATTCAGCACTAGTAACATAGACAAGCGTATGCTGATTCGTCGGTCTAGTGCTGTTTGGCCTTCACCAGACAAGAGCGGACACTAAATGAGTAATGTATGGAGTTTGAATAAGTTGATAAGATTTTCTGATACCTTCTTAAAATAATGTATAAAATAAATATATATAAACTGAACCTTAAGAAGGTGTAATGCTTGGAATTTTTATTAACAAAACTCAGGATATGTACAAAGCCTGATAGAAGCCCACCTACATCCCCGCGAGTTGGAAATTGTGGGCATTACATGCACAGGTACCTTGCAAGAAAGATCAAGTCACCAACTACAATAATTTAAACGGATTGAAATAAATAAACAATGCAGTGCGTACATGGTTAGTGCCATATTAAAGCAAGCAATGAGACAAATAAAAATTCACCATTTGCAGAGAGACTGACAAGAAATTTAATGAGGGTGAAAAGTGCACCAAAAGGCAAGTAAATTATAATAAAGTTAACAAACAATACAATATTAGAATCTTTTGGCACTATGAAAGGCAACATGGCATGAGGTGATATGTACTATAATTGCTCGGTGGCAATCACACTACCTCAGGGCTAAATTTGCAATGATCAACAACTCTAGAAAAAGAAAAAAACTTCATTATGAGCAATTGTCATCATACTGTAATAATACGTTATCAGGTTTCACACATTTAGATATTTGCTACAATCAGAACACAACCATTAGTAGGGTAGGCTTCAATTTAAAAACAAATCAAAATTATTACTTAAATTCAATATTATTAAAATTGTTCCCTATAAATGCAGTTCACAGGGCAATGGTAACACACACAAGAAAAAATAATCCTGTACAGCTAAATCTCTTATTTTGATAGTTTTTTTTTATCACAACGGGATGAATAATTAGATTGTCAGATTGACAAAACACCCTAAACCTGGTTTGAGTTGCAAAAAGCTTTAAAAAGCATAGATCAGCCAAAATCTCTTTCTAATATACAGAAATTTGAGGAAAACAGAATGATGTGCATCCAATGACACACGAGCATCTCTGTCAATGCAAAATCCATTCTGTCCATACCTTTCATATGCCAAGCTCATGTTTTGTTACTCCAGCATGAAATAAGAAATACAGAACGTGAGCTATGTCCCACTTGAGCTCCGATTGGCCCCGACGGCCAACTGAGTTCTGAGGTCGATCCGAGTCCGGTTCGGGGCTCGGTTGAGCTTCTAGGTAGAGCAAAAAGCCGTCGGGGCCCAATCTGGGCAGGGCTCATGTAATGTATGCTGAAATGAAGTTGCAACCATTCAAAATGACAGAAAGGTCGAAAATGCAAGGATTGAAAACCGATTTCTTTTGTAGGGATTATCAATCTTCATTTTAACAATTATGTCTCGAACTTTCTTACACATCACTCCCAACATTCTTGAACAGTAGACAATTCGGATATAGAAGTTAACAGTGGACATTGGAAAGGTAGACAAAGACAAAATGATTGTCCAGATAATTTTTTTACCTCATTTCTAGGGTCTTGTAGGAACAGGAGCTAGGAATGTGAAGAATTTTTTACAGGCTTTAGTACAATATTTCATACTGATTCAAGCTCTCTAACCACAATACATTAAAATTTTTGATCATAGAAAACACTTGTTTACGTTTTGCATGAAAGAATTTTATTGACGTCACCTCAGAGGTGCTAACAGAAAAAAGCCTTAATTCCAGAACATAAGGAAGAGGAAGCGTAGCAAAACCGTTTGGAGGCAATAGTTCATAAAAATCAACAGAGTAAAGACATCTGAGTATACTTGAAACAGTTCTTACTGAACCACTACAAGCAGCATACACATAAATATATATTTCAGTCTAAACAAGGCACTGAACAATCTAATCAACAGGGCTCGTATATTTAAAATGCACTTTTACAATGAAAATAATAAATCAATTTATCTGTAAAAGAACTTCAAATAATACAGGAATTATCTTTAAAACATTAGTAATACAAATTTATAAAATGGCTAAGGCACAAGCTCAGCACAAGATAAAAATAATAAAACAACAATAATGACTTAACAATAGGTGATCAATTCTCAAACATTGCAATATTTTCATTATTTGAAGGGAGGGGACTTCTTCCCTAGAATGGCATGATAGTTAAGGAAATGCAGGTAATAACAAATGTGCTCATTGCACTACATTGTATTGAACTCAAAAACATCACGGTGCATGAACAATGTACACTTAATTTCGAGGAGACTGGCCCCAGCACAAAACTTCTACTCTAATCTAAAAACATCCAAATACATAATCAGCCAACGGCAGCATTATTTCATTTAAAATTCACAAGTGAGCAATAGCAAATTTTCAATAAAATACAGCATACGTATATATACATATAAAGATATATAATTATTTACAAATTTACAGGAAAATGAAATTATCAAACAACAACACTAGCTTTTATGCAGTTATGAAATGGAAATACTATTGTATAACAAGACACAATTGTACCCTCTCATGGCAACACCATCTTCAATATTGCCTCCATTTGTGATATTGTCAGCTCCAAGGCACTTCTCTGACTCATTTGAGTCTATCACAGAGACTACTCTATGGCTCATCTCTTCACTTAAAATTCATAAGTAGACACGTAGCTGCCCACTCAAAGGCAGCTACTGAGATCATGTCAAATGGAACAAACACTATTGAAATGTCAGTTTCCACCAGACACTTGCTGCAACACCTTGACAATGATGATACTTCAAACCTCATTAGAAAAGAAAATCAATTATTTTCTCCTGTAATACTGTCAGTCAACCACAGTTAAAAGTACAATTTCCCCCCAAAAAATTTATAGATTTAATAAAATAGGTTTAGTTTTCAATTTACTGGGTTAGCTTGAAGTAATAGTAATAAACCACACACACACACAACATCTCGAAGCAAATAAATTATCAACACCAATCTGCCATGTACGTAAAGTCACGAAATAGGTTTTGCTCTTCATCTGTCAAGGGACGAGGTTCTTTGGGAGGAGTCAGTTGGGGCTTTTCTGAAGTAAACTCTTCATCAAAGTTACTCACATCTTCTGAACACGCCTGTAGAAAAAGGAACAATTTAAATAAAGAAAGTAGCCTGATAAGCTGAAGTGCGACAATTCGATACTTACTACAGTAGGAACAAAAGGTGGCTTCACTCTACGTAGCAACAAGTCATCCCAAGCAATGTGGCGGAAAAAGGCTTGTTTTTTAACATCCTCAGCATCTCTTTCACTAGAACCTAATCGGCGTTCTGGGTTCTTACGCAGTAGCTGTTGATAATTGAGAAACAGAGAATTAATTGTTGCAAGTGGAACACCAATAATGTTTTCTAAATGGAATATCAATGGTAAAACTCACTCTTCTCATAATTGCAATGGATTCAAGAGACAAGAAACGAGGGTAACGAACTTCATCGTTCACAATTGAATCAAACACTTCCTCTTCATCATCTCCAGGGAAAGGTGACTATAAAATACAAAGTGCAGAAAATATTGAAGATAGAGTAATAAATGGACAGTAATTTTAGGTTTGAGCAGTACCACTCACCTCTCCAACAAGCATTTCGAAGATAAGAACTCCCAGGCCCCACCAGTCAACAGCACGAGTGTAAGAAGTTTCAGTGAGGACTTCTGGAGCTAAAAATTCTGGAGTACCACAGAAAGTTCCAGTGCGATCTCCAAATCCCATACCTTCCTTACATAAACCAAAGTCTGCTATTTTTACATATCCTTCCGTATCCAGGAGGAGGTTATCCAGCTTCAAATCACTAAAACAAAAAAAAATAATGAGAATTTTAAACGCATACACCAATTATAATGTTTCCAGACATCATGATTGTTCATACCGATAAATAATTTTGCTTTCATGAAGATACTGTAGACCCAATACGACACAAGCTGCATAAAAAATGGCACGAGGTTCGGAGAAAACATCAGCATGGATGTGCATCATCAAATCTCCTCCAGCAGCATATTCCATGACGAAGCAAACATGAGCCTGTAAGATTCAGGATCCGGTTGTAGATTATCTGACATTCATCACAGTGCTTAAAGCTAGCAGTAATCTTGTGGCATAGCATATGCAGGAATATAACTTACTTCAGTCTGGAAACAAGCAAATAAATTTACAAGGAATGGATGACGCATTTGATTTGCAACTTCAAAGATTCTTTTCTCTGACAGGAGAGATTCCACTTCATCACGAGCAATTATATCACCTTTCTTCAAAGCTTTAATGGCGAAGTACTCCCCAGTATTACGGTACTGAGAGAGAATTACCTGTAATGAGAAGCAAGAAAGAGAAATTCGTCAGTAGATAGGAAAACTTAATCAATGTGTGAAAAAAAGTAATTTAAATCTTACTTTTCCGAAGTGGCCACGACCCAAAACACTCAAAAGTCGGAAGTTCTCCAATGACATTCCAGTAAACTGTGAATGCCTCCTAGATTCATAGGCACTGTCCCGATATTCTAGGCCTCTAGCAGCGGGGCGCCTCGCTACTTCTGGCTCATCATACACAATCTGAAAGGGCAGTTCATAAGAAACATTTAAAGACTTGTGTTCACAATAAAGAGCAGAATACTCATGAGCTCCACAAAAGACAAAACACCACGTAAAGCATTAGTGTATCCAGCGATGCTAGTCACTTCATTCCATCACAGTCACTTCCCTATTTGTCCATTTTAATTTTACAGCTTATCCAATCATGCACAGAGAGGCACCTTAACATTTCCACAATACGCAGACACTAAAGACTGAAGAGCGGGTTGAAACTCCAGCAGCACCGGACCACACAGAAAAACATTCACTTAAAGAAAGCAACTAAATAAAACAGACAACAACGGGTAAAGCTGCAAATGACCAACAGTCGGGAAAACAACAACAAAAAACACAACATAATCCCAAAAGAAATGAATGCAAGGAAACAAGACAAAGCTGACAGCAGAAAGGGGGATGGGGATGGGAATTACTGAAACACAATAGTAGACCTCAAAACAATTATGAAAATAAAAATAACTAGAAGAGAATTTTAAAGAGCCTGAAAGAACAAACTATAAGCACGCAGCCAAATACTAATAGAATAGTGGTTGCTGACATTTATATTTATTTTTAAGTTTTAAACTATTAACAACTATTATGAACCAAGATGAGGGAGATGAAATCAACAAAAGAACATAACTGAATTTCCATGCTCCCGCTGATCAAAATTAATTACATACATGTACATGCGATCTGGAAGCCATGCTACAAGGAAAGTTGCTCAACACAATACTCTGCTAGCACATTTCAAGGTACCTCATCCTGGGGGAACTCTACGACCGGTTGGGGTGAAGGAGAGCGCTGTTGACTTGAATGAGAGGGTTGTTGCTGATCAGGGCCAGGAATCGATAGTGGCCGTATAAGAGGTCCACTAAGGCGACGATGAAGTTGATCAGGAGACCCCTCCTGATGCAGAAAGTCAAACTCCCGAAGTGCACTCTGCAACTATAAACAGGTGCAGCTATCGTATCTATTGCTCAAGATGGTGCATTGGTACTAAACAGTAACTGCTCTTCAAAATACTGATGGGAATGAAATACAAAGGAAAGCATGGAAATTGCAGACAAGAGGGGGAAACAGAGTCGTATGAAAGAAAAATAGAGCCAGAACACCATTGAAGAAACCTATTCTGAAATGAAAGATGAAATAAAGATAAAGACCAATAAAACGTTGTTCCTGTGAAAGGATAAGTCAAAACACTGCCTTCACTAATCCGTATTTCAAACACAAGCTGTTGACCTACAAAGGATATTTTAAAACCAGATGTCTGAGTGCATTCAAAACAAAAGCACAAAGGCAAACAGCACAATGCATACAGAACACAAGTCCAATTCCCCCACAAATAGTATGAGAAAAGTATTTACCTCAGGATCAAGCCTTGGCGGTGGTGGCGGAGGTGGGGTGGGAAGTGGTGAAGTCCGTTTCTTGTGAGCCATACTAGATGGAAGGAACTGGTTGGAGGCAACGTCGGGCGGGAGGGGAGGTAGGACCGCCACTCCAAGACCAAGGGGACGAGCACCAGAGAGCCCCGCCGTCTGGAGGTCGGGAGCCTCTCCAGGTGCTTCTGCCTTGTCCTCCACGAGAGTAGCATCAAGCGGCTCAATGCCTGCACAGATCAAGCATTCTTTTATCAACCATTGCAAACTACAATAGTCCTTCATGTGCATATCATTTTTGAAATTTAAGTTAGGTATCAATTAATTCAAATTTTCTTAAGAAATAAAAGCAAATGTCCACCATTTAAATGTCTATTTCCATTTTCTCCAAGCTTCAGTTGTCGGGCAGACCGACCTGATGGAGGGCTTTCAGACGCAGAGCGAGAATTTCCATGATTGTTGTTGTTCTGGATAGATGGAGAAGATCGCTTCAACAAGCGGCCCCAGGTTGCAACATTGATGTTCATTTGAGTTGCTCTAGGGAAGTTTTTAACTTGTTGCTTGAAAATCTTCCTCTGTCGACGAAGTTTAGGCTTTCGTGAAATCATAGGATTCAGGAATTTAATCTGAAAACACAAAAAAAGAATGTAAAAAGAAGTTTCTCTTTATAAAAATAATGTAAAATAAAAAAGTGCAACAAACTCATTACCTCTGCAAAGAGAAGACCCTGAGGCTCTAACTGCAAAGCCATACCATGGCGTATATCATCTATGAACTCCTCCAGCCGTAAGAACTTAATAGCACAGAGAGAACGCCAATCTCGCCAGTAAATACCAACTTCAAGCTCTCTGGACTTGTCCAGATCAATGGAAAATCTGCCAATGAAAAATAAAAAATATTGACCAAACAAGAACATAACAAAGTTTAGTTTTTATTTGCTGATCTAAACAGCTGCAATTTGCCATTAAATTCAAACAAACCTCTGGTCCCAGGCCTGTTGTGAACAAGGACGCCAATTCGTTTGAGCCACAGTTTGATTATCGAGCTTTATCACAGCCATAATCTCATCTGAAGAGAAAATAATCATTGCAGATTTTAGTACGTAACTGGTACTTTGATATGAAAGGACAGAAAACACTGAGAGAACTTACTGCTGGTCTCATCTTTTATACTGTATGATTTACTAGAGCTTCGGCCTGTGACTCCTTTTACAAAAGATCTTAAATCACCACTAGGACTTGACGTAGAATCTTTGTCTCTTCTGGATCTTCCAGGAACCTCCTCCAAGAGATCTTGGCAACCCATTAACCGAACCTTAAATCAGAA
The DNA here is from genome assembly GCF_012932325.1 of Thrips palmi. Taxonomy (NCBI): domain Eukaryota; kingdom Metazoa; phylum Arthropoda; class Insecta; order Thysanoptera; family Thripidae; genus Thrips; species Thrips palmi. The sequence continues at coordinate 9,105,720 of NW_023144635.1, forward strand.
GATTGCAACAATGTTATCTACCACGATTCGCATGAAAACTCTAAAGAGTTCAGAAGTTTAAAGCCTCTACATACTTCTAATTTTCCAGTGACAAATGCAGCTCTACTCAAAGACTGAGACCTTGTGCCCGTACTTTGATGTTGAGGCTTATCAAGCATATTCCCATCACGGAAAGGCTGAAGACTAGTGTATGTTACAGGTACTGGGCTAGCTGCCTGAGCATTTTGGAGTTCCCTTTTGAGTTGAGCAGCAGCAGGAGAATCTGGCGGCAATTCAGCACGTCGCATTTCCAGGGATTTTCTCAGAAGATCCAGCTTCCGACTTGATTCTGATAAACTTGCTTGTGCCTGAAATCAAAAGAGTATGACAATAATGAAGGAAACCGCATGGGGAGATAAGTAAAAAAATACACTATTTAGGGGAGAGAGGAAACTCACCCTCTTTCCCACTAGAATTATTGCTTGGATGGTCTAAAGGGACTCCCTTGTACTCCACTACATAATAATAGCAGCAGCACCATGACATTAGAAAAAGAAGTTCCACACACACACACACTTCATACTTGGTTCCATTCTAACAGAGAAATATAAGAACGTATGCAACCGGTATAAATCGGCTAAAAACACACAGCAGACTACACATACAACTCGAAAATATAAAAGGATTATTCTGACAAAAGCGGAAAAAAAACTAGATAAAACCAGTGGTCGAGCAAAGACAAACATTGGCGGCGTTGAAATGGAAACAAGGTGGGCATGAGGGACCGGGCACCGCGAGGGGACCGGCATCCCCAGCAGCTACAGAGAAACACGCAATGCGCAACACGCAAAACGGCGGAAGCAAGTCATCAAGTCACACGGGCGTGCCGAGGTCCAGGTCACTGAGGCCGCCTCCGCCTCCGCCAACCAGACCGCGGGGACCCGCAACGGGGCCGCCTGGGCCGCCACGGCGATGGGGCGGGGGGCCGGCGCCCAGCACCCCGGGCCGCGGCTCGGGCGGCATGGACAGCCCCCGGCCCGGCGGGCCTGGCAGGCCAGGGCGACACACAGAGGACGACGCCGCCGACCCCACCAAGCCCCACCAGTCCCCGTCCATGGAGCGCGCGCGGCCCTGGGCGCGAGCTTGCGCCTGGGCGCGGTAGTAGTGCGCGCAGCTGTCGCAAGAGCACTCGGGGTTCTTGGCGGGGCCCACGTGGTGGCCGGGGCGCCTCAGGCCCAGCACCGCGCCGAAGCGGGAGGCCGTCTGCTGCGTGCCGCAGAAGGGCGCGAAGGCGCTGGCAGGCAGCTTGCCCGGCAGACTGCCCCCGCCCCCGCCCTGCGCCGCGAACGGGCCGGCGCTCGTGAGCCTGGAGAACGCCGACAAGGGCTCGGGTCCGGCCACGTCCGCGCGGGGGAGGGCTAGCGGCGTGGCGGGGGTCGTCTTGACGACGGGCACGTCCACGGGTTTGGAGGCTGGGCCTCGGGGAGTCACGGCGTCGGTGGCGGGAGGGGCGACGGGGGCGCGGCGGACGGTCGCGTCCCTCTTCAAGGTGCCGTAGCCGCCACTCGCCACGCTCGCCACGCTCGCCGCACTGGCGGGCCGCGAGCGTGACTGCGACGAGGCGGCCGACGAGTGGCGGCCAAAGCTCCAGGCCATCTCACTGCCAGAGCACGAGTCCGAGTCCGTCGTCGTGGTGTCCAGCTGCTGCACGTCCAGCACGCCGGGGTGCTCGTCGAGGAAATGCTGGAAACGCTGCACGCGCTGCTCCTGCTGGACGCGTCGCCTCTCCAGCCGCTCGTCGCGCGGACAGCGCCACGTCTTGTTGTTGTCCACCGCCCAGTGCTTCTCCTTCTCCAGGATGCGCGCGCGGTCCACGGAGTCGGCGTAGTCGAAGCTGTCGCTCTGCGTCACGCTGCCCGTGATGCTCAGCGTGGCCAGGCTCTGCAGGCTCTGCAGGCTCTGGAGGCTCTGCAAGCTCTGCAGACTGCGCTCCGTGTTGGTGCGCGACGGGTACAGCGAGCTGAAGCTCGAGTCCCTGCTGCTGGCCGCTCGGCTGGCCGCGGCCACGGCCTGGGCGTAGGCGGGCAGCGCGTCGTCGGGCGTGTAGCGGCAACTCTGCGCTCGCCGCGGCGCGCACGGCAGCATGGCGTGCGGCAGGGCGTCGCGGTGGCGGCGGGCATGCACCACGCGCACGCCGTCCGACTCGAACACCGTCTGTGGCGACGCGTCCGAGTCCAGCTCGTCGTTCGACGAGCTGGCGTCGCCGTCGGCGTCCTCGTCCGACCCCGTGCAGTAGACGTCGATGTGCACGGTGCGCGGCCGCACGGGCCGCTGCTGCTGCGGAACCTCGGGCGCGGCGGCCTGCTGGTCCTGCTTCACCTGCTGGGCGAGCTGCTGGGCGAGCTGCTGGGGCCGCGGTGGGGTGGCGGGGCGCGGCTCGGCGCGCGGCCACCGCGGCGGCGGCGGCACCCTGGGCGTCCATCCGCAAGCCTGCCACAACGCAGGGGTCACGGACGAGTCAGTGGCTGCGCTACGGCGCCCCGACGCCTAGTGTCTCATCACCGCCACACTGCCTTTGCTCCCGGGCCCGCGACAGGGAAGGGGAGAACCAAGAGAAAATATCGGTGACTCGCCTCCTCGAGGTACAGCCCCAAACATCCCCCGACCGAGGCGAATACAAGCAGCGACGGCTGCATAATTTCAGTGGGGCGATGAAAGCTCCACCTCCGCGGCCGCAGCGTGGCGTGGGTGGCGCGCGGCGGGGCGCTTCGTGAAGAGAAGGGGGGAGAGGCGGCGGCTGGCCGGGGCCCAAGGCGCCGCGGTGCAAGCCGTCGCGCGCGGCATGCACGCACCCTCTTCGGCACGATTGTACGAGGAACAGGTGTCCACGCTGCCGCCGCTGCCGCCCTCGACCTGCGTCTGCGTCCTCAGAACGGCGTGAGGCCGAAGAGGCAACCCGCGGGCCGTTTGGCACCGCTGCCGAAATACCACGAAATACCGACCATGACGACAACGCCCCAACTTTGGCGGAAAACTCGAGCCGAGATACGCGACGCGGAAGTGCGCCGTGCGGCGTGCGGGGTGGGCCGTGCGGGGGGCCGTCCCGAAAATAGAAAATGACACGACCGTCACACTGACGGCCGCCCCCTTGGCGAATCCCAGTCAAAGAGGACATTGCCATTTCACGGGGGCGGGGCGGAAAGCGCGCGTTTGACAGGCTCGTCATCGCGACGGTCAAGGCCTTCAAGGGCACCGGGACGTGCGTCACGTCACGCCGCGCGATGGGCTGCGGAGCGTGGCAGTGGCCGGGAGCAAGGGCAGTGGGCAGTGGGGCCGGCGGGTGGCGGCGCTGCGCACCTGGTCCGTGTCGGTGTCGGTGCAGGTGCTGGCGGCCAGGGTGGCCGGGAGGGTGCGGTGGCGCCGCGCGGTGTACGGCAGCCCCCTGGCGCCGCGCGGCGCCCCCAGCGGCCCCTGCGCGCTGGAGCAGTCCGAAGGCGGGGCGCTGTCCTCCGAGGCGTGCGTCTGCGAGGCCGCGTCGCGCACCGTCCGCAGCGCCGTCGACGGGCACGCCCAGGACGGCGACGCCTCCACTGGCGGCGGCGGGAGCACTGCCGGCGGCGCTGCGGGCGCAGCCTCCAGGGGCGGGCACGGCACTGTGCACAGCGTGATGCTGCAGGTGGTCTTGCAGCGCCGCCCGTAGGCGGGAGCTTGACGGCGCGCGGACGGCGCGGGGGTGGGCGCGTGCGAGGCGGCCGCAGACAGCTCGCTGTTGTAGCCAGAGTCCTGGCGGCCGTGGAAGGCGTTGGCGACGACGGCCCCGCAGCCCGGGGGCGGCGACGTCGTGAACAGGATACTGCCCCGCTGGAAGCCGTACGCGGGGTGCGGCTGGCACAGCGGGTTGCTGGCCTGCAGGCCCTGCAGGGGCGGCGTCGACGGGGGCGCGGCTACACTGAAGGGCCGCCACGAGCACTCGAGGCGCACGCCATCTGCCCCGGACATTCCCGACAGCGGCGGCATGCTGCAGCCGCGGGACGACGACGATGACGACGACGACGGCGGCGCGGCCGGGCCGATAGTCAGCTGGGCGTGCACCGCCCACTCCTGAGTCAGCGGCATGGTGGCATGACACGACGCGACGCGCGGCGGACACGGTGACACACGGTGACACGAGGCCAGTCGGAGCACGGGGCGACGCGAGGCGAGGCGAGCCTCAGCACCAGCTGTGCGAATCGGCTACTACTGGCGGCACAATCCTAGATTGCCCCAGCGGCCTTTCGCCCCCACCCCCTCCGACGCGCAGGGGCGTGCAGGGGCGTGCTGGGCGCGGGCCAGCCGGACCACGGCGGCGAGGCCCACGGTCTGGGCTGGGCCAGCGGCTGGGCTATTTGCGTATTCCCCTCCCCCTTCGGTCCTTCGGTGCGATAGACGCAAGTTCCTGCGCCGCGTCCTGACCGTCCTCCTCCCCGATACACGCACGCACGCGCCGCCCGACGTGCGGCACGGCGCCGTGCGCGACGGCCGACGGCGCGGTCTTTCTGGAGCGGCACGCGGCACGCACGCACGCCACCCCTCCAACAGGTATGTGGGGCGGCATGCGCGCGAAGGGCGTGCGGGGGGTGTGGCGGCGCGGCGGCGGCGCGGCGCCTGGCGACTCGAGCCAACGGGGGCTGCGGCGGGGCTGCGGCGGGGCGGGGCAAAGTGGGGCTCGGCGCGCATCGCTCGCGTGATAGCAGGAGCGTCCCGCTACCGGGCCGCACGCCCCGGCGCACGCGGCGCGAGGCCGGCGCCAGTGCCCGCATCCTCGCCGCCAAGCCGCGCCAAACAAGACGGACGGCCAAGTGGCCGGCAGCCTTTTACACCAAGTCTTCCCGCGCGCCACGGCCTCTGGGGCCTCCAGGGTCGAGTTTCGGACGGCCAGGTTAATTGGAGTGGTGGGAACGAGCAGGGGTCGGCAAACCTCGCCGCAGCCGACGAGCACGGGGAAAGGAGGGGGCGAAGACGACGACGACGACAACACACACCCAGCGACGATGACGGCGACCACGCAAATTTTACCAGCAGAGAGAATGCAAAACGACGATGACACGCTAAGAGCGGGCAGCGCGGGCAGGCCACGGAAGACAATGCCTAGCACCGACGTGAGAACAGGCCGCGCACGAAGAGGACCATCAAGCCGCCGCGACGGCATGCAAACCCATCGAAGAGCAAGCGTTTCAACAACAGCAACCAGGGGCCGGATTTTAAACAATCCAGCGCGACGTCGCTCTCCGGGGCAAACTCTCGCCGAGCCTCGCCGAGACCCCCAAGTCGCAGCGTTTCGTTCCAGGCGTCCACGCCCTGCAGCGCCACGGAGCCTCTACGGCCGGCCGGCCGACCGGCGTTAAGTGGCTGCGACCATACATGGCCGCGCAGACAAAGACAGGAGCCGCGGTGGGTGTTGCTGGCCTGCTGGTCTGCTGGCTTGCCGGCTTGCTCAGCCAATTAATCAACATTTCTCAGCGCGGAAATCTGCCAGGGCGCCATGACAGGGCCCTCCGTCATCGCACGACGGCTCGGCAACTTTTTCCTCAGTTACACGGTCTCTCTCTCACACACACACGCATACACACGCTTGTCATGGTGCTGGCTGCTATGCATTTAATACCCTCCCTTCCTTACGCACGAGCGTGCGCGGCCACGCGGCGAGTACTCACCTCCTGCAGGGCGCGCTTGTCGGTCACCTTGGTGCTCTGCTGCAGCAGCCGGATCACGTTCTTGGCGCCCTCCACGACGGCCGCCTCGATGCGCAGGCGGTGCCGGAGCTCCTCGACGCGCTCCTCCAGCGGCAGCTCCAGGTTCGACTCGTAGGTGCGGCTCTCCAGCGCTGTGGCGGGAAAGACAAACTGTCAAGACCACCGAGCACGGAACGAGTGAAGAGGGGAAAGGAGTGAATGCGACATTTCGTTTACATTTCGCCACCATAGCGAGCCACAGTGCAGAAATGACGCAAACGAAGCTAATCACCAACGTAAAAGAATAAGGGCCCCACCAATGCCCTTTATTGCTATTAGTTTAGTGAGGCTAGTTGCTCTAACGGGTGAACCAAGACGTGCATTCCTTGAAACCAAACCACCCGAGTGGGTCATCCCTGCGGCGCTGTTGGAGGGGCGGGGAGGGCAAGGGAGATGCCCACACGTCCGGGTCACCCAGCCACCCAGCCCTGCCGGGGCCCTGCTCGCCAACCTGTCGCCGGCCGAGCAATTGGCAACCTGGACCGGAACCTTGACCGGGGAGCGGAGCGGGTCTGGCCGGGTCTGCCCATGGCCTGCCCGCCCGCCATGCAGCCGTGCAGCGCAGCTCGGCGCACTCGTCCCCATGAATAAACGTGCTGGCCGACCGGAGCCCTAAACAGGTGGAAAAGGGGGGGGGGGCAACGGGGCTGGACTGCTGTTGGACTAGGTCCCGGCGCCGAGGTCAGCCCGAGCCCCCACACACGCGGGGGGAGGGGGCGGGACGGATAGGCGCGGACTGCGCGCGGACGGACCAGTCGTCTCACCTGCCGGCCGCGACGCCGACATCTTGAGGGGGCGGCGGTACGGCAGCAGCATCGTGACACTCACTCACGCTCGCGCGCGCTGTCTCTCGCGAACACGGCACGCACGCACGTCGCTCCCGCGCCGGTTTTCGCGCGGCGAGGCAAAGCCAGGCAAAGACAAGCAAAGCGAGCCGTCGCCAAGCCGGGGCCGGGCCCAACAGACGAACAGAACAGACCACGGCGCGAAGCGCGGCCAGTGCCGATGCGTCGCGCAGCGTCGCGGCGCCCAGCGACGCCCGCCACGCCACGCCGCACCGTGTTCGAAAACGGGGGCCAGCCCCGCATCGCCCCGCCCCCCAATGGCGCTATTAAAAGGCGCCGACCCGACCCCGGCGCGACCCGCCCCACCTCTCGCGCCGTTCAAGAAACGCAGTGCGGCCGGTGTGCGGACGCAGTGGCGGGGACAACTCTCGACGTGTTTCACTTTGCTCCATTCCGCGCGGCGCGTCGCCGTGGTCGCGGACTCTAGTCGCGGCCAGCCGCCCCCGCCACGCCGCGACGCCGCCTCGCTCGGCCACTCGGCCGGCATCCTGGCGCGCCACGCCGCCACGCGTGGGGTCTCGCCGGGGGAGGGCGCCACCGTCCTGCCTCGGGCGAGGCGATACTCACACTTGGGGTGGTCGCCATTGCTCGGGGTATCGGCGCGGTACGCCTGGGGCTGCTGCTTCTTGAGCTTGTCGGTGCGCATGCGCAGGAACTCGATCTTGACCTTCGAGTCCTGCAGCATCTGCTGCGCCTCGGCCAGCAGCTTCTTGTCGCGCGAGTGCCCGCTGCGCGACGTCAGGCTCTGGATCATGTTCTCGGCGCCCTGCTTCACCTGCAACAGGAGGAATACGGCTTCAGTTTCGGGGAGGGAGGCCGAGGACCGCGCCCACAGACGAGCATTCCGGTCAGCCTTGACCTGCGGCAACCCCGGGGGCCGTGGACCTGGAGAGGCTACAGTGGGCCCGCTTTCGACACCTGGGACCCACGCCCCGCCGCCTCAAGTTCACTGCCGCCGAGGGGGCGTGGCGAGGCGCCTACAAAGACCCATCCTGAGTCCTGACGCCAGCACGCCAGCGCCGCGGTGCCTCCGGCCGCCACCGTCACGGAGACACGCGCCGAGGCGCGGCAGTAGGCCAGCCACGGCGCGGCGGCACGCCGTCGGGGACACTCGGCTACACTTCCAGACGCCCACCTTGAGCTCGATGTTGAGCTGCTTCTCCAGCGAGATGAGGCGCTGGTCACCGCTGTACATGCCGTCCTCCGGGTTGGGCGTCGACGCCTGCCCGGCCGCCGGCGACGCCACGGCATCTGCAACAGACAAAAAGAAGCGTGTCAGAGGGTCAGAGATCACAGTGCCCTTCCCAGGCGTGTCGCTCTGTCTCTCTCGCACCCCTTATAACGTGCGACCGGGACAGAGCGGCCAAACGGCCCTTCGGCATCGCTGGGCCGGCGCGTCGCGTGCGGAGGAAGGGGCAGGTGCGCGGCGTGCGCGGCGTCGACACCAAGGCGCACATCCGGAATGGAGTCCCATCAGTGGAATGCAGCACTGAGTCAAAGACTGAGCGCGCGTGTGTGTGAGCGTTAGAGCAGCGTGTGTAGGTGTGTGTGTGTGTGAGTGCTTGCGAGTCCGCGGTGGGACGCGTCTGCCGCTTCCTCCGCTCCGTCGGCCCGGAAACAGAAACAGCCGGCGGCCAACGCCCCTGCCCATTTTTTTTTTCCAGCCGGCGGTGCTCTTCCTCATCCTCGCCCCGCCGTCGCGGTGCATCGCCCCGTTGCGCGTTGCGTTGCGCGGGCCTCGCGCGTGTGGCGCGTCCACTGGCAAGTCCACTGCACCGGCAGGCTGCAGAGGAGAGGGACGGCGAGACGAGTGCGTGTCAAGCCAAGCGAAACGGAACCCTCCGAAAAGGCGGCAACACGGACCGCCCGCCCCGCCCCGCCTCGTTGCGTCAGCTGATGCAGCGGCCGCGTCGCGCGACGGAAGAGCGGTGTTCCCGGTGGCCGCCACGACGTGCAACGAGGTGCACGAGGCACCGAGGCAGGGCGTCGATGCGCGCCGGACGAGCAGTCAGCCCGCCAGTGTAGTGGGGAAGGCCAGCGCAGGACGGGCGGGCGCTGCCTGGCTGCCTTGCGCGGTTGGCACCGCCACCGCCGGTCAAAGGGTCAATGTCGCGGCGGGCGGACGCGGACGGGCAGAGGCGCGCTGTGGAGGCCGCGGAGAGGCAGGCCGAGCAGGCAGGCCGGCCGGTCCAACGAGCCCGGCCGCTTCCATTCCCAACCACGAGGGGGCGGCGCGGCCCAGCACAGCGGAGCTCAGCCATACTCGCTCACAATTCGGCCTTCCGGAGCGACGGGTTTCGCAAGGCGGGGCTGGCGGGCCGGGGGAGAGCTTCCCCGCGGCCGTGTCGCCGTGTCGTTCAACTCGCGTGACGCCCACAACGCTGCCATTCAGTCACCAGAACACAAGCAGCCATCCGCCATTATCATAAAAAGACGAGCCACGTTCCCCTCGCGGCCTCTCGGTTCGCGTTCCGTTCGCCTCGCCGGTCTCGTCTCTTCCTCGCCGTGCCGCCACAAAGCAAGGGAACACGCGTCCGCCAGGTTCGTGGGGCGTGGCGCGGCGTGGCGGTGAGCCTACCGTCCCCGTCTCTCTCCCACTCGACGAGCGCCCCGTACCCTAGGTGCGCGCCACGGGTAGCCGTAGGCATCCCCTGCCGCCAGGACGGCCAGGGCGGCCACCCCGGCGGACGGACACACGCCTTTCCGCGAGCCTCTCTGCGCCAAGCAAGCCCGGCGCAAGCGGGAAGTGGAGGGCTTCCTAATTCAATTTCCGCGCCGTCGACCAGACAGGAGTAGACAGAAGCACCCCCCCCCCCCCCTCAAATGCCCCCCTGCTCCTGCCGGGTGGGCCGGGCGGGCCTGCCGGCGTGCGTTGCGCAACGGGGACAAAGAAAGGAAGGAAGCGTGGAAGGTCCCGCAGGTCCCGCTCAACTAGGTCTGGCGGCCAATTGCGCGTAATCGACTGGGCCTCGGGCGCGGCGCGGGCGGGGCGCGGCGAGGCGGTGCGGGTCAGTGACGACAGCGATGGAATCTCCGCCGCGGCGAGGCCCGGACAGCGCCGGGGACACAGACGGCGGCTTGTTAGAAGAAGACAAATTGCTTCATCACGACGGACAGACGCGGCCCACGGCGGCGAGGTGCTATGGCGGACCTGCTGCGCGAACCTCCCCGCGACGCCGGGAACACCGTCCGCCACCGGCGCGGATCCTCGCCAAGACAAAGCACCTCGGCGTCGCGCCCGGACGCGCCGATCGGCGGGGACCTGACGCAACGCCCATTAATCGCAATGCTTGCCGGCAAGGCCCAGCCGAGGGCCGAGCAAGCCCGCCGCGTTTCAATGATCTGGCGCGCAGTGCGGCGACCTGGATCGGCCGGCATCGGGTCGCGGCCGTTTTCACTTTCAGGAGCAAGACGTCGCTCGTCGCGTCGCAAGCCAATCATGACAAGAAAGAGTCACGGTGCAGCGCGGCAGCGCGGCGCAGCAAACAGTGAGTCCCGTCCCGCCGCGGCCACACCGCCACTCCACTTCCCCTTTCCAGGATCCAGCCTCACTCACTTTCGCTCGCCGGCTTTGGGCCTCGCGGCCTGCCCGGCCCGGCCCGGCCCGCAGCGTCGCCGCGTCGCTCTGTCCCTGTCGCACTCACGGGCCGCCCCGTGGAGGTGCGAGAGAGGCCGCGCGACGGGGCGACTCTCCGGAACCGCTGGTCAGGCCCGTCAGGCCGTCAGGCCGGGACGCTGCTGCACTGCAGGAGGCTGCGGTGCGGACCCCGGCGGCGGCGGCCGACCGCAGCCCGAGCGAGGATCGTTGACGCAAGCACAGACAGCTCTTACCCGCACCGCCATGGCACCGGCGCGCACCGCCCGGCAGCAAACCGGACGAAAACGGCCACCAAAGACGGGAAAAGCACCGCACCGCCATGGCAGGCAGCGCCATGGCACCGCCGCGGCCGGGCAGTGATGACGCACGGAAAAAACGGAGCCAGACTCGGACTCGCGCGGACCTGGGTCACGTTGCAGCGGCAATCCACTGGGGTGGCCGAGCCAAAACGTTTGTCCGTCCCTGTCGAAACTTACTTTCATTCAGGCAAATGTCAGACCGTCTTATTTCCTTCCCCAAAGCAACCAAGTTTGAGACGGACCATTACACTAAATGCCCCAGAAAACAACACCCAGCCTAAACGACGACGTTTTCGGGCGGCTCAGACGGATGGATGGCTAGCTTAGCGTAGCTTAGCGCACGGGCCTGCTGTGCCATTAATAGCGAAATCCGTGCCAGTCGGGCAGAGACTGACTAAAGCCCAGACAGACACACACAGTCTCGCACAGTCCCGGCCCCAAAACACTTGTCACCACACTGGCCTGCTTCGCCGGCTTGGCGTGCCCCGCCTGCTCCACTTGCGCGCTGCAGGACTTCCCCGAGCGCAGCAGCGCGCCCATTAGCACGCACACTGCCAGTGGGCTAGGCCGGCCAGGCCGCTTCCCACCGGCAGAGCAGCGGCAGGGACGGGCAGGGACCCGCAGGGCCGTGCATGGAGACAAGGAACCTGTAAGGTGAGCGACCGGTCTGCCCGGCTGGGGCCGGCTGGGGCTCAACCCGGCCCGGGGCGGGCCGCGGGTCAGACAGTGTCCGCCAGACAGTGTCTACCGCGGGGCGGACAGCGGGTGCGAGAGAGACAGAGCGACCAAACCCGGGGCTGCCAGACGGGCCAGCGTCGCCAGCGACACGCGGCGTTTGGCGGTCCAGCCGTTCGTATGCGTCACCAGGGCGGCCCAGAGTCGACAGTCGACGCTCCCGAATCTGCGTTCGGGGACAGCCTGCCACTAGGGCCAGGCCAGCCCGGCCGGCCAGCAGGCTGCTTTCCAACGCCCTGCCTCTCTCTCTCGTGCTCGCAAGGGTGCGAGAGAGACAGAGCGACGAAAGCCCGGAATCGGTCGGCAGGACCGCCTGCGCCGCGTGCAGCGTGCACCGACGGGCCGCAGGGCCGGGCCTCGCTCCTAATTGGCCGCAGGGCGCCCAGCTGTCGCCGTCGCCGTCGCTCATCGTTCCGCTGCACTGTCGCTCTCTCCGTCGCTCCAGATTCCCCGCGGCGGCCGCGCGGGGCGCACCGCGTCGCACCGCGTCGCACCGCGTACCGGGAAGGCGAAGTGCGAATCCGGCCGGCGGGCCGATTTGTCCCGAGCACGACAGTGGCGCGGCTGCCAGTTGCAGGTGCGCGAGGTGCAACAAGACAAAGCGGGCCTCCTGATTGCAAAGGGGCTGGAGCGGCGAGCGCGGGACACAACGACGACGACGACGACAACCCCTTGGCGGACAGCCAAACGCTCCACGCGTGCGTGCGCGGTCACACGTCCCCAAATCGTGAGGCGCCACTGCAGCAGACTGATTCCGAGAGTCGCCTTTCGCCGCTCCGTCTCTCTCGCACTCACGGGGCGTACCGTATGGGCGGGAGAGAGACGGCGCGACGGAAAGCGACTCTCAGTCTGCAGCGCCACCTAGACCACGCGCGAGGGGCGCCAGGCACGACAGCGGGCGTCGTGGGCCGCCAGCGTCGCCGCCAGCGCCGCCTCCACGGCGGGTGGGTGACATCCCCGCCTAGCCCGCCGCAGCGCCGCGGCCACGCGGCCAGCCACACAATGGAGCGGGTCCGCGGCAGCCCGCGGTGCAGCGGGGAGCAGAGAGTCCCAGCGCCACCGGTCTCTGCGGTCACCGTGGGAAGCAGCGAAGCGGCCCCCTGGCCATGCCTCGGCCATGCCTCGCCGGGGCCTGGGATGTAAACGCGATGTGGCGGCCCGATACCCCCACCCCTTCCCCCCAGGATTAATGTTTCGGGGGACAATACACACAGCGGGCGCGGCGTTGAGCGACGCGGAGGAGAAAGCGGGCGGGTGGCATGCAAGCCGGTGGCACTGGCAAGCCCGGCAAGCCGAGCAAGCCGCTGGACCGAAACAACGAACCGATCATCGCGGGCCTGGCGCAGCCTGGGGCCGACGGCCGCCGACGGCCTGACACACTGCCCAGCGCAGGCCGCCCATTGTGCGGGGCCAGCCTACCGCGTCCAGGGGGCCATGACCACGGCCAGGTGTCGCCGACTTGGCGAGACTGGTGCTCCCAAACTAGCAGTGGCCAAGGCGTTTCCGAGGCGGGGCATGGGAGAGTGGGGTTTTACGAATACCAGGACGTACAGGGAGACCATCAAGCATAGCTAGATTTGACGCTCTGGCCGCCGAAAGTCAGCAAAAACCGCGACCTTCAGCGATCACGGGCGAGCACCCCGTCGAGACACACGAGCCCTCCACGGCTCACAAACGTTGCGTCCGCTGCCAGGCGGCGGGCTGCTGCGTCTCCTCGACCAGTACGCTCCTGGGCAGTCAAGAAGCATCACTCTACTTTTTCTCGGCGCCTCCGACGGCGACGCCACGACGCCACGACGCCACGCAACGGCAGTGGGGCATCGCGGCGCCGAGGGAGGCACTCGGAGGCCTGGAGGACGCCGCGCACGACTCACACGACCCGCGCGGCCGCGCCGCGCACCCTGATGCAACCTCGCGTCTCGCGTCCAGCCAGCGCCAGGGAGGCGCCGGCGCGGCCCGCCCGCCCCGGCCTGACCCCGCACACCCCCCGCCTCCTCCTTCCCCGGTCCGGCCCGGCCCGGCCCGATCGCCGGCGATCCACGAGTCCGATGCGCGATGCGCGATGGCTGGCTGGGTTTCGCCACTTGGCCAACAACCTTGCGGGCCTTGCGGGCCTCCTCGTGGGTGAGAGGGAAAGCCAGGCCAAGCCAGGCCGAGCCAGGCGCGCGGCCGTGGCGGCAAGTTCAGAGGGCACCGCGGCACGCCGTCGGCGGGGTGCTACATCTCGCGGACATGACGTGGACGTTATGCGTCATTCATCATCCCGGCCGCCCCCTTCCCGGCCGTCTCCCAGGTCTCCCAGCACCGCCAAGCACGGGCTGGTACAACACGCGGCGCTCGAAGCAGCGCCAGCGCCTGTCCGCGCCACGCCGCTTGGCCGCTTCGGGGTTTATTTTCGGAGTCCATCAAACCGGCCCGCCCCGCCCCGCCGGCCAGCCGCGCCGGGGAGGAAAACGAAACGTGGATACGCTGCATCCCCGGCCGCCAGTGGACCGCCAGTGGACCGCCAGTGGACCGCCACCCTCGCCGCCGCATTCGCGTTCGCGGCGCTGCTGGCCTACATCGAGGCACACGACGCCGAACAAGAGGAGAGGACAGCGAGGTCGCGTGCGCCGAGCATGGCGCCGAGCGCCCCGCGCTCAATCCCATTTCCATCGGGTTTCGTGCGCCGATGATGGCCCTTCGGGTTGGGACGTCCCGAACAACAGCAACCACACACACACACACACGGCCTGGTATTAGAAGCCGGTCAAAGGACGGCGATGGGAAAAGGGGGCGCGGGCATCACGCGAGGGCCCCGCTGCCACCGAGGGAGCCCAGCCGGTGGCGTGCAAGCCAGGGGCGGCCAGAGAGCCCCCGTCAGCTCGGCCCAAACTCGATAGATTTTAATTGGAAGATCGGTGGTGGGCGGTGCCGCACAGCCACGACCCCTCGACTCTTCTCTCTCTCTCACACACACACACACTCACGAGGGGGCGACGCTCACGTCGACGTCCCGGCGCCTCTGCGGCCAGGCTCGGGGCGTCGCGGCCGACCGGCCGACCGACCGCGAGGTCGCTGCACGCGGTCGGCAGCGCGGCAGCGCGGCGCGCCAGCCGGGCTGGAAAACCAATTACAGCGGGGCAAGCGCCGCGCCCCGCCCCACCCCGCCCCGCACTGGACACAATGTCCGTTCAATGAACGGATTACAATACAACTTGTGGAGAGCGCGCGCGGCCGGTCGGCCGGGGCAGGGCAACACTGTGCGAACCGCTCCAGCCAGCTAATGACCACTTTCACTCCGGCCAGGGCAGGCACGGCGCGGCACGGCTGGGATCGACGACGTGGAGTGCCTGGCCGGCCGAGCAGGGTGCGGCGTGGCGCGGGGGGCGTTGCACTGGTGCAGGCCCCGAGTGCCCCGCGATGCAACTTTGTCGCGCTTCTTTGCCGTCGGCGGGTCGGCGGTGCGAGGAGTCGAAGGCCAATGGCTCCGCGCCATCCTGGGCGCCGACCAGCCCGCACCGACCCCTGGGCAGGGCAGCCCTAGGCCAGCCTCACCTAACCCGGGCCATCAATAACGCGGCCTGCACGCTGCAAGCTGCACGCCCCGCCCCGCCCCACCCCGCCCGTCCAATCACGGGCTGATTAATTTAAGTCAGAGCCTAGCGACGGCCACGCACGGAGCCACTCAGTCAAGGCGTCGACGCGCCCGTCCATCGCCCCAGCGTTTAAGGAACACAAAAAAAGAACAACACGAACTAAACACGCAACGCCACACGGCCACGGAGTCGCCGCCGTCGACATGGTGTCAATAGACTTTTGAAGAAAAAGTGTCTATGGACGCCACGGCGCCTGCGAAACCGGAGATAGGCAACCCGACGACACCGGAGCGTAACGGGGCAGCCTACCCGCCGGGCGTTCCAAGGCGCCTGCGAAACTCGAGATAGGCAACCCGACGACACCGGAGTGTAACAGAGCGGCCTACCCGCCAGGCGTTCCAGTCCCGGACACCCAAACCGGAGGACGGCAGACCGCTGTCATGTCGTTTGTCTTGCCCTCTCCCCTTTGCCCTCTTGTCCACCCGATGCGATCGACGGGGACCCGCATGGGAGTCGCCATGAGGGTCCTTCCTTGTCCCCCGCAAGGTCGGGAGGGACAGGCAGCTTCACGGGCCGGGCCTGCTTGGCCTGCTTGGCCTGCTTGGCCTGCTTGGCGTGCCTGGCCCGACGGCCTGCATAGGCGCGCGTCGGCCCGGCCGCGGCCCTTTAAAGGAGTGGGCCGCGAGGCCGCCAGGCCGGCCACCCTCCTGGGGATGGACCACCGCCCAGTCGAGCCCCGCCCCCCGCGGCGAACGCAGCGGGGGTCCGCGACTCGGCCGATCCGTCGCCGTCCTCCTCGGAAGCCGGTAGGCATACGGGCAGAGTGACTCGGAGACCGCCCTGCTCCCCCAAGACCGCCGCGACGTACGACCCTTGGCGGGCTGCTCCCGCGGCGCCGTCGTCCCTCGCTCCTCCCACGCCGCGGCCGGCACGGCGAGCCTCCATAAAACTGCGGACACCGCGGACACCCCCTCCCTCCCTTCCCTTTTCTCCCGCGCGGCAAATTTCACTTTCCACGCTGCGACCGCCGCCAACGCCGCCAGCGCTGCCAGCGCGGCCGCACACTGCTTCGCCGAAGTGCACATCATCGGCCTCCTTGGCGCGGCGGCGCAGCCCGCGAGTGACATCACCCCGCCGCGAGCCGCGACGCGCTGACATGTCAATGCTACGCGCCGCCGGCCAGACGTACCGCCTCGGCGTCGTCGGCGTCCCCCCGGGCATGCAGCGGCGCAGCGTGCGGCACCACGGCGACGTGGCGGGGCAGCATCCCGGGCCGGGCCGGGCCATGCCATTACGGCGCCGTGAGCTAACGACGCTCGTTGCGCAAGGCGGCAAGGTGGCCGATGAAGACAAACAAGGTCCTTCCCGGCGTCCCCTACACTTTACATTTTTTTATCCACCCGCCTTTCATTTTATTTTTATTTTCTTTCCGCCGCTTCCTCAAAGCCGGTATTTACGGCGGCCCGGTAAATGGCCAAACGGAAAACGGAGGAGGGCGCGGGGCGGGGCGGAGCGGGGCGGAGCGGCGAGTGCCCCGGGCCCCGGGCCGGCCGCTGCCCCGGCGACCCCGTTTCTTACATCACCCCGCGGGGCGCGTCGCCCAATGACAACCATGACCACCTCTTCCTCCTCGACGACGTCGCCGTCAACGGCGCGCCGAGACGCGGGCCTCGACGCAAAGGTGCGGCAGTGCCGCGGCAGGAGCGGGGCTCCGACAAGCAGTGCCCGCCAGCCTGCCGGCCCGGAAACCGGAGAGAGAGAACACAATTTGCATGGCGGCCCGACAAGCCAAGCCCCGCGCGGCCGGGCCGTGCCACACCGCGCCAAAGGCACCGACTGCCGCGCCATGAATGAGTAAGGTGCCGATGCCGCCGCCCTTGCGCCCTTGACGGACAACCCGCCCGGCCTACGTGCGCCGCCCAGCTGGCCTCATGGCCCCCGGCATCGGCTACAGCGTGGCGCAGCCAGCCCAGCCATTCGTCGCTCTGTCTCTCTCGCACCCCTATGGACAGCCCCACGGGTGCGACCGAGACGGGGCGACCAATCGACTTTCCCTCCGGCCGGGCCGCAAGCGCGGGCTGACCAGCCAGCTGACCAGCCAGCGGCCCGGCCGATGAGTCGCATGATGGCGGCCGCCGAAATGCCGCCGACGTCGTGCCCGGGGCCCGGGGCGGATGGCGGATGTCTCGTGTCGTCTGGCTCTGACTCTGGCTCGTCCGGCCCGTCTCGGCCGACTCGGCCACGCGGAACGGAACGGGCAGACATCGATCAGTCAGAGAGCAGCCAGCGCGGCACAGCCAGCGAGCCGCCGGTCTTGCCTTTCTGTCTTTCGGCGAGCCGCCACTTCCTCCGCCCGATGGGCTCGGCGGTTTCCATTTTGGCTGCGGGACTCAGCCTTACCGCCATTGGCAGTGGCATTCACTCACCTCTGCCGTTGTGGTGGGCGGGCGGGGTGGCCGGCGCCTGCAGCGCGTGGTGGTGGCCGTGGTGGCCGTGGTGGTGGGGCTGCAGGCCCTGCGACAGCCCCTGCGTCATGATGATCTTGTCCTCCAGCTCGTGCAGCTCGGCCTGCAGCTCGGACAGCCTGCCGTTGGCCGCCTTGACGATGGCCGCCACGGAGCGCCGGTCGGCGGCCACCTCGCGCAGCTTCTCGGCGCCCTCCTTGATCTTGAGCTCCTTGCGGATCTCGCGCCGGATCAGCTCCTTGAGCTCCTCCAGCACGTTGGGCAGCTCCGACTCGGGCACCTGCTCCGTGCGGAGCCCGTACTTGTGGCTCAGCTCGTACAGCACCGGGTGGCCCGCGCCACCCGCGCCCTGCAACACGAGAAAAACCTCTGTGAGCGACACTGGAGGCAGACGGCAGCACGTCAAAACAACAGCCCCTAAACAGGCAATTTGGCGCGGCGCCGCGGCGGCTTGGCGGCAGCGGGACCTCCTCCATCCACTCCACCATCGCCAAGCTGCCGCTTCTCAGTCCCACGGTAAAACAATTAGGGACCCGGCGGCGTGAGGCGCTCGGCAGCTCGGCAGTCGCAGGAAAGGAAGCGCCGCTATACCTACGCCGCGGCCGGGGCAGGCCGGGCAGGCCAGGCGGCGGGGCCCTCGCCAGGCAAAGCCAGGCCCTCGCCAGAGCCGCCGACCAGGAAACGCTAAATTGCAACGCGGATGGATTCGCCCCATTGAAAATTCAGCACGCCGCCATCTCCGGGCCCAATCTCTTCCCAGGCCGGCGAGGTGCCGGGCCGAGGCGGTGGGCTGGTCCGGCTGGCGGTAGCTCACACGGCGCGAGTCAACGCCCCGCGCCGCCAAGCAGTGCCGCGCGGTGCCGAGTGGGCCGCGCAGGGACACGCCGACGCCGCCACTGCAGTGCGCCATCCGCCGCGCGATGCGTCATGCGTGCGGAGCGCGTAGCGGCGGCACCGTCAAAACCAGTCAAAACATTCCCGGCGTGCCGAAGCAGCGCGACGCAGCGCCCCGAGCGCACCGCGCCAGCGCGTTATCCCCCCCCCCCCTTCCTCTTGCCCGACCGATCAGCCAGCGATCGGGCGGCGAGCAGCCACCGCGCCAACATCCACACGGTCTATTTGGCCGGCGAAAGACTCACAACCGGAGAGGAAAGACGGAAGGCCGCGGCGCTGAGTGAAAAGGGGAAAAGAAGGGGGGGGGGCTGCCCTGTTCACTGGGAAAAAGGCGCGGGGCCGCAATGGAACCAACCTCGAAGGACCAGGGTGCGAGTCCATTCTTTAGGGTGACTTAAGACCCCTGAACCTGAAGGCAACCCGTGGGCGACGCGGACCGAAGCCGAGGCAGACAGGCAGTCGCCGGAATGCACCTGCTGCAGCTTCGCATGCTCCGCAGTTCCACGGCGAGCCGTCCCCTCCCTTCCAGTGCACGCATCCACGCGGCGAGGGAGAAGGCCGAAGGGACGGCGCGCCCTTCCCGACATCCGCCCCATGCGTATACACTGGACGGTGTACACTCCGACCCGGCCTCGCGAGCAAAAGAGGGGGGAGGGGAGCATTTAGCCCACTTTTATTGGCTCCTTGACACGGTAATAACGCGCCAATCGCAGCGCGCGCTTCCTGTCGGACGGGCTGCCGGCGCAGCCAGCAGACGACAACAACAACAACAACAACAACCTCCGCGCAGCCCTGGCCGGCCCTGCGCGGCCCCGCGTCCGGGGACGTGAAGTCGGGGGAGGCGACGCAAGGCGACGGCGACGCCTCCCGACGGGGCGTCAGATCCGCCGACGCGGCCGCAGATAGGGCAGCATCCGGCATGGCGACCAGGTACACGGCGACGCCAGGCGCCAGGCCGGCAGGCCCAGGACTCGGGGCGCAGCGGCCGCGGGGACGGAACCGCCAAAAAAACTCAAGTTCGGATCGTCCGTCCGGGCCGGAGAGTCGCTTGGACGCTTGCCATCGCCGCGCACCGCGAGGAACAGCGGGGCGGCTGGACGACTGGAGGCAGCTCGGGGCGACGGGGCGGAGAGCAACGGCCCATCCTCCAGCGCCAAGCCGCGGCAGCGAACCACTCCACATCGCCGCACGAGGACGGTCATCGTCGGCCAACACCTCGCGACTTTGGTCCGCTGCAGATACAAGACGAGACAGTGGCGGCACCGCAGGGGCGTCGCACCTGGCCGTCATCGTCATCGGGGTGGTGTCCGTCCGGGCGGCACAGCCCCTGCAGCGCGGCGCGGCCGGCCGCCAGCAGGCACCGCGACGCGCTCATCGCCACTGGCGGGCCGACGCGCCGGACGCGGCCAATACAGTGCGAGCGCCTCGACAGTGTGCTCGACAGCCCTCGGGCACCTCGGCGATAGCGATAGCACCGATAGTGGATTAGGCTGTCCATCACGGGCCGGTCGGCCGGGCCCACAGGCCGGGCCCACAGGCCGGGCCCACGCCACGCTCCGCCAAAGCGGCACAGGCAATCCAGCAGGCACCACCACCGGCACGCCCGGGCACGCAGTCTCTCTCGCACGCACGGGGCGTCGGGCAAAGGTGCGAGAGAGACAGAGCGACGCACCACTGTGGGGAATGAGCCTGCCGTCACCGCGCCGCCGCGTCGCCTCGCGAATCGGGGACAAGGATAACTTTCAAATTCGCACAGCGCGGCGGGACGGGACGGGACGCGGGTGTGCCGCGTCGCAGTGCTCTCCGAAACCGGAAGCGATCCAATTGTCGCACCGCAACGGCCGAGGACGGCGTCTCTCGCACTCGCGGGGCGTCCCGTGTGTGTGCGAGAGAGACAGAGCGACGACGCTGTACAGTGCGCCGCCGCGTCGCCACGTGCTCGGTCCAGGGCGAGAACGGCGAGGCCTCCGCGGACCCGCGGTACCCGTGCCGCCTGTACGTGGAGATAACGCCGCAGCGTGGCGTGGCGAGGCGTGGCGTGGCGGGGCGTGGCGTGGCGAGGCGTGCCAACTGACGGAAATGTCATCACCTGCGAGCGCGCTCGCGACCCGTAGCGCCGGATGGCCGATGCGGCGGGGTCTGGCATGGCCTGGCACGGCAGGTAGCGGCCCCGCTCTCTCCGCCACACCCCGCCCCTCTCTCCCCGCCCCGTGCCGCCCCGTCCCGGCCCCGCTATCTGCGGACCGCCAACCTGTCCTTCGTATCCTTCGCCTGCCACAACGGCGCCCCGGCCCAAACACTGGCCGGACTGACGGCACGCCCGGTGTGATAAGGGCGGGGCGGGGCGGGGCGGGGCAAAACGTAGGCCTTCGCCGGCAGTGCGGCCCCAAAAGGTCACACCCCGCCAACAGGCTCATTCCGCGCAGGGAGGCGTGCTTCGTCGCTGTCGCGCTCTCTCTCTCTCTCGCACCTACAGGACGCCCCACGGGTGCGAGAGAGAAGGAAGGACGAAAGCGCTGCTGTTCGGAGCGAGCCCCCAGGGCCACCGGCGGGGAAAGCCTCACCTTTGCGACGCGTGCTGTCCCGGCCCTTAATTTATGCACACCTCCTGCATTCCGAGATAACGCTTCGCGAGCAAGGGCGGCGAGGACTGCGGGGACTACACTGCGAGCACGGCCGCGGCCTACCTCACCCACCGAGGGCACCCAGGGCACCCAGGGCTCCCCACTGGCCGCCACGCCGCCAACACGCACCCATGCATGGCGCGGAAACACATCCGGTCCACCCAACGGAATAGGCAGGCAGGGCAGGGCCGCAGTCTCACGAGGACGCCGAGCCGACAGCTTGCGTGCGTACGCGTGCGGCAACGGCGCTAAGGACTGCGAGCGCCTCGGAGCGAGTGCGACTCATGTGGGCCGGGACAGGCACCGCCGCCAGTGTAGTGGCCCCCTCACTTCGGGGCGATTCAATTTGGCTCGCGCTTTTGTTCAGCCGCAGCACACAGACGGACGGACGCACGTCCGAACCTCATCCACCACTTCGTGCCACGGGGAGCCAGGCAGGCAGGCAGGCAGCCTCGCCAAATAAAGCCACAGCTGCAACGTGATCCTCTTTTGGCCGCTTTGCCCCGCCCCGCCCCGCCCCGCTGGCTGCCCCTCTTTTTTCCTCCTCCTTAATTTTTACTCCGCCGCGCTCGGCCGATCAGAGCGTCGGGGCGCTGGCGCACACGTGAGGCGGCCGCGCAGCGCACAGCGCGCAGCAACCAGAGCAGAAGGAGCAGAGGCTGCCGGGGGCCGCCACACCGCGGCTGGCTGCCTGGCCCCAGTTCAACGAATGGAACAATGCGGAGGGCAAAAACAAAGTGCCCCGGAACACTAAGGGCCTAATTGCAGGCCCCACCAATGGGGCCGTGCCCTGGGCATGCCCTGGCCGTGCCCGCGTCGATGATTGACTCTCTGTGTTTGCCTTGCCTGCCTGCCGCCCCCCCCCCCCACCCCCCCCCCCCCACACACACACACACACAGACACAGACAGCCGCGGTCCGACACAATGAAGGGCGCGGCGCGACATCCTCTTATCAGCGAGCCCCAGCAGAGCCCTCTCACTCATTCCGAAAAGCCGCTCAGTCGCCCTGTCTCTGTCGCACCCGCAACCACGGGGCGTCCCGTCAGGGGGTGCGAGAGAGACGGCAGTCTCTTCCGGCTCGTCCGATGGGCCGCGTCACTACACTGGGAATGGGACCGCTGCGAAGGCCGGCATTGCGACCGACGGCTTGGCTTCCCTTTCCCGGCCCTGGCCGCCCTGGCCGCCCCGGCGCGGTGTGGTGTGGTATCGTTTTCGCGGTTTCGGCCTTCGGGTGGACGGGCAGGAGCGGGCAGGAGTCGGCAACGCCGCCGTGGACCACCGCAGACTCTCTCGGACGGACCCATCTCTGCCCCACTGCCAATCCCACCAATCTGCCCGCGGCCCACACGCAACCGGCCAGGCCCAGATTGATTCCGCACAGCTTTCCGTCTCTCTCGCGCCCACGCGGGGCCACGCGGGTGCGAGAGAGACAGCGCGGGTCGGTTGATGACCGCGCCGCCCACCGCGGCGGCCATTAGCCATTAGCGCACAGGTAGCGAGCGGGCAGGACGTATTCAAATAGTCGCCGCCACGCCCACGCAGTGCGCGCAGTCACCGATTAATTTTCGGTTCTATTTTGCTGCGGCGGCAGTGGCGGTGGCAGTGGCCAGCCGAGTGCAGGGGGGCCGAGTGCAGGCCGCAGGCTCGAGTCGCTCTCACTCAGCCGAATTCTCACTGGGCCGAATCCCCACTGGGCCGAAATGCCACTGGGCCGAATTGTCACAGAGCCGAATATGATCATGCTTGTGCTCTAGCCACGTGTCACTCGGCCGAAATCCCACAGAACCGAATTCTCACTTGGCCGAATGTGCAGACCATCTTCAAATGTGA
Source organism: Thrips palmi (assembly GCF_012932325.1). NCBI lineage: Eukaryota > Metazoa > Arthropoda > Insecta > Thysanoptera > Thripidae > Thrips > Thrips palmi. Next base: position 9,128,339 of record NW_023144635.1, read on the forward strand.
GCGTTTCGTGTCACTCCGCCGAATGCTCACGGAGCCGAAATCCCACTTGGCCGAAAGCAAGCGAAAAAAGATGTCGATCCCATTCAGCCGAAATCCCACTCAGCCGAATGCTGCAGATGGAGAGCCGATGAGTAGCACTAGTTCAAAGGCTCACTCGTATGGTTGTCTAACAGAGCCGAAAGTTACACAGCTGGCGTTGAGCAGTACCTAAAACTAATGGGTTGCCACCCATCCTAACCTAACCTAACGGGCTCGCGGTAGATCTTACGCTACTCGCGACAGATCTTACTCTACTCGCGACAGATCTTACGCTACTCGCGACAGATCTTACGCTACTCGCGACAGATCTTAGGCTACTCGCGACAGATCTTAGGCTACTCGCGACAGATCTTACGCTACCGTGCGAGTTCTTACGCTACCCGCGACAGATCTGACGTTATTCGCAGAAGGGTTTCGGCTGAATGTGAATTCGGCCCAGTGAGACACAATGCACAAACATCACCAAGCTTATAATTTCGGCCCTGTGGGAATTCGGCTGAGTGAGAATTCGGCTCAATGAGATCGCAGTCTTCTTTTACTCGTTTTCGGCGCAGTGGCATTTCGACGAAGTGAGATTTCGGCTCAGTGGAACAGTAAATGAATTAGTATTGTCGTGTCGGAGTTTCGGCTCAGTGGCATTTCGGCTTAGTGACATTTCGGCTCTGTGGGCATTCGGCTACTTGAGATTTCGGCTGAGTGAGGTTCTCTCGCAGGCTCCAGTTGTGGGTGGGTACAGTATCGCTACGCTCTTCGCCGGCATCCACAAAAACGAAAACAAGAGGCAGGGAAGGGAAGAGCACCGAGGCAGCGGCCGTCTGGCCGCGGTCTGGCCGCCACGGCCGCGGCGCACGGAGGTCGAGGCGGTCGGGGCGAGGCTAGGCTGCCCAGCATGAGGTGGTCCCCCCGGCCCCCTGGTCCCCCTCGAACAACAAAGTCATTCCGGTAATTGGTGCGTCCCATTCCGTCCGGCACGTAGCTGCGGCCACAGCCAGGCCAGCCAGGCCGGCCAGGGTCCGGGCCGTCCAAACAAATCAGGCGGGCCAGCGCCAGCGTCCGGCGCGTCCAGCGAGCCGGGATCGAATATCGCGCGCCGAGCCCATTCCCAACACGTCCCTCCGTCTCTCTCGCACGCGGACGAGGCGCCCCGCGAGAGCGAGAGAGACGGCGCCTGCTGGATAGCGTCGCCGCCAACGCCGCGGTCCTGCCGGCGGCGCGCACCACGGGCCGCGCGGGGGTGGACGACGCCGACGACGACGACGCAGCGGCTATTTGCGTCCCACCGCGCGCCGCCTCAGAGTCACTTTCGTCGCCGAGTCTCTCTCGCACCTGTGCGGGACGCCCCATGAGTGCGGGAGAGACAGGGCGACGAAAGCGAGTCTCGGAATCCGTCCGCCGGCCGCGGCTGGCCGTCCCCGTCCCCGGCGTGAGCGTCGCGGCCGCCGCGTTCGGCGCTTCGACGCGATGCGTTGTCGCGTTGCACGGCGCGCAAAGCGCCAAGCGCGGCCAAGCGCGTCCGGCGGCCCGTGACCAGAGAGACTCGCCCGATCACGCGGTGGCCTGCCCTAGAGCCCTAGAGTGGAGAGAGACGCCACCCCGATCCAGACATCCGGATGCACAATTTTCCATAGTTGGGTGAAAAACGGTGTAATGTGGCAACATAGGACGGTTTAGCTACTGCTACAAAAGACCTTATTACTGGCAAAACTTCTAAACCGTTAAAGTTAGAGGTGCATAGTGAGCGAGCCGATTGTAGCCTGAACTGTGAACTACAATCGGCTCGCTTACTGTACCCACCTAACTTGAACGGTTTGGAAGCAATAAAAGAACTTAGCCCTCGGACCCACCCGCTGCGTGCAGAGTCCTGCGCATCCCTTCCGACCGGAACTCTGGCAACGTCGGTACGAGTGGAGCCAAGCCGAGCCCTTAGCCGCGCGGGCCGAGCCGAGCCGGGGAGACACTGGCTCGCAGCAAAGCAGAGCAAAGTATGGCAAACCACGCGCAGCACTGGCCGCGCGCGCGCGCTCACGCACTGGCGGTGGCGTCTCTCTCCACTCTAGGGCTCTAGCCTGCCCTGGGCCTGCCCTGGGCCTGCCCTGGGCCTGCCTGCCCGCCGCTTTGCAGGGTGGCCACTCAATTCCAAAAATGAAATTCCCGGTTTTTTCCCGGTATTTCCCGGTCAAAATTAAGGCTTTTCTAGGTTATTTTAGTGGTTCAAATGCGCTTTTTCAGGGCGCGGCAGCGCCTCGGGAAGGCTTTGACCGCTGATAGTTTGGGAGCAGTGGTCTTGCAAAAATGGTCAAACAGTGAATAAATTTCAGAAAATCACCGTTTTTGCTGACTTTGAGTGGTCACTGCATCCAATTTAGTTGCGGTCAAAGGCCTCCCTCGACGCCTTACTATTCTAAAGACCCTACTCTTTCATGTACCGCCTCGGGAAGGCTTTGACCGCTGATAGTTTGGGAGCAGTGGTCTTGCAAAAATGGTCAAACAGTGAATGAATTTCAGAAAATCACCGTTTTTGCTGACTTTGAGCGGTCACTGCATCCAATTTAGTTGCGGTCAAAGGCCTCCCTCGACGCCTTACTATTCTAAAGACCCTACTCTTTCATGGCCCGCCTCGGGAAGGCTTTGACCGCTGATAGTTTGGAAGCAGTGGTCTTGCAAAAATGGTCAAACAGTGAATGAATTTCAGAAAATCACCGATTTTGCTGACTTTGAGCGGTCACTGCATCCAATTTAGTTGCGGTCAAAGGCCTCCCTCGACGCCTTACTATTCTAAAGACCCTACCTACTCTTTCGTGGCCCGCCTCGGGAAGGCTTTGACCGCTGATAGTTTGGGAGCAGTGGTCTCGCAAAAATGGTCAAAAAGTGATTGAATCCCCGAAAGTATGATTGTCATTTCATTGGATGATGTTGATTGTTTTACTGATTACCAGCTAGACGTGCAATGATTATCTTGAGTTGAGTACCCCTTGCTGCGGCACCGACGACTACGACTGAACCTTCAGAAGAAATTGACCTACAGGCAGCGCAGGGCTTTTTCGCCTTTTTCCCGGTTTCAATATGAAATTCCCGGTTTTTTCCCGGTTTTTCAAGGAGATTTTATTTTTCCGGGTTTTTCCCGGTTTTCCCGGTTTTCCCGGTCGGTGGCCACCCTACGCTTTGGACACTGTCCAGCCGCCCTGCCTCCGCGGCCACGGCGGCCACGGCGGCCACGGCCCGGCGGCATCCCGGCCGGCCGGCCAACAGCACCGCGCACTGCTTTCCTTTCCCGCGGCCGAATAAAAACACACATCAGCGGCCAAATAGTAAAATTAATCCGACGGCGGCAGCGCGGCCGAGCGGCGCAGAGCCGCCGCGCCGGCGGGATTCAGGGATTTAGTCCAGCCTGGCGGCACAGCCGCGGCACAGCGGACAGTCGCCACCGGCCACGGGGCGGCCGTTGGCGGCCGTGGAAACCGGACAAAAACAGCAGGCGCGGCCAGCGGCTCCATTTCGAACAGTGCTCTGTCTCTCTCGCACCCCTACGCCCCAGGAGTGCGAGAGCGACGGCAAATGAGTGGAGCTTTGCGCCAATCAGCGCGCCGAGCGCTTATTGGCCGTTGCAGTGTCTGCGAGGGAAACCAGCCATCTGGAGCATCCACTGCAGCGTGTCATACCGCGGGCCGCTGGCAGTGCCGCAGCGCCCGGTTCCGACGGAGCGTTTCGTCTCTCTCGCTCCGCCAGCGGGACGCCCCACGAGTGCGACAGAGACAGAGCGACGGGCAGAGGCAGGCCGGTGGGAACGAGGGCGCGCGATGACACGCAGGGGCGGTGCCGCGGCACTAAGGACCTCGGGGGCCGAAGGGATGGGAAAGGAAAAGCCACTTTCTGCATGCGTTTGGCGACGGCACGCGACGCCACGAGACGCACGCCCCCGCGGCACTGTCTCCGTCTCCCTCGCACTCGGGGGGCGTCCCGTCGCAGGCGAGCGCCACAGAGAGAGACAGCGACCACTCTTCGGCATCGCTCGGCTACGCTCGGCGAGCGGTCCAATGTACACACTGAGGGGCCCGGCAACACCTATACTCTACCCACTACTCGGCAAACTTAACCCCTCCGTCGGCGCGGCCCGCACGATCCACGCGCCTTTATAACGCCGCGCCAAACATTTAGCGCGGCCGCGGGCGTGTTTACAAACACCGCGATGGACAGCGAATGGAGCCGGAAAGAGGCGGTGGACGGGGAGGGGGGAGGGGGCGGGGAGCTTGGCGACCTCTACCGACGGCTGCCGCGGCTGCCCAGCCACGAGCCCGATCGCATTGAAGCATACTGACCCACAACGCGGCGGCCGAGGACGCGCTGGACGTCGCCGCGTCACATCCGCGGAGCGCGAAGCCTTGCCGACACTGCCGCTTCGCGGTGGACTCCGCACGCTGCGCGGCTAAACGCGGTAAACGCTTGCAGTGCAGGTGCGGCGAGTGGGTGCAGGACGACCAGGACGACGGGGAGGACGGCTTTCACCGCCACGCCGCCATGTCCGCGGCCTAGCCCGCCTCCAAACGAGAGAGACAGAGACAGAGAGAAGGGAGGGAGGGGGGGAGAAAAAGAGGAGACTTCCCAAGGCGACTAATAAATTCGGAACGGAGTAGTCCCGCCGCGGCCTGCCCTTCCCTGCCCGCGTTAACGGTCCCAGGGACCCCGCCAGCCTCGGTGGGAACGCGGCGTGGCGCGGCGTGGCGCTGCATAAGGGGCACCACCCAATCATTCAAATAAACGCGCAACACGCGCAACAAGCCGGCTGGCCAGCCCCGCCGTTCACAGTGTAGCGACGCGCGCCCCGCCCGGGGCCTATTGATATGAGTCACCTCACCCTCCAGCAGGGCCCTTGGGCGAGCCCTCGGGCCCTTACTCGAGGCTGTACAAAAGGACAAGGCGAGGTAATACACATCCCGAGCACGTTCACTACACTACAGGGCGTCGCATGAACGCCGCGCCCTCCACGCTGGAAAAGCAACACGCCAGGAGAGCCTACAGTGCGCCAACATTAAAAAGGCATCACGGTGCGATACCGCTCGTCTTCCCATGGCGCCGCGCCGCTCCGCTCGCGTTTGCATGATAAGCCCGAGATAAGGCCAAAGGGCTCCCACGCAGGCAAGGGCCACGCCAAGGGCCACGCCAAGGGCCAGCGCGCCGCGACTCGAAAAATTCGGTTATCTTTGCCGCGGCTGTTCGTTCATGCCCACAGCGCTCGACAAGACACAGGTACCTCAAAACGGGGGAATTCGTCATGGACCTGCCGGACGAACAATGGCGCTCTGTCTCTCTCACACTCGCGGGGCCTTCCCTAGGGGAGCGAGAGAGAGACAGAGCAACACACAAGCGCGTGTCACTTCCGTGATTCTCGTGCCGCCAGCCGCGCCAGCACTGTAGTATCGAACGAGGTATCGAACGAGCACTCGCGGGGTTTCCCTGAGAGGCCCTCCAACCGACGCCCCCCGCCGCCCACTCCACGCGTGGCCGGCAGGGCCCCGTGTTCAAACACCGCCCTCGCCACGTACGTACCGTGAACAGGGACCCCAGCCTGGGGCCCTTCTCCTTGGCCAGGATCATGAGGCTCATCATGGTGGCGCCGCAGAGTCCATTATGGCGACAGACAGCCACACGCCCCCTCCTCACAAACACAGACACTTCCTAGCAGAGCGCGCGCGACAGGTATACACACGCACACACACACACACGCGCGCGCGCGCGACGCACACAGCGGCCGCGAGCCGACACGGCGCTGCGCGGTGCGACGGCGGGCGACGGAGCGCTCAACACCGAGTCCGCGGTCCGCGGCGACACGCTGCCTCCACCGGCACTGCCATCAGCCAGCAGCAAGCAGCAGCAGCAAAGCCTTTCGTGGCCGTTGGGCCGTTGGTGTGGTGGGGCCGGGTGGGGTGTGGCCGACGGCGGGGCGGGGCGGCGCGGGGCGGGGCGGGCGGCTTGGAAGGAAGGGGTACCCCCTGTTGCATGCCCTTACGGACCGCCGCGCCGTGGCGAGCCGCAGGACCAGGACGCCCGGCCTGTCCGTGTGTGCCTCTCGAGGCAACGCGACGGCACCACGCACTGGCTGCACTGCCTGCACTGCCTGGCCTGCAGGGTGATTCCCATCAGCCGATTGAGCCATTACCTGGGCGCTGTGCCCTGCACTGCAGGGCGTGCAGGCCGCAGCCCTGGGCCACGCCACAGGCCACAGGTGTCGGACTGACGGGCAGGTGCCACCGGGGCGAGGCGGGGCGAGGCGGGGCACCAGCTCGGCACCAGCCCAGCCCGGCGTCGCCCTGCCTACCCTGCGTCCAGCTGAGTCAATTCGACGACGCCGTGGTGCTCACGTCGTCGGACACGTGCGGCACCGCGGCGACTCCCTGGCACGCTGGCACCAGGCCATGGCCGCGGCGCGTGCCGGGCGCGTGCCCCGCGGACTCATTCCGAACGGTCCGCCTCTCTCGCACCCCTCCGGGACGCCCCATGAGTGCGAGAGAGACAGAGCGGGGTTCTAAATCAGCCGACAGAGGTCCCGGCGAGCGCCTGGACACGGCGTGCCACCGTGCGATGCGTCAAGATGCACCAGCGGAGCGCGTTCCGTAGGGGTGCGAGAGAGACAGAGCCAACGAACGGCGCGCTGCCGTCGGCCTGCACCTTGCAGCACGTGTTGGCGCGGCGCTCCATCCGCCCAGACGCCCGCGGGGACGGACCGGGACGGACGCCCGTGACGTCATCGGGGAGCTGGCACGCCGCGCACCGCGGATAACCATCACCAGAAAGAAACCGAAGCGACACGACTACGGCCAGACCTACGGCCAGACCACGGGTCGATCCCGACCCGCCCCCGCCGGCCTGCACGGCCCTAGCCGCCCCGAGCCACACACACTGGACTAGACTAGCGCGGTTCAAAGGCGCTTTGGGTCCGTACTTATACGCTTTTGGGGGCGGCCGCCTCACTCCGCGATGCTCGTCGGGCACCGAGACTGACGAGATGTCACCCCGTAGGCCTCGTCGCAGGGCACCCCGAGCTGGCACAGTGCCTGGGCCTCGAGGCAAGGCAGGCCAGGCGTCGACGCCTCCCCAGACGGGGCGGGGCGGGGCGGGGCGACACTAGCCGCGATTCGCGGTGCCGCGACGAGCAGGCTGGCCGCTGGACGGCTGGACGGAGCGCTGGCGCCGCGGCAGGCATCCCTTCCCTGTCCCTGGCTTGGCCTGGCTGGCCCTGGCTGGCCATGAAGCAACAGGTGGCCGCCTCGCCTCCCGCCTCCTGGCGACTTGAATGCAGCTGGGATGAGTCCAGCCCGGCAGGGCGGCAGCCCGCGGGGCGCGGGGCGCTGGACCGGGGGCGACGGCCAGGCCAGCGGGGCGCCAGGGGCGGCCAAGGGTGCCCTTTGGGTGCGAGGTCATTGTCAGTGACAGGTTTGGAGGCTGTGGCCGTCCTTTTGGAGGTTATGATGCCCTACATTCCACCAGATCATGACATCTCCTCTGCCAAGCAGGGATCAAAACAGAAGTCGCTAGGATAAGAATCCAGGGGATAGCACGGGTAGATCAACTGTGAATATTAGGGTCCAGCACTCAGCACGCATGAGAGAGAGACTGTTTCGAAAAGGTCTCAACGTCAAAGCAACTGTGAGCTAGTTTCAAGGCTTGCTGTGAAGGGGCACTTTTAAAAATAAATGGGTACTGAAGAAAGAGGTTCTCACTTCAAAATCTACCAAGCAGACTGTAACTCATGGCCAAGAAGATAATGAATCAAAATTTTCAAAAAATCACAACGAAGGATGAAAGAACTCAGGGACAATCAGAATGCTAATTGATCTAATGCCTATTCAGACATGTGCGACAAAATTCAGCTTCAGCAACTGCTTGGAACAATTGGACAGAATTTTCAGAGTGAAATATAATTAAAGGGAACCTGTGTGGCATGGAAATGATCAAGGTTATGGTCAGGTAAGTAAGCATCAACATTTGTGAATGACTAGGTAGAGATAGGTGAGAACCAACAATGTCTAGGGTGTTAGATAAAATTATGAGCAATTTAAATTAAACACAACAATGTTTTAAAAAACTCTTATACAAAACATACACTAATATGCATAGAAAACAGGTAGACACAATGAAATTCCTGAGAGGTGGGTTAGGAATGCACCATCAGGCTTCATAGAAAGACTGAAACACATCCTAACCTCGTATGATTTCCCCACAAAACAGAAATCAAAATTCAACAAGTAATCAAGAGAAAAAACGTTAAACTGACCTGGTAGTAGCTCGATTCAGCCATCTTGACGATATCCAACTCCAATCGGCCTCACACACACAGGACTTTCACGGAGGTAAATAACATTCGAAAGTTGAGTCCGTCAACAGTCTTAAACGTGCGCATGCCCCTGGACACAGGCAGGCCTCAAACACATTAGCAAACTTGGGTCCACTACACTTAACTATCCGTAAAAACACACAAACCGAGTTGTTTTCTCAATGAACACCATCCACACCGAGCTGTGTTGTCCCACTGACTCATACCCAATCAGATTCTACACAGCGATGATGTGCGTGTCAGATCTACTTCTCAAACTGATGCATCAGTTGGGCCGTTTTTATGCGATTCACGCTTGATTTGAAAGTAGTGCACCTGAAAGATCACAAAGTATGCAAACTAGATCAACTTTAAATCGCTCTTTTCGACTTAAGACAGTTTATTCGTTCAAGGTACTCCTTGCACAGGCGTGTTGCGTGACTGTACTTACTTTTATTGTTCATGTTTTGGAATGATCTTAAGAAAAGATTACCCAAGCCACATCAAATGATTCCTTGCATACACGCAGAATTAACGTTCACCCTTTGATTGAATTAAATCTTTTTTAAAATGCACCTGTTTAAGGCAATGTCCAAAGGTAGGGTCTTTCAGGTTAATGTGTTGGTACGACATTCACGGAAAGTTGGCTGCATTGGTCGAATTCCTTTGTTGTTATTTCAGCAGGGAAAAGTTTGTTTGTTTATTTGTGATGAAAAGTTGAACACAAGCCATTTTAATGGTTCAATCTCCATAGTTTCATGTGAACCCTTTGAATTGTCGAGCACATCATGAAGTGATAACCGATCAGAAAATGGCAGAAGAAGTGAAACCTGAAGTAATCAAGAAAACCCAAGATTCTTTGAAAAGACACATCAAAAAGCCACCGTTAACTGAGAAGCTTTTAAAGAAGCCCCCATTTCGGTTTTTGCATGACATTATTACCAGTGTCATACGAGAAACCGGCTTTCTCAACGGATTGTTCAGTCAAGAAGAACTCAATCATGAGAACATAAAAGACAGGGATGGCAAAATTGCATTCCTGGACAAGCTCATCAGTGCCGTCAAAATAATCACAGGCATTCCTCTCTCCGTTCGAGCGACTAAGATTGTTGCCGGCCACGAAGCAACTAAGACTAATGAGCTCCTTCAAGCTATTGGGCATGCTTTAGATAAGAAACTTGACTCAAAAGATGTCGCCCAGCAGTTGAGAAAGAAGGGTAATAAAAAATCTGATGCCTCTGATAGCAAAAAATCAAGCCCAAGAGAAGCAAAGCAAGGCAGCGAAGCCTCGAAAGAAAGGGCTGTGAATCAACCCGATGAGAGTTTGGATAAGAAGAAGCACTCTAGCAACAAGCAAGTCAAAGATGTACCTGCATCTAGTCAAGATGAGCCCACAGAAAAGAAGAAACGCTCATCTTCAACATCTAAGTCAAAACCAAAGGATACAAGTAAAGCAGCCAGGCCAAAGAAGGATGGTACTCGGCAAGAGACCAAGTCAGACCCACAGAAAGAATCTGAAAACAACAACGAGCCCGATGCCAGTCAGATAGATGTGCCATCAGCTACCAAACAAGAATCTGCCACTGCTCGCAATGGTACAGCTGAACCTGAAAGGAAGAGGCCCAGCTCAGCATCAAGGCGACCCTCCATTTCCAGACAGCAGTCGGAAGGTCATAGCCAGGAACACCAAAGAGAACAGCAACCTCAATCTGCCGCTACCGCAGTGCCGCCTGTGCCTGTAAAAAATGATTCTCAAGATTCTCTGCATGAAAACGGTACTTCACTGACATCACTTCCACCACTGACATCCGAACCAGCAAAAGGCCAAGCCGCTCAACCACCTGCTCCAGCTGCTCGAGCTCCCTCTGCCGCACCTGCACCTGTCCAGGCTCCAGCCCCAGCGGCGCCAGCACCAGTCCCCCTAGCCAGGCCAAGAACAGCTGCTCGAGTTGGAAGTGCACGCCCAGGTGCACCAAGAGTACGCAATAGAGGGGAAGCGGTAGTGGTTTCAGAGGACCTGATTAAACCAGCTCCTGTCAACCTTATTGTAGAAGATGACAATGCAAAACAACAAAATGATGATGAAGATGAGAATCTTGTTGTGGTTGAAAATGCATCTCTGGATGGACCTGAAAGTATTCAGCCATCAGCACCTGTTTTATCCCGTCCATCCAGTCAGCAGGGTCACTTGGTGGCTCAGATACTTGAAACGCAAAAAGAATTGGAAGTGGGGGCAACTATTGCAGAAAATGGTGACGTTCAGCAATTCCACACAGAAATTGAATGGGAAGCTGGAAAAAGAAGAGAAAGAGAAACAGCAGTCAAAGAAGTCGATCGCATGCGCACTCTGATTCAGACCTTAACAAGGGCTGCTCACCCGTTAGGAAAATTACTTGATTCTCTGCAGGAAGATGTTGACAATATGCAAAGAGAGTTGACTCAATGGCAGAACATGCAAGTGAGTTTGGAACAGCAGTTGCAAGTGGAAGAAACTCTCAGTACTCAAGCTTCACAGCCTCTAAAGGAACAATTAAAGCAATTACAACAAGCTGTTCGCTCTCAGCTTGACCAAATTGGCTCAGCAAAATCAAATATTTTTAATAATGATGATCGAATTAAGCGCCTACTTACAGGTGGTTTGACATAAAAACTGTTCACAATGACTCTCCACCGGTGTAAATTGTTTGGATTTTGAGCACTACTTTATGTTTGGTTAGTTTGAACAGAGTCTTATATAAATGTTAGTAACTTGGAAAGATCAATTTTATTTAGCACACTCATATAAGAGTATCATGTATTGTGTTTACAAAGTTAAAATAAATACAAAGACAAAGATTTTCTTATCGAATTGTGAATTTTTTTTCCACAACTTTGACTTATTTCTTAAAAAAGGAACAAAGACTTCAACGATAAATTCCATTTGGTAGATTGCTTATAGGTGTGAAAAATAGAAGAATAGAACAGTCGTAAACTCCTATTTTTCAAAAAATCCCGCGCAGACACTTGAAAGCAGAAACAATGTACCAACCTTATCCATTTTAGAACAAGCCAAGCCTGTTGTAATCTTTCAGGGCAATCGTAAGAAGAGACGTAACAATTCTATAATCTAAGTTTGTTCTAGTCTCACTGACATAAGTGTGAAATAAAGCACCAAATCTCAATAAAATTAAGTTGGTGGAGCTGACACTAGTCGCAGGAAAGTAGGTTATTGGCAGCTAGTGTCGTCGTTATACGCAGATTTTGACAACACAAGGCGGCTGCTAGCATGTCGTTTGAATGGACATTTATTGGTGTTTGAAAAAAATACATTCTAGCAAGGCGTTCTTACCCTTCGCAAGTTACTCACTGAGAGCATTTTCAACGAGTTTAGGATAAGATGAGTCCTGTCGGGTTCAAATTACCAACATCCCTAGAGGAAATGTAAGTGAATATCCTGCCCGCAGCGAAACGTAACCTTAAATGAGACACTTTTTTTTTGGTTTTGTAAATCAGACCACTATTTGCTGACAATTTATGTATCTCATTGGACAAGGGATGGTTTTTAACATGGAAACCGTAAAATTTTAATTTGAGACCAAAGCTTTATTTTATGTACACCACTGCTGGAGGAGTTTGAACCTACCGAATAAAATTTGTATTGTTTTACTTATTTCTGTTTGTCGTGCAGCTCCCCGTCTCCTCCAGACCAACAAATCGTCATCGTGTCTTTCTTTGGAAAATCGTCTTATCTTTCCCGAGGCTGCAAAACAAATGCTCTTGATGATGCCCTTGGACGGAGAGTGTTCAACATGTCATTCTTAGACTGTCCACGCATCGAATCTGAAATTTATGTGAGTAAATGAGATCAAAGACATTGTCACCCTGTTTGTGTATTTACTTCTTCTTATTCTTTTATAGACTGAGATAAAGGCATTCTACGAAACTAAGCAGAAAGTTCTGTATTTGCACCTGTGTGGAACCTTTGACATTAAGGGATTGACAGACATTTATGAGAAACTAAAGCCTGAACTTGCTGAAAAGGTACATAAGCTTAAAATGTTATTACTAGTTTGTGGTTTTCCCTCCTGCCAGATATTTGTAACTTTTATAATTTTCTTATAGGGTTTCTTAAAAGAATGGGCTCAACTAAGACACAACTATGCTCGATCTCTACTATATCTGTTTTGCATTTCACATGTGTTAGTATGCACTCATCCATCTGCTGTATTTGATGCAAGTTACATTCGGTTGTTTCGTGCTCTTGATTCTGTGAGGTGAGGACCTTATTTTTCTCTTTGTATATTTGAAAGGAAAGTTTGTCACAATCCTGAGATGTCTTTATTATTTCCAGACAAAAGGTTCAAGGATCGCTTTCAGATCTTATTTCCACAATCCCTGGGGTGCCAAAGGATTGGGGACAGTATGGCCGCTTGTGTACTCCCCGTTTACTGTTTTTGTTTGAAAAATGCCCTGTATCTATCAGAAGACAAAACATGGCTGAGTTAGGGTTTGTAATTTATTTCTGTTGTCTGTTTGTTTCTAATTTGTACGGAATGTAAAATATATTTGTATTATTTGGTTCTCACAGGGATCCTCAAGGAGCAAGTAGAAAAATTCCTTCATTGAAAAAGCTAGAGCATGCTATGGAAGATCAGATCTATCATGTCCTTCGCAAAAACAGAATTATTTCCAAAAGCAGGTGAATTGTCTGCCTTTTATTGTTCCCTTGTGCCTCAAATTTGTCATGCCTAATTCTGTTTTTCTGTTACTTGATAAAAGTATGAACAGTTTATTTGCTATTCCTGCAAATCAAGAATTTGTGTTTATTCCGATCAATGTAGACACCTCACGAGATTGGAGAACTGAATTAGTTGATAATGTCATTAATCTCTGCAATAGTTCTGCTTTTGGGACTGAAAGTGTAGAGGAACACTCCTTCCACTCCCCTTCATTTATAAATGAATTAAACTCAAATCGTAAGCACATTTTAAAAATAATTAAACCATCTTTTTATTAGAAGAAAGTTTTGCGCCTTATGTGACTCTGATATTTCATTTTTTCTTTGCAAAGGACATTCCTTCAAAGGGTTCCTGCAGCAGCACATAGATCAGGCCTTTCTTAAAGGTTTTGATGACAATGTAGGAAGACATTCTTCCCCAACATTCTTTCAGGTAAAGAAATAAATTTTAATGACTTCCAAGTGTCCTCCTCTATTTAATCTGTTATGACTTTGTATTTTGTTGTTGTGCTTTATGTGAGCCTTTGTATTTATTAGGTTCCAAAACTAAGCTTGTGGCTAGAAGTTTCCAGAAAAATGTTTGAATTTTTCATCACCCAAGAAAAGAAAATATCGGCTCCAAACCAGAGTGCCATGCTTCACAACTTACTTGACACCGATGTTAAATTTAGTGAAAGCCGCTGTGGGAAAGTTCTACCACTTGCTATAGCAACTTATCAAGACAACTTACCTACTCACTATACAAGAGAATACCATGAAGGAAGAGTAAGTGACACAGATGTTATGATCATGAGATCAGGTTTGTGTGTAAAGTAATGGCATTACTAATCATGGCTTTGTTACACAGCTGGCTCATGCTCTATCAGTCTTTGCAGTCCATGCTAGAGGACCTCTGTTTGAAGAATATGCAGGACAAGTTGAGGCCGAGTGCAAAGCTCACTGGAAGGCAGGCAGGCAGATGTGCCAAGTGCTCAGTCTAACTGGCAACCCCTGCACCAAGCCCTTGCACAGAGGTGGAGGTGATGGAGCTGGTGGTGGTGAATTGCAAGAAGAAGATGGGTACAGATACATAGGTTTCAAATCAAATTTGACATTCTCAGTAACTATATTTTATTAAATCCTTGTTTTTACATTTTTCAGGAGGGACCATTCGCAACTGCCATTATTGGAACACAGCAGTGGTGTTGTTTATGTTTCTGCTTGTAACTGTGGAAGGAAGCAGGGCCCTAGAGAAGATCCATTTAGTATGCGAACTGCAAATTACGATTTTTATTCGTTACTTGGAAAGGATTGTGGATGTTCTGATCTAGAATCAATAGGCTTCCCTGTTTTCACCCCCAGCACAAAAGACTTCCGGTAAAAACAATTCTGACAGTGCAAGAGGTTAGATTTAGCAATGCTCTGTTGCAACAAACCTTTCCTTTGTTACAGAGCTGCTCAGTTATTTTCTAACAAAAAAAATGGAAAGGCTGTCCATGAACTAAGGGAGTCCGAAGCCACTACACCCCAAGGAAACACTCAAGGACTTAGCTTTGGTCTGTCAAATAAAATACAATCTTTCTCAATGGGACTTGTATTCTACACCTTAACAGTAATTTAATATTATTTTTCCTTTACTCTGAACAGCTTTTGTCTCTGGTCAGTCTGGTGAAAGTGATTTAATTACTGAAGAAACAAGTAATGTCATACCAGCAAAAACTGATAGAGAGACTGACAATGGAAGCAGTGCCATTGTAATTCAGGTTTCTGATGGTGACTCTGAAGCTTCCAAGGGTATTTTTCTTCTTTGGATAAGGAACCATAAACAATTCTTAAAATTTTTTTTTTCTTCAGTCACTGTTATTTATTTGCCTTTTTTGCAGAGAAAGGTTTGGTGCGACAGCCTTCTACTACAGAGTACCTCCCTGGAATGCTTCATTCTGAATCCCCCCTCGGACTTCTTCCGCAATTTCCATCATGGTCTTTGGTTTGCTTGGGCCCTTCAAGTCTGTATTCCCACAATCTTGGGCTTCAGGAGCAGCAGCATGCTGGGCTCATTGCTGGGTCTGCTTATCTGCTTCCATGGGATCTAACTGTCAGGTTTGTGTTGCGTCATCTTTTTAGCTAAAATGAAAACAATGTGATGGTTGTAAGATCAGATTATACATATTTCGAATTTTTTCAGGCTTGAGCACCAACAAGATAGGGCTAACGCATGGCCTACTATTGGAGACGCTGCGTTTTCTAGGAATAACAAACCACTGGCCAGTAGTGTTCTTCAAAGACCTCGTAAACCTAAGCGTGATACGCCTGAGTTTGTAGTCAAAATTTTTGTTGGTGTTGAGTATGAATGTCCACGAGGGCATCGCTTCATGTGCTCAGCTCCAGACAAAGTACTGAAAACAACTGGATCTGGCCTTGTGAAAGATAATGGGAACAAAATAACTGGAAATGACATGCCTCTTTATTTCCCTTGTCCATGCAAGTAAGTTCAGTTATTTTTCGTTTTTGTGAATCTGAAGTTTTATTTTTTATTTAATATTATTGTTTTACTGAATGCCCTGTGGTGTTTTCAGGAACAGTAAACCTCTGATTGCCCAGCTGATGCGTGTTCATGTGGTTACCCCAAAAGCGCCCGTTCATGTCACGTTAAATCCCAAAGTGCAGCCCGCTCCCTCACCTTGTCCGATATTTGGACCAGGATGTGACAAACCCATAAGACTCTCTCAAAGTGCCTATTGGATTTTAAGGCTACCGTATCCTTTACAGTGAATGTAAATGTTACTTGATAATCTGTTTTGTATCTTGTCAAACCCTGGCTTTTTCCTTAATGAGTTGATAGTTTGTGTATGTTGGTGACCAAGGGCCCTATGTGTCGCCGAAAGAGCCTGTTCCCATCAACTACGGACGACTACTGGCGGGGATGTACGGGATCATGGAGCTGTCCCCGAACGAGAAGGCCTGAAGCAGCATGAAGACCAAGGCGTCTGGACCAACTGACTGTGATAGACTTTGTTTTGAATAAAAAAAAAAAAAAAACTACAAACGGCGTCACTCGTTACCTTGGCGATTTCTGCCTCTGATTGCGCAATGAACGCATTAAAAATTAAGAATTAAACAGCTTCAACTTGGAGTTTGCTCCCGGGCCGCTTGGGTCGAGACTTCCCTTTCCCTTCCCTCCGCTTTTTGCGTTTGGCGGGGGCTAAGTTGGAAAACTACATCCTACGTGAAAGGCAACACTACGCGCCGCGCGCCGCGCACTCCCCACGGCCTTGTTTGGCCCTCATTGTCCCTGCAAACGAGCGGGAGGGAGGGGGAGCATGTACCGTACCGCCTCCGCCGCGCAACCCAGCAGTTTAATTGTTACACACTGGACGGAAACAATGGCGCTGGCGTTTGGCCCGTGTATGTCCCCCTCCAGCTGAAGGGCACCCGTCGTTGACGACCGGAATCATTTAGTTACGGGGGAGGGGGAGGGGGGCCTCAAGGGTTTTGCGCGGCCAGGGGAGGGGGCTGCAGAGTTACAGGGCCTTGCCATGTCGGATTTATGACTCGAGCACGACACACTTGGCTGCTTGGCCTGCTGCCCCATCACGTGTGGCCGGGGCAGCCAGGGCCGCCGGCTTTGGCGGCAACATGGCCGACATGGCCTCCTGGAGCGCCCCGTTGATCCGGGCCATCCGGGCCTTCCGGGGCGCCGGGGCAGCGCTGTCCTGATTACGCGGCGGGCCCGGCAGGCCTGGAGCCTGGAGGTCATGGGCGGGAAAATGATTTGGCAGGGAGGCGGGGAGGGGCGGGATTAGGCAGGGATCTACGCCGTGGTGCGGTGGGGCGTGGAGCGAGGCGTCAAGGGGAGGGGGCGCGGCGGGGCGGGGTGCCAAGCGCCGACGATGCTCTGGAACATACCGGCTGAAATCCCTCTGAAACCGCTACGCCGCTACGCCAGGCTAGGCCACGCCGCCACGCTTCGCCTGCTTCGCTTCGCCTTGCTTCGCCTCCCCGCGCGTCTGAGCTGTTGTCGGGCAGCCCGAAGGCGAGGGTCGCCCCGCCACGGCGACGCAGGGGTGCTGTGCCGCCGCAGGGTACCGCAGGGTGGCTGCCGAGGCCACCATCGGGCGCCCTCCCTTTCAGGGGAACAGGAATAGCACGGCCAGCGGATGTCTCGGAGCGGCCGCAGCGGCGGGGCGAGGTCGAGGTCGGCGAGGTGCAGCCTCCGCTGGCATGCGTCCTGGAGTCCCGGCGCGCCGCGCGGCTAGGCGGGGCGCGGCGGGGCGGGTCGGCCTCCCTTGCCTTTATGCAGAGCAGCGGAGCGCCGCCGGAGTATTTACTTACATACCACTGCGAGCTTCCTCGGGGGTTCCTCGCCCCGCCCCGTTCACTGGCAATTCCACACAGCGTTTCGTCGCCGTTTCTCTTGCACCTACGGAACACCGCCCACGAGTGCGAGAAAGACAGAGGCAGAGGAGTCGGGCTGGCGGGATCGCCCGGTGGGTAGGCCATTCTTTTGAGGCACACCAAGTCTCTCTGCTTCCGAGGCGAGCCCCGTCGTGCCTCTCTCTCCAAGTGCGTGACGCACTGTGTGGAGCGCCTTGCGGGAGGCGGGTAGGCAAGCCCGCCGAGAGCGCGCGTGTCGCGGGCTAGCCTATCCAGGTATGAGCAGGGGCTCCCTCGCGCACGCGTGTATTTACTTTGCCTTTCACGCTCGCGACATTCTGAGCACACGCTCACACACTCGTCCGCGCCCCCGCTGCGTGTACGCGGCGCGCGCACTGACATACACTCGCACACAGGGCTGTCATTTTGCTTCGCACTTTACTGGTCTGGTTTGGTGTTTGGTGGCCAGGGGGCACAGTTCACATCCCACACACACACACACACGTCCGTGGAGAGAGCGTTTAGCGGACCGCCTAGTCTCTGTGCCTTGGCCCGCGCGTTTGCGCCCTGCCTGCCCCGCCAGGCCCTGCCCTGCCATGTTGCACGGTACACTGGCCCCGGCCCCGGCGCCGTGTTTGCAATGGCTCAGCCATGCCATAACTTGGGCGAAGCTCTTTGTAAACACAATACTGCTGAAAAGGGGCGGGGAGGACGGAGCACGGGGCAAAGGTGTGTGGACGGGCGACATTTCACTGATATGGCCCATCCATCCAGCGACATCCACCGGCAGCGAGCGACAGCGCCACAGCGCCAGAGCCAGAACAGCGACAAAAGATTCTGTAGGGCTTCCCTCTCGCAGACCGTCGCAGACTTTGGTGCTGTCCTTTATGCCCTACTCTGTGTAGGATGGCCTTGCGATGCTTCCTTCGACGGCAATTTGTCGGGTCACGGGGCACTCCAGAGAAGAGAGAGGAGGATGGAGGGCAAGCGGCACGGGGCACGCACAGGCTGAGACATGGGCAGGCACGCAGACACGCAGCCGGGGCCCTCCAAAGCCTCCCAGGAGAACTGATTTCGAAAGTGCTTTCGTCGCCGTCTCTCTCGCACCCGCACCCTGCGCGTCACGAGTGCGAGAGAGACGCTCGGTGCCAACGAACTGCTGTCCCAAATCCCCCAAATGCGACAACTTTTCATTTTCAAAGAACCGTAATCACCGTAATCAGAGCCGCGCGCTCTGAACCCGAGAAGTCGTTTCGGAATCAGGCAAACGCTAGCCTGGGTGCGCCTTAAGCAACATGACATGTCCATTTTTTAGTGAGTCGCCCAGCCGAAAATCCCGGTTACGGTTCCGAGTACGGTTACGACCGGGATAGGATTCCGACCGGGATACGATTCCGGCCGGAATACGATTACGACCGTAATTTCGGACATTTCCGGTTACGACTACGATCGTAACCAGGAAGGGTTTACGACCGTAACTGACCATTCCGGTCGGAGTACAAAGTGTCACAAGACATCAAGTTTGTCTTCTGTGGTGCTCCATCAAGCAGAGATCCGCGTTATATATGCATGACCACAGGGTAAACTTTGCGAGCTACGCCCAATTTTGACTTCAGAAATTTATTATAAGTTACCGTTCACAAGTTATGGAGTGTTTCTGAAAATTCGCTGGAGACTTAAACGCATGGGACATGCTTCTTCGAGTCCGGCCTCGGACCCGGATCTGGTCCGATCGTAACCGGAATGGGTCCGGTCGTAACCGGAACGAGTCCGATCGTAACCGGAACAAGTCCGATCGTAACCGGGACGTGACCGACCGTAACCGTAAATTAGGTCCGGTTTCCGATCGCAACCGGAAAATTTGGGGCGATTTACGATCGTAAGCGGAGATTTTCTCCGGAACCGTAACCGGGATTTTCGGCTGGGCGCGGTGAGTGAAATTCGGCCGCCGACCGACGCATCCAACTTCGGCTAGGGTTGAACGCCGAGGGAGCCCTCCGTCCCTCTGCCTGCCGCCTCCCTCCGCCGCTCCGCCTGCACCGGCTGCCTCGCTCGCTGCTGCCTGTTTCCGGTTGCCAGTCAGTGCCAAGTTTGCCGGGGAGGGGAAGAGGCGCGTGGCCCGGCGTAGCCCGGCGTAGCCCGCGTGGCGCAAAGTCTTCATTTGCCTCGGACATTTGGCGGAGCGGCGGGGCCCTGGGCGGGGCGGCCTCTGAGACAGGCCGCGCTGGAGGCCGCTGGAGGCTCCAGCCTGGAGCTGGTCTGGACGCCAGTCACGCGCAGCCCCGCGTCGCGCACCAACAACATGTAACTCGCTTATTGAAAGGCACCGGACAGCACGGGGCGGGGCGGGGCGGGGCGGGGCGGGGCGGGGCGGGGCGGGCGGGGGCCGTTCGGGCCGAGGCCGTCGCCGTGCCGTCGTTCACAGTTCAGCCTCCGGGCCTCGTGTATGCCGAGGCCGGCCGAGGCCATGCCGAGCCCCGGCGTCGTTAGCGCGACACCCGACACGCCCCGGCGGCTGCGACAAGCGGGACAAGCGGGACCGCCAACTCATTCCCGGGAAATTACCTCTCACGTCTTGCGATTTCATCATCTCATGACTCCATGGCGCCCGTCTCGAAGGGCGCCGAGCGCCGACGGCGCCGTCCAATACGACGATTAGTTCCGCTACTTGTCCTCGTCGCCGACGACGCCGGGTTTGGAGCCTGCCGCTTGAAAACATGCCGCCGAGATGCTGGGATTTCGTTCGCTCCTCTACATCCCCACAACGAGCACGTGTGTGACGGGGAGGACATGCATCACTCAATTAGGGTTGTCATGCGAGTCCCTGACTTCTTACCCCTCGCTGCCGTCACGTGCCGTCACGCCGAACAGGAAAACAGCCAACATGTCTTCATACACCATTCACACTGCAAGCTAAATTAAGTCTCTTTAATTTTACCTCTTTTATTAAATTTAAGCTGCAAAAAACGACAGGGGCTTGCTTAATTAATTTTTAGGCGTAGGAATTGAGGTGGGCTGCGGTGCGGGGGGGAAGGCTGGGACACTCGGCAGTGTGGTGACGCGTTGGGGGCGGAGGGACCGGGGCGGCCAGGGCGGCTTGATGTGCCGGGCCACATTGATAAGACCGGGACCTGGATTAGGGCGGCGATGACGACAATGACGTCACAACGGTGCGGCCCAATGACATGGCGGGGATGGCGCGCCGAGCACCGAAAAAAGGGGGGGGGGGTAAGTTCCTAGCCGCGCAGTGAGGCGCTGGGGTCGCGACAGAGACAGAGCGACGAGACAACTGTTCGGAATCAGTTTGCTGTAACCATAGCCTGGCGGGTAGGCAGCCCCACCGAGCCGAACGCACCTGTCCCACCCTGGTCCGCGGGGCGTAAAAGTTACGAGTGTGGCGGGCCTGGCGGCGTGTCTGCACTGGAGGTGAGACGCTGCCAACGCCTCGACGTGCCGTCGGGACGCGTGGCGCGTAGGTACGCGTGCAGGTGGCGTGCGGTTGGTAACACTGCGCCGTTAGGCCCAAGGTGCCTACGCGGCGCCCCGTCGTCGCCCTGCCATGCCACCGTTCCGGCCGCTTTTATGAATCCTTGTCGATTCCTGCGAGAACGCCTCTGGAGCGTTGCTGAGCTGGCGTGCCTGGAGGAGCCTGGAAGGCGCTGGAAGGGCCTGGAGGACGCAGCCCGGACGTCGGCTTTGCGCGACTGTACTCGCGCTAGTTGCGAATAACGCGCTTTTGTTGTTATTTGCACCGCGGCGGCGCGGTGGCTACATGCAGGCCGCGCGGCCGTGCGCTGCTGGGAGGGGCAGGCGCTTGCACATTGCTGGCACGTCCGCACCAATCGAATCACGGCTAATTTATATCCTGATGGAGATTAGGGGGTTGTCATCGTTGTGGTCGTGCGCGCGGGCCGAGGCACACGCGCGCACAGACACACACACACACACACAAACACGCACACAGACACAGGTCGAAATAAAGGGCCCATCCTAAAAAGCGCTCAATTACACGCCAGAGAGACACTATGCGGCAATCCGCTGTGGATTGATTGCTGTTGGCCAGCCTGGCCGGCCTGGCCGGGGGAGTGGCCGCCCTGTTTGGAGCCCAATAAACCCCTTTGGTTATGTTAGGCATTAAGTAACGCCTTCTGTCTCTCTCGCGCTCGTCGCCAGTCCATATGGAGCAACAAGGACAGGAGGCATGGCAGGCGTTCTGTGGGACGTGGACGAACAGTGTGAAGAAAGTATAGCACCACGAAATTTGATAACAAAAAGCGGAGTTAGGAATAGCAGCAGGATGCGGAGAGTCATTGTCGTCGTTGTGTCTCTCTCTCACCCATACAGGAAAACGCATGAGTGCGAGAGAGACGAGCGGACTCTCGGAATCAGTCTGCAGACATGCAGGCAATCATTGCCCTGCACCATTCACAAGGCGCAGTTTGCCGAGCACCCCGGCCGCCCCCACACGGCGACTGAGAGTGCATCTGCAATGCTCCGAGGGCCGGGGGCGGCAGGGGGTGGGTGCGGCTGGCCCGGGGCTGGCCCGGGGCTGGCCGCAGGCAGGGTGCAGGTGGGGGAGCGGGCCGGCAGGGGGCGCGGAGAGCTAATGGACCAGTAATGGATGGGTCAGGGCCTCGTCCCCGCGGCGCAGGCCGTGGTGGAGGCCGCGGTGGGGCCGAGGCCGAGGCAGGGCCCGGACAGGGACAGCACACCCGAAGGCCCGAGGGGAGCGGGGTGGCGGGGGCGGCGGGGGCCGCCAAACGGCAAACGGCAAACTTGCACGGCGACGCGGCGCCGCGGCCTGCAGTGCCTGCGCCCTATCGATTTCGTGTTGCATTTGTATAAACTTGTGCAGCGCGAGTTGGGGCTCTCGGGGAGGGGCTCTCAGGGAGGGGCTCTCGGGAGGGGCGGCGCGTTGACGCCAAACTTTGTGTGTGGGGGAGGGGGGGGAGCGACTTGCCGACCCAGGCAGCCCGACCGCGGCGGAGTATCAAGAAGCCATCTCGGGCACCCAGCGCGCAGCGCGGTGGAGCGGCCCTTACAGTGCAGGACCCAGCCCACGCCGTCCCCGTCATCCTGGTCCTGTTCCTCCCCGCGTTCAACCCCCGCGACCCGTACGTTCGACCGCCACTCCACGCCGCTCCACGCCGCTCCACGCACTCGCGCCGTTTTTGTGTCGCGTGCCGCGCCTCGCCGCGCCTTGCCGAGGCCATGCTTTACGACACCAGTTTATTATACGGCCCTTAATTAAAGTCAAGAAGAAAGAACAAATGTCCGCGTGGCCGTCCGGCCGTCTGGCGTCGCGGCCGCGCGTTCCGGAGTAGTGCGCCAAGTGGAGTAGTTACAGGCGTGTACTGCAGTGTGGGTCTTTGTCGTGGCGGGGCGGGGCGGGGCCTCGTTCCACTCTCGTCCGTCACGAGATAACCCCTTTACGGCTGCGTACGCTTATCTGTCTGCTGCTGTTTCAAAAAACGCCCGTTTCCCGCTCGGTGTGTTTCGAGTCCTTGTCAGCGGCCCCCCCTGCGTCCGCCGTCCAGGCCGCGCCGTCGTCGCGCGCTTCGCGACTTGCTCTTTGGAAATGGACAGTGACGCAAGAAAAAGCCGGGGCCGAAAACGGGGACCCGCGGCGGGCCGCGAGACCAGCGGCAGCGGGAACCTTCGGTTAGGTTGGGTTTGGCGCTGCGGTTAAAGTCGCCCGCGGTGCTTTTTACCAGGGGGTGACTGGCACCTCACACCTGCCCGGAACTGTACCACTGCCCTGCGAGAATTAGGCTCAGCCTGCGGCGGCCCGTCCAACCCGTCCCCGGCCGCCCCTCTGCTGTTTTAGTGCGACCATAAACCGCGCCAGGGTGGCGGGGCGCGGCGGGGCGCGGCGGGGCGCGGCGGGGCGCGGCGGCGGAGACAGAGGCGTTCTTGACGACTCCGCCCCAGTAACCCTCTGTGCCATTCCCGGACCGAACAGCCGCGTCGCGAGGCTGTCGCTCAAGGCGTTGGTTTGACGCGGCGAAACTACTGCCCGGCGAGTGGGGCCGCACCCCACCCCGCCCCGCCGCGCCCCGCGGCGCCTCGAAATGGTGGGGCGTTCCGGGACGGCTTGGGTCAGGACGGCGACAGTCTGGGCGGCGAGAGCACGGCGCGGAATGAACCGCACCCAGGGCCCAGGGCCAGTGGCGTAGCCGCAGAAGAGCATTCCCTTTTTGTGGGGGTACACTCAGTGTGCGGCGGAGGCCTCTTTTGCACTTTTTGCCTACTTTGGCGGGCTGCGGGCCTCATCATGGAGAACGACCTCTATTTGACAGAGGGGCTTGCCTAGTCCTGCGTTCCTGTGTGTGTGTGTGTGTGTGTGCGTGTGGGCGTAGCCCACACCCATGCACGAGACTACCCGCAAAGTACCAGCATGGCCACGCAGCAGAGCGATCCGAAGCGTGCTTTGCCCCCCTCTTCGTCTCTCTTCCACCTCTATGGGAGACTCCCCTGAGTGCGAGAGAGACAAGCCGGTGGGCCGACCGGACAGCGGCTGCTAGTCGCGGCACCAGGGTGGCAGCGCGGGGCGGGGCGGGGCGGGGCTACCGATACGTCGCCCAAATTAGCATAACTCTCGCCAGGCCGGCGCGCCCCTGCTCCTTTACGAGGCGGTCGGAATGGGGCCGGATGACGAGCCGCGGGGCGGGGCGGGGTCGTTGTGGGTGGATATTAAAAACGTTATGGTTGAAAGTGGAAATGAGTATTCCCGAGTCGGCCCCGCTGCTCCGCCCGGCCCGGCAAGGCCCGGCCCGAGTAATCTCGGCATTAAAATCAAACAGCCGCCAGCCGGAAACGGAGTGGCCTTGCAGTGTTTGTGTTCTCCCACGGTGGCGGTGGCGGGGTGCTCCGCTCCGCCCCGCCTGGCCCCGCCCCGCCCCGCCGCACCCCGCCGCGCAAGGATAATTTCAAGAGCCGAGCCGCGAGTTCCGGCTCTCGTTACTTTACTTGAAAACGGCGAATGGAGATGTGTTGGGCGGGGAGAGGGAGGTCGCTGCACTGCTAGCGCCATGGCTAGCGCCCCAGCCGCCCCGGCGCTGGAGGTGGAGTTCCGCAGAATTAAAACCGCCGTCGTGCCGTCGCGGTTCCGCGGCTTGAAGAAACACCGCGAGTAGACGCAGCCGAGCGCATCCGAAGCGTCGTCATCTCGTCGCTCTGTCTCTGTCGCACTCGCAGGGCTGGAGGTGTGAGAGAGACAGACGATTCTTCGGGATCGTGCCGCCGAGCGCTTGTCCGGGCAGACAGCGGCCTTGTGGTAATTGCTGTGAGCCACACCTGCGCGGCGGCGCTGGCGGGGCTGGCGGCGCACGCACTCATTGGGGCCTAAGTGCGGATCCCTGTCGGGTCGCCCCGCCCCGCCCCGCCGAGCCGGCGGTGCTCAAACAAAGAGTTCCGCGATCAGAGCGGCGCAAGCCCAAACTTCTGGCGAGACGCGGCGCCGGAGCCGCCATGCCCCCCCCCCTCCATTTCTCCCGTCTCCCCTCCGCGAGTAGTAAACTCCCCGTCCTCTTAGGGGCCTGGCCTGGCGGTGTGGTGGCGGCAAGACGATGATAGTTTTCCACCAAAGTTGCAACAATGCTCAAATGAAGTCTTGATGCGAGGCGCCAGGCGCCCCCTCTTGTCCTCGACACAAGGGCTCTTGCTGTGCCGCCGCACCCAATGGGTGACCTCGCCGCGCCCGCTAAGTTGCGAGCGACGCGGGCGACGCGGGCAACGCGCCCGTCGACGGCAAGACCGCCGGCTAGACAGTCGCGCCAGTTTACGAATATTCAAATGCATTTGAAACGGCTTGACGCGGGGCTGCCGCGTCGTCGCGTCGCTGTGCTTTGGCGCTTTGGCTCCGTCCCCGCGACTCGAGCCGCGAGCCGCGAGGCGAGAACTCGGCGGAGTGCGGGTCGGGGTCGGGGAAAGTCGGCGCGAACATGCTCCACCTCCTTTGACCCTGAGTGGAGCGAGTCTCGCGTATGATTTTCTAGGCGTTAACACACTCTGCTCTGCGGCGTTAGCTGGCGTTGGCGCGGCGTGTGCGGCGGGAGAAACCAGCTGAGCGACTCGCCAATTTGGACGTTCGTACTCGGCGTTCAGCAACTTTGGCCAAACTCGGGGTGCGCGCACATGTGCGCGTGGCCCCGCGTGGCCCAATCCCTCGGGGCCTCCGCGATGGTGTTCTTACTGTTCTACCGAAGTTACGGCGTTTTGACTTTGCGTGTTGTATGCACCGCTCGGTGTTGGGGAAGGGAAGGAAGAAAGAGAAGTGCGCTCAAATAATCATCCATGTACATATATTTTTTATCACAATTTGTATATTACATTGGGGATCACACTTTGGTGAACAAGAGTATGGAATTCGAGAACCATTCCAAACGAAGAAAACGAAAGAAGTGTCCGGGTACAAATGATCGCTTTTAAGTACACAAAAGTATGAGTCATCTTCCAGATTCTCCCACTCCCGAGACAAAAGAAAACAGCACAGGACACTGACAGGAACTCAACACGCGCCGCTGCCCGTTAGAAGCCTCGCACGTTTCTCCCGGTAATGGCGAGAAAATGCATTAACTTTGTTCCGAGAGTGCGACTCGATCCAACTACCAACAACGTGCACAGCGGCAGCGGCGGCACTTTGCTAGGGGCCTGGGGGTGGGTGCGTCCACACCGCCTTCCTTCCGACTCGTATAAAAATATAATCCACACTGTAAGCACGTCTGTTGGGGAATGTTTTGACCGTGTTCCACGGGAGAGCAAAATCTCTCAGATGGCAAAGACATTCGGCCCTCGGTTTTCTGTTTTCGAATTGGACTCTGGCCGTGCACGCTGCAAGCGCTGCAGGGGGCGGGAGGGACTGGCCGGGCCAGTGCGCTGCGCGGCGCGGCGGGTCTATCTGCCGCAGCACGATCAGTCAAAGGCAAACCAGCAAACTAAACGCAATCGGAGAACAAAGGGCCCTTCGGAGTCGCCCGCGCAAAAACTAAACCCGCGGCCGAGTTCGAAACTAGCTACACATGTGAGACCAAACACCTCGTTTGTTTCAGCAGTAATTAATTATTGAACCAAAGGGCTTTGCCGCGCTCTCTGAGAATTCCGTGAATTTACTGAGGATTTGATCTACTTTTGTACAGGAATTGTTGACCGTTTTGGTGTCGGGATAGACTTTGTTACACCCATAGAATGAGACAAAATAGTGATAACTAATTTTGTGTTTCTATCCAGGAATCTGGGAATTCTCTCTATTGACTTTGGGTAGACTCCTGGGGAGCTCAAATTGGGGGACAAAATAGCGGCTAGAAAGTGGCCGGTAATGGAACTACTCTCACAGTCAGGTGAAATAAATAAATAGCAAACTACATAAAAATAAAATAGTTTAAAGCTGGAGGCATTTGTTACCATTTTTAAGAGATCAAATGGCCAGCACTGTTGCCTACACAACGTAGGGCAAAGATCTTTCAGTCAATAGAAAACAAAAACTCTCTCCGTCACATCATAAAAAAAAGCCTTTAACTTAAAAAGAAAACAACACAGAAACAAACAAGAATATGGCACCCATTGAAGGATATTCATTCAACATAGAGATTCAATATCAGTGAACAATAACTAACAAGAGATAATAAACGGGATAATACGAAGAAGAAAACACTTTGGTACCGATTCACTCTTCACAACAAAAAGGCGGTCACTTTGAGCAGCGCAATGTTGGCAGACCCTCATCCAGTGCGAGTCTGCGACGTCTGCGAGTCACGCACTGGGGGACGGAAGGTCCTTCACCGTCTCTCTCGTGCACCACAGCGAAACCTAACAAAACACCCTGGCGTCCATCATGCGTCCATGCTGGGGCCTCGTCTCACCACGTCCCGACCCTGCACTCTCAAAAATAAACGTCCCGATCGAAGGAGAGGCAACATGATGCGCCTCATTGTCTCTCGAGAAGAGCTTCGACAGAGGGACTCCTCCTCCACCTGGCTGCGGCCAGCCTCGCCCTCGAGTCCCTGGCGCTACACTGGCGGGGGCGCTAACCACTGGCCACGCCAACAGCGTCAACAGCGTCAACAGCCGCAGAGGCGTCACTAGCACGTCACTGGGGCGACCACACGTTGTCGTGCAGCTCGGGGCTGCTCGGCGACTCCTGGCTGAGGTGCTGCTGGTGCCGGCGGCCGAGCCGCTTGGCGCCCGGCCGCTTCTCCCGGGGGCTGTGGTGGCCGCGGGGGCTGGCCGAGATGTCCGCCACCACGGCCGAGTCGGGGGTCACGTCGTCCTCGGACGCGTCGTACAGCAGCACCTGCTGCTGGCAGGGCTTGGCGCGGTGCCGGTGGTGGTTGTTGAGGTGGCCGTGGTGGTGCTGCTGCGGCTGCGTCCGCACGGCCATGGGGGCGCCCTCGTCGTAGGAGGACCGGTTGGAGCTGAGGCGGTCGCAGTCGGAGAGGTCGCTGGGGCTGGCGGGGGAGAGGGAGTCCGCGGGCGCGGAGGGCGCGGAGGGCGGGGCGCCGTTGGCGTGGCGCGCTGCTTTCCGGTGGTGGTGCACGGCCCGGGGGTCGTCGCGGTCCGAGCGGTCCGAGCCTCCACCGCGGTCCCGCCGCCGGTGCCGCTTGTTGTTGGCGGTCAGCTCCGCGGCCGGCGCGCCCACCAGCATGGGGACGTCGTAGTTGTCGGCGCTCTCCGAGCTGCCCGTGCTCGCGTACTGCTTGAACACGGTGAAGTCGTCGGCCAGCCCGTCCAGGTCGATGCGCTGGTCGACGCGCTGGTCGACGCGCTGGTCGTAGTCGTACTCGTCGTCCTGCGGGCAGTTGCTGTACACCTCCTGCTGGTGGCGCGCGTGCCGCGGCTTGCGCGTGCGGCCCGTGGTGCGCGTGCCGCGCCGCAGCGTGTCCCGGCCGACGCCCACGTCGCCGTCGTAGAGCTGGCCGCCGGGGCCCAGGGTGTGGTGGCCCGGGCCGGGGGCCGCCGCGCGCCGGGACGCCTTGGAGTAGGGCAGCAGCGTGCCCGCCTTGCTGACGCCGCCCGCGCTGCCGGTCGACGCCCGCGACGCGCGCTTCGGCATGGTGGGCACGCTGCAGAAGTCGTCCCCGGAGCTGTTGAGCGGCGGCGCCGAGTGCAGGTTGGCCAGCGGGAACGAGTCGTCGTAGAGCTGCAACAAGGAGGACGCTTAGAATCCGGCGGAGGTGGTCGCGGCGCTCTGTGCCCAGCACGCCTATCACGCTGGCACACGGTGAAGCGAATTGAATTCCTTCCCCCCGTGCCGTGCCTCGCGATATTGTGTGTGCCGTGCCCCTGTGTACCCCGCGGCGCGCATACAGGCCCCTGTGTGGCCCGGCCGACGCGGCCCGATGAGCCGGCAGCAGCGAGTCTGTTCCGTTTCGATATTTCCTCGTTTCCGATATAACTTCCTCCCCCTCGAAACACTGGCGCGCCCCGTTGCCGCCATATCTTGGCCGTGAAAAGCAGGAACACAACACGCCGCGGGTGGCGACGGGAAAGCGCTCGGGAAAGCGCGCACGTGTCGACGGGGAAGGGAAAGCCGATGAATGGAATGCCGAGGCGCGCGGCGCGGCGTGGCGCTCGCGGTGTGCCTACTTATTGGCCTCGCAGGACCCGTCCGGGATCGCCGGGACGACGCGACCGGGATCACAGCCAGAAGCGGCTGTCAGAGCGCACCAGGCGGTCCCACTGCGGCGTGCTGAGCGGCGTGCCGTAGCTCGCGTAGCTGCCGTAGCCCAGGCCGTAACAAGGACCTGCGTCGCCTCGCCGGGGGCAGAGCGCGCCGGCCAGCCAGCTCGGCGAGCAGGGCTACAACAAAACAGCGGCCTGGTCACCGTCGCGTCGCCTCGCTCCACTCGACGGCCACCTATTTGGAAATTGGCGGTAATCGAGTTGCGAGGCTGTGTGCGCGTGCAGTGTGCACGACGTGGGGGCGAAGCAGCGAAGCCGGTAATCCAGCGTGACGAGTTTGGACGGCGCGTCGGCGTGTGACACCGCGTGACAGTAACGTGACAAGCGAGTGTCAAATTCAGGCCCGGCCGCCACGCGGCACGGCGTGGTGCACGCCCCCGCCCGTCACGCCGCCCGTCACGCGTCACGGAATGACAACCAGCAGCCGGGGCATGGCGGGCATGGCGGGGGGGTCTCCTGCACGTGAGGAGCTGCAACAGTGCATGTGTGTGTGTGTGTGTGCCTGACGCCACGGTGACTGGCGGGCCGAAAGAATAAATTGCATGTGATGTTTGCCGTGCATGGGCTTTGTCGAGGCGCAAGCTCCACTGTGACGACGTGCTCGAGGAAAAAGAAGGAGAACCACTACGCACGCGTGCCGGTGGCGACGAGGTGCAATCTGGAAAACAATCCACTGCTGCATTGGAGACCCACCTTGTTGCCGGTGTGCTGCGTGTAGTTGAGGATGGCGTGGTTGGACGCACACACGGCGGGGTAGGTGTTGTCCTCGGAGGTCTTGTTCTCCTCGCTGCCGGTGGACGGGCAGTCGAACAGGAAGCGGCGGCCGGTGCACGAGACGAGCGACAGCGCACCCGGCGTGCCGCGCGAGCTCCGGGACGCCGTGGAGCGCTCGTCCGAGCTGCGCGACGGGCCGCGGGTGGCGCACCAGAGCAGCAGGAAGCCGACCAGCAGCGACCCGACGTGCTCGGCCAGGCGCATGTACCACCAGGGCGGCAGGCGCCAGTCCCTGCGCGCCCGGAGGGGAAGGGAACACAAAGTTTTAATGTAAACCCGATTGGCGATGTAAAGTCATGCAAAGCGAATGAAAAACGGGAAACAGCCAGAAAGTAAAAAGTCTTCTTACGTGTTGCCGCCCATGAGGGTGGTGTCCATGAGGCGGTACGACGCCATGGTGGCGAGCGCCACCAGCAGCAGCGCGCACACGAGCAGGGCGTTGACGACGCGCGGCAGGGCGGGCGTGGGCAGGCGCCGGAACGCCGTGTACGCGGCGCGCAGCTGCTCGGCCTGCTTCTTGGCGGCGGCGCGGCGCAGCGGCCGGTACACCACCATGTAGGCCAGGCCCAGCAGCGCGGCCACCGTCACCGTCAGCCCCCGCGCCCCCGCGCGCAGGCCGTTGCCGCCCGCGCCGTCGCCGTCCGGGACGGCCGCCACGGCGCACGACGCCACCTCCAGGGACATGGTGGTGGCCAGGAACAGGAACAGCAGCACCAGGAAGGCCGGCGTCTGCGGCACGCCCGAGTTGCCGCAGGGAATGTGGTTCACCTGGAAGGGCAGAGGCGTTCGTTAGCGACCGGCACTCTGAATGTTTCGGCGTCGCACAGCCGAGGGACCGGACTCACCCTGAGCACCACGAAGAAGAAGACGCTGAACGCGGCGGGCAGGAACGGCAGCGTCAGGTCGGCCAGCAGCTGCGGCACCCTGGTGGCGGCGGCCGCCTCACTCTCCGAGGTGCCCGACGACGGCTCCGACGCGGACGCCGGCGCGCCCGCCGCGCCCTCACGCGGCCGGTGCTGCTGCTGCTGCAGCTGGTCGTGGTTGATGACGTCGTAGAAGAGGGACACCGAGTTGGCGGCGGCCAGCGCCAGCAGCAGCGCCAGCAGCATGGTGAAGTGGACGCGCGGCACGAGGCGGGTGCGCGAGTCCACGAACACGGCGGCGACGAGGCACAGCGCGGCCAGCACGCCCCACATGGTGCCCAGGCCGTACACCTGCGCCGTCCACGCCAGGTGCCACTCGCCGCCCGCGCCCATGCCCGCCACGGGGCCGCCGCCCGCCATGCCGCCCGGCCGCACCACGGACGACGGCGGCGACGTGGCCGGCACCATCAGCACCTGCAACCAGAGCAACACGTGTCGGAGCGCGTCTTGGAGGACTGGGGAAGCAGGACGCCCCCACGACGAGCACGCAATGACCCCTTTTATTTCGTAGGGCGTTGTGGGTAGTGTCGCGAGATACACACGGGGCGCCGCCGTGCCGGTGGTGGCGGTGCAGTCCCAAGGACAGTCCGACCGGCCTCGACAAACAGACAAACAGACCGCAGCCATTCTCCCCACACCGAATGCTCGGTGGGGCGGCAGTGCGGCACACTGGCGGCGGCAAACACCCGCCGCCGGATTGAGGAAAATAATTAAGTTGGAGTAGTTGAGTGGCTGGCGGGCGCTGCCGGGCGACATTCGCGAAGCCCCCCATCTAGAGCATTGAGCAAAGAGACTCTCTCTCTCCCTCTCCCACCCGCACCTGCCGCCTCCCCGCGCCTAGAATAGACCATCTCGGCGCGTCCATCAGGGCCTTTCTCTCTGACATATTCGCTGCCACGCCGGCCGAGCCGGGCCGAGCCCTCCACTGCAAATTGCCTCGATTCCTCCGGCATTCACTCGGCCTTTCTTCGCGGCCAGGCCGGGCAAGGCAAGACTAGTTCCCTGCCTGCTCGGCTTTGTCCACGCCGACGCGCGCGCGCCCCGCCCCGCCCCGGCCCCTCTGGCCCCCCTGGCGCGGCCTGCGCCATTTGGCACCCCCTCCCCTTGCAGCCCAGCAGCCCTGCCCCGTTCGTTCCCGTGCTCCGCCTTCCAGAATAATTATTCTTTTCCTCTCTCTCCCTGCGGTCTCCAGCGCGCGGCGCGCGGCGGGCTCCAGCGGCGGGCTCCAGCGTCGGGCTCATGCCAGCCTGGAAGAACACTTCCGCCGTGGTCTCCATTGTGGCGCTGGGCTCGGCGGGCTCGGTGGGCAAGAAGGGCTGGAGGGCCAGAGGGGAGGGGGCGGCGGGGCGGCTAGCTAGGCCCGCGCTATCCTCTCGAATTACGACCTGGCGACTCAGGATGTGCGAACCTCTCTCGTCCATCCCCAAGGCCCCCCCCCCTCCCCCCCTCCGTACCTTTTCCACCCCAAACGCACTCCCGGCCCACTGGCCCCGTGCTAAAGGCCGGCCAGCCCCGCCAGCGCCGCCGCGACGGTCTTATACCCTCTTCCGAGAAGCAGCAGCGCAAGCAATGCATAAATAAAAAATAATTGTCTCCGGGCGCGACGCGCATTCCGAAACGTAAACTTGTCTCAGCAACGCCCCGCCCCGCCCGGCCTGCCGCCCGGCCGCCACGCCGAGCCGAGATAAGACGTGACTTAGCGGTCCCCGCGACCTTGTGTGGCCGCCTGCAGCCCGCCCCGCCCCGCCCTTGTCCCGGTGGCCGGGCTTACATTGTTGTGTGGGGAGAGCAATGGCAATAGGGGTAAGTCCACCCCGTCCCCTCCCCACCGCCTCTATCCTGCCCGGACCTGGCTGCCTCTGCCGTGGCCGCGCTCGGCCCGGCGTCTCGGGGGAGTGCCTCTTAACCCCGCAAACCTCAAGCGACGCCGGGCGACGCCGAAGCGACGCCGAGAGCACCGGTCTGGGCCGCTGGCTCGCCTCTCCTGGGGCCCGCCCGGCTCCGGCCCGCCCCCCGCGCCGCTCTGGCACAGGTAAAGCCTACGGAGCTGCAAGACAGCCGAGAAAAATGGGCCCTCCGAGAGGCGAGCCAGGCAAGCCCAGACCCCAAGCCCAGACCGCAGTGGTAGAAAGGGGAGCTTCTTTTGTAGCGCGCTGATCGAGCGGGGGAGAGAGGGACAGGCCCTCAAAGGTGGCGGCGGACTTTACCTTGGCGGTCATCAAGGAGCTCGCCGAGTGCAGCGGGGCGGCCGGGGCGGGCGGGTCGCCCAGAGTGCGGCGTAATGAGGCGGACTGAATGGGCAGCATGAAAAGGGACTTGGGCGGGACTAGGCACACTCCACCCACCTCCTTCATGTTGTCCTCGTCGCGGTGGATGGCCGGGTCCGCCACGACGGCCACCTCGGCCTGGTGCACGTCGATGATGGAGTCCTTGTTGACCTGCTCCAGCAGTTCGGTGGGCTTGGCGGCCTTGAGCGAGTGGTCCCCGTTGTGGCCGGCGCCGTGGCCGTGTCCGTGGCCGTGTCCGTGACCCTGCCCGAGGCCGCCCTGGTGGTGGCCGATGGGGGTCAGGGCGGGCGCGGGCGCGGGCCCCGAGGCCACGGTGTGGATGTGACCGTCCAGGTGGTGCTTGCCGGCCGACCCGGGCCGCTCGGGGGGCCGCTCGGGGCGCGGTGCTTCCGGGATGGCGGGCAGCGCGTCGGAGCCCTTGCCGCCGCCCTGGCTCGGGGTGTTGACGGGCCGCAGGGGGATCAGCTCGTCCATCGGAGGCCTGCGCAGAAAGCACAAAATGAGCGAAATCTGTCGGAGGACGGAAATGGGCAAGCAGGGAGTGACTGAAGACCTACCTTGGCGGCAGCAATTGAGGGTGGGGTTTGCGACCCGGGCCCGCACTGCCCACTTCGGACTGGCTGCCCCGGAGGATGGCCTTGTTGGCGAACGGGTTGTACTCGGCCGGCAGCGGCGGCGGCCGGTTCGGCGGCGCGTAGTCGGGGTGCGGGTGCGGCGCCCTCCGCGTCGGCGTGGCCCCGCCGCCCCCCGCGCCTGCTGGAGGCGGGGGCGGCGGCAGCGGGACCAGCTCCGTGGGCAGCGGGGGCAGCGTGGGCAGGCGCATGGTGGTGGGCGGCGCGCGGGTCGTGGTGGGCGCGGGCGTGGTGGTGGGTGCCATCGGGGGCGGCTTCGTCGTCATCGGCGTCGCCGTCGTGCCCTTGGCCACCTTTAGTGAATTGAAAAAATAGAAGGTCCATTGAAATAAGACAAAACAAAAAGCAGAGATGGTTATCAGTGGGGCATCCCCCATAATCCGGGCTGGGCGTCGGTCCGTCGGTCCATCACGCTAAATCCACAAAGATGATGAGGGCACGGCCGGCATGGTGACGCTAAGCCCGCGGCCATAAATGCAAATGAAGGCCGTCCGGGTGGCGCTTCGCCGCTTGGGCCGCTCGGGATGCCCCCTGCGGCCTGCCGGCCTGCCGGCCTGCCGGGCAGCCAGTGGCTGGGCGGCCCACCCCGGGCCGCAGGCCTCGGCCGCCTCGGCCGGACTGGCAGTCTACGTAGTCTCGGCCGGTCTGAGGCCGGCGGCGCCAATTAGCAGAGGCCGTCCGCTGCAGGCCTCGGCGCCTCGGCTTCAGCAGGTCAGCAGGTGCTCCACGCGCTCCACTCACCTTATTGAAGACGGCGGCCAGCACGCTCTCGTAGCCGCCGCGCCCGTAGCCGCTGGGGCCGAGTCCGAGGCCGAAGCCCACATCCTTGACGGCGGGCCTGGGGGCGGCGGTGGCGGCGGTGGTCGAGTTGCCGTGCGGCGCCCCGGCGGCCAGACCGCCCCCGGGAGGCGGCACCCCCGCCGTCATGGTGGCCCCCAGGCCCGACCCCGAGCTGGGCCCCACCCCCGCCGCCAGCGTCAAGAACAGCGTCAGCAAGGACAGTCGCTGCGCCAGGGGAGGCAGCCGCGGCCGCAGCAGCAGGGGTGGCCGCGACATGGCTCAGGCTCCGTCCCGCCGTCGGTCCCGCCGGCCGGAGCAGGGCGAGCAGGGCGAGCAGGGCCCTGCAACACATACACATAAAGAAGTACAGTCCATACAAATTCAGGTGGAGCGCGGCGAGGCGAACAGACCCGAGTGGTCGGGGTGCACTTTTCCCCGTTATTGCACACGACGCGGTGCGCGGCGCGGCGGTTCGGCCAGGACAAACGGCTCGGCGCCGCACAGCCCCGCGCACCGCCTCGGCCATTTCTACATTTCCCCAGGTGCGGCTGGCTGGCTGGCTGGCTGGCTGGCGGGGGCCATCGAGTGCCAGCGGTACAGTACCCGCCAGCCGCCGCGGCGCCCCGCCCCGTTCCCTCTGGCTCTCGGCTCCCTCGCCTCCCTCTGGATCGGCGCATAATTAAAAGCTCGTGGGATAATCTAGGTCGTGGGACCGACCGTGGCGGCGCGCGGTTCATAGCGAAACGATTCCCTGGCCGCGGGTCGACGCGGGTCGGCGGCGGGTCTGCGCCGAGCGAGGCCCCGCCCCGCCCCGCCCGCGGTAACTGCCATTCAAACGGCCACTGCCACTGCCGGCTCGGGGAAGTTGGCCTGCCCGGCCGCCCCGGACGTCCCGGACGTGGGCGGCGAGCTGGGCCCGCGTCCTTTGAACACAATGCAGTGGCGGTCGAGTCGCTAGAGTCGCCTCGGTCCCGGTCTCTCGGTGGCGCAAGTTGGCCGTGCGAGCCATTGGCTCCGTATTGACGCACTGCTCCGGACAAGCCGGGGCCGCCAGTGTGGGGCGTGGCGTGGGTGCCACACTCACACAAAGACACACAGTCAAGACGCGAGCAGCGCCGTTCGCACCAAAGAGGGTGGGTGGGTGTCGATACCAAACTAGCGCCGCCAAACGGCACGGAAAACAAGACTTTGAACACATTTTCCACTTTACTAATTTCCGTCTTGGCACAAAAACGGACGAAAAAAAAACGAGAACAGAGAAACTACCGTGCGCTGGGTGACCGCTTTCGGGCGGTATGTCACTCACACACACCCATTCACACACACACTCTCTCTTTCTATCACACATACACGTTCAATCTGTCTCTCTCTATCTCTCACTCTCTCACACACATGCCGTTGGCGCCGTATTGGCACCGCGCCACCGAGTTAGTTGCCTTATCGCCTGCATCTCGATCTATTGTTTTCTCGCAGCCGTTGCCGAGGCTGCAGCAGTGTAGGTGCTAATTGGTTCCCCCACCCCTTTTTCGCACACTGCGGGATTGAGCCGTGCGCCGTGCATGTTCGGTATCTCCATCAAGGAGGCCGGCACCGCGCGATGGACACACACACACACACACACACACAAACCGAACGCGCTGCACCTGACAAGGCAGCACTGGCACACCACACTGGTGCGATGCGGCCGATGCGGGGCAGCCCCTCCTTCATTTGCGTCAAGCAGCACAGGGGGAGGGGGTGGGGGGAGAGGGGAGTTGCAGTGGGGCTGCAACATGTCATAACAGCGCAACTACCAACTTATGCAAATTGGCAAGCGGGGCGCGGCAGGGCGAGGCAGGGCGCGGCAGGGCGAGGCAGGGCAGGAGCCTTGTACGGCCAGATAGCATCGCCCCATCTTGAACCCTCAACCTAATAGACCCCGAGTCGGGTCGACCGACGCTGGGGACGAGCAGCCGGGCGCAGCGGGCCGGGCGCATCGGCCCGATTCCGAACAGTGTGTGCTCCGTCGCTCCGTCTCTCTCGCACTCGTGGGGCGCCGCGTCCGGTGCGAGAGAGACGGAGCGGCGTTCGGCACAGAGGGGCGCTACCGGCGGTGGCGTGTTCGAGTGCCGCCCCCGCACTGCTGTTTCAAATCAGTGCCGCGCGTTTCCAAGCAAGCCCCGCACCTGCTGCTCGGCCGCTCTGTCTCTCTCGCACCCACGCGGCGTCTCGTAAGGGTGCGAGAGAGACAGAGCGACGAAACGATCTTTGGAAAGGTAGCGGTGCCGCCCAATCATTTCCTCCTCCGCAGATTGGAGGACGCGCCAACATTATTCGGCCGCGAGGCCCGGCCGTCGAGGCCGCGAGGCGAGGCGAGTAGAGGAAGCTTTCTAAATTAAGCGCCCCGCCCGCCGCCTGCCGCCCTCCGAGCGGAAAGGAAGGACCTGCCAGCACTGCCTGCCCGCCCGCCTGCCTCTGGTCACAGAAGTGTACCAACTTTTTTCCCTCCCCTTTTTTTCCCGGTTTGGTTTGGTTCGGCCCTGTCCAGCCCCAGCCTGCCTGCCTGCCCGTCTGTCCGGCCCGACGGCCCCCGCCCATCCGCCCCTCAGAGATTGAAGCTGGCTGCCTGCCTGACTGCCCGGCTGCCGGTAATACGCATCCTCAATTTGGCGCCGGATATGGAAACGCTAACGCTCGGAACGTTGTGTCTGAGGAAAAGGAAAAGTGAGTCCGCCAGTCGGAGCGTCTGGCCGTCCGGGGCGCCAGGAAGTGGCGGGCGTGGCGAGGCGCTACGCCGCCACGTGGCCCGGGACCGCCAAGAAGGTGGGGCGGCAGGCCCATTTTCCAAGAGATCATCTGCCCGAGCGAGAGAGAGAGAGAGGAGAGAGAGAGAGAGAGAGAGAGGGAGGGAGACAGAGAGAGAGAGAGAGAGAGGGAGACAGAGAGGGAGAGAGAGAGAGAGGGAGACAGAGAGGGAGAGAGAGAGAGGGAGACAGAGAGGGAGAGAGAGAGCGGTGGGCGCAAAAGCGGAAAAGCGGCGATATCACATCAGCAAAATTGCGCGCCAGTTCTATTCCAATGAAAGTCCGCCTCGGCTGAAGAGTCAACCCGCGACGCGGACTAGCACGCTCATTCCGGACAGAGCTCCGTCTCTCTCGCACTCACGCCGCGTCCTGCGTGGGTGCGAGGGGCGCGGAGCGGCGACTGTTCGGATGAGTTTGCTGCCAGGAGTGTACCCGGCGGAGTGTTTGCCGGGGGTTCCGGCCTAAGATGAGGGGGCCTCAGGATGGGCGGCGGGGAGGGGGGGGGGGGGCGACCACGCACTCCACACCTGTGCGACGGCGTGTGTCACGGAGTGCTGCGTCTGGTCTAAAGCCCGCAGGCGCGCCGCTGCCGCCTTGTGCGAGAGAGATGGAGAGAGGGGGGGGGGGGGCGTCTAAAGCCCACTACTAATTACGCTCGAGGAATACGTGATGAGCATGTGAATCACACATCAGAGGGGGAGCGGAGGAATTCTCACCTCGTGAGCACGCCGAGCGAACGCGGGGCCTGGCGGAGCACGGCCTGATCACGGCGATACCCGCGGGCTGCTTGCCACCAGGTCGCTCTCTCTTTCTCTCTCGCACTCACGGGGCGTCAAAGAGGGGTGCGAGGGAGACACAGCG
This sequence comes from Thrips palmi, assembly GCF_012932325.1. NCBI lineage: Eukaryota > Metazoa > Arthropoda > Insecta > Thysanoptera > Thripidae > Thrips > Thrips palmi. The sequence continues at coordinate 9,166,476 of NW_023144635.1, forward strand.
ACGAAAGCACTTTCGGAATCGCTCTGCAGCGGCTGCTGGGATGATTGGAATGTATCACTGTGCATGCCGGGAATACATCCTCACCGGGCCCGCCTGCAACTACGCACCGAATTCAACAAAACAAGGGAAGGAAGCCTCCTGCCGAGGTACAGCAGGCCACCCAACCAGGAGAGAAACATTCTGCAGATAATAATAGATTTGAAGAGGGCGAACCATACGCGCGACACTCCCCCCCGCGCTCTCTCTCCCACACCGAGGAGTGAGATTGAATCATCCAGCTTCAGGACGAAGGCGGCACGCCGCCGCCAGGTGGTGCACCTCCTCCGCCTCCTCCAGGGCCTGCAGGACACTCCAGGCGCGACGCGGAAGGCGGGAATGAGGGAGGGAGGGTCTGTCCGGCACGCCGCCGTGCTTCTCGGCGCGAGCAGCAGCGCCAGCAGCGCGAGAAGAAGAGAATATTGCGCCGAGGGGAGCGACGATTATTGAGCTTATATTAGCCACCATAAAGTACGCACGCGCCGGGGCGGCAAGGCGCGGCGGCAAGGCGCGGCGGCGCGGCACGTCGGCGTCGTTTCGTCGCGCCGTCTCTCTCGCACCCTCCGGGACGGCACGCGAGTGCGACGGAGACAGCGCGACGACCCTTCGGGATCCGGCCGACGCGCGAACACGACCCAATTCGAGCGCACGCACCTTTATGCGCGCGCCAGGGCGGTGCCAGGGCGGTGCCAGGGCGGGGTGGGTGTGAAGTGCGTGAAGCAGTTGTAAAAGGGCTTGCCTTCATTCCGAGTAAACTTTGCGGGTTATTGGGGCCTTTGTCGGCCGGATAACGTCCCCGCCGTAAAATGAAGAACCCACTTCTCCACCAATTTATGTGTGTGCGTTCGGGCGCGGCGTGTGGGTGTGTGTGCGTGTGTGCGGCGGGGGTGGGGCGCGAGCGTGAGCGCGCACCCACACTGGCACGGCTGTTGAGGCGGGCGGTGCTTCGCGCTGGCGCCCCTGCGCGCCCAGGCGACCACATCAGAGCCGAGCCCCAACTAGCAGGCCGCCTCATCCCGACCCAAATCCCTCTGCCGCTTCTCTTTTCCGCCACCTGCCCGCCCGCCCCGCCCCGCCCGCCCCGCCCCGCCCCGCCCCACCTCCGTAACCCTTTTGACCGTCGTGTGCGAGTCTCGAGCCGTTTCATCGGGTTTCGGCCGTAAACTATTCATGCCCCGACACACACACACTACACGCAGAAGGACCTGGCGGGGTTGGCAGGGCAGGGGGGCACTATACGCACGATGGGGTGTGAACGTGCCAGGTCCCCGCTGCTTGACCGACTGGTGAGTGTGCCTACGAGTGTGCGAGCGCGCTTGTGTGGGTGTGTGTGGGTGTGTGGGTGGGGGGTTAGAATCGGAAACAAGTAGACGGTTCGGCAAAATGAGGCAGAATATTATTGGGCGGCGAATGACTTCGGCCCGCAACGCCCGGCCCAGCAAGACCTCGCGGCAAACTCGCGGAGCGGCAGCGGCGGCAACAGGTGCGGTAAATATTGACGGCTGACTCACCCGGCGAAGCGCAGCCAGGCAACGCCAGCCGACGCGGAGACCTGCGCCGGGGGCGCGGCACACTGTGCGGCAGCGCGCGGCGCGCACTCCAGCCGGACAGTTCCTTTCGGAGAGGGCGGCGGCGCGTTCGGCCGGAGTTCGGCCGGATTCGCACAGACTCATTGCCAGGCGATCGGGTCTCCGTGTGCGAAAGCAAAGGGGGCTTTCTCGGGGCCTTCTCTGGGCGGCGCGCCGGAAAGGGCCTTCCCGTAGGGCCTTCCCGTAGGGGCCTCGAAAGGACTCCCAAAAGCAGGGCTCCCAAAAGGGGGGCTCCGGTCGGTCGGTCCGACGCGCCACGGGCGGCCTGACGGCGGTGGGTGGGGTGGCTTGAAATGAGAAACGGCGCGACACGAAGTGGAGGGGGTGAAGGGAAGAGGAGCTCCAAACTGTTTTTTTTCCTCCCTCGTTTAAAATAGTTGGGACTCATTCCATGGCGTTACACGGGAAAAAAAATTTGTTTTGCCAAAACGAATTTTCGCTGTCAGAGCGAATTGTTTGTTCTCACGACAGTAAAAATTCTGCTGTTCGAAAATCAACTAAAATGTAGTTGGTAGAGTGAATATTTTTTTTTCGCGCAGGGTGCTGCACGGTTGAGAGCGGCGCAGGCGGAAAAAATGGTTGCGCCGGGTTTCTGGGTTGGTGAGTTGCTGGGTTGCCAGCCCCGTGCACATCAATGCGACTCAGCCTGGCGAGATGCTGGAGCGTTTCTCCTCCTTCTCGACAGCGACACGGTGACGGCGTCCGCCAGTTAGTTGCCGCAGCTCGACCCAGATGCCGCGGCTGTCCTACTGACCTGGTGCGCTAGCTGCTCCAGCGTCCAGCCACCGCGCCTTGACGCTGCGATTAGTCGATTATGGGACGCGGCACCTTGGCTCCGCAGGGCTGGCGGGGCTGGCGGGGCTGGCGGGGCTGGCGGGGCTGGCGGGGCTGGCGGGGCTGGCGGGGCTGGCGGGGCTGGCGGGGCTGGCGGGGCTGGCGGGGCTGGCGGGGCTGCGCCGCTTGCGGGTTCGGGTTTCAGACAGACGGGCGGCCAAGGGCGGGCCGAGGCCGAGGCGGGGGCGCTGTGAGCGGCCCAACGAGATCGCTTTCCTGTGCGTCTCTGAGGTGTCGCCGAGGCGGTGGCGACGAGGCGGTGGCGACGAGGCGAGGCCACGCGGGGGCCGGGCCGGCCGGCTGAGCTGCGGGGCTGCGGGGACACAGCTGCTTGATAGGCACACGGAGCCTCACAGAGGGAAACTTGTTCCAGCTCGAATTGGCGCCCGCCCTGCCCTGCCCCGCACTGCCCCGCCGCACTGCCCGCAAAGGGGACTCGCCCGGACGGCCTGTCCCGATGGTAATGGCAGCAGGAACACGCTCTTCTTGTCGTCGGCAGGCGGGCGGGCGGGCGAGGCGGCGCCCGGACCGAGTCCCGGACGCCCCGGACACGCGCAGCTGCTGCCGCGCGCATCGAGACAGGCCGCCGGAGTGCCGGACGCAATCTAACGAACAGGCTGCACAACACCGAATGGGAACACGGACAGGCAGTGGAGGAACTAACTGCCCCCCCCCCACACACACACACTGAAAGAGATTTGTCGAGCAACTAACTAACTGTTTGTCCCTGAGTTGGTCGCAAGGGCCGCGCGGCCCACTGCCAATTTTGGTTCATCTCAATTTTCTCTCTCTGCCGCTCTCCCTCTCACACAGCAGGGCGGGTGCGTGGCGGCTGCTGATATCGCAGCCGTCCTTGACGCTCACGCGTCTTCGCCCCCCCCCCACTTCCCGCAGAATATTTACCGCACGCAAGAACGCGCCGCCACAATTTGGGCGCGCTGCCACGCGTCGCCACGCGCCCCGCACGCCGGGCGTGTGCCCCTCCGGTCCTCCGGGCGCCCCTCCCCCCTCCCCCTCCTCCCCGATACGCCACGCCGGCATGGCATTCCAGCCACGGCTGCCACGGCTCCAGGCGACCCCCGCGCCGCAGAAGCGCGGCGGCCGCAACGCCACCTCGACGCGTAAAATTGCCGAGGCAACATATCGGCGCGATGCCCACACAATCCGCATTTCACACGCGTGGAACAACAAGAAAAAGGCCGTAGGAAAATACGCACACACACACACACACACACACACAAACACACATCGCAAAATGGAGTACAGCACAGAATAGGATATATTGGGCGACTGCCCAGCCCAGCGAGTGCTTGTTTTTAATACAAACAATCAGAGAAAAAAGAAAATGTGAAAAATGCGAATTGGCAGTCAGTCGAGGTGAGGGAAGCTTCCCTTCTCTGTTCTCCTCCAGAGAGAGATTTTTTTAAACAAGAAGAGAGAACGAAGTTTTGCGTGTGCGTGTGTGTGTGTGTGTGTGTGTGTGTGTGTGTGTGTGTGTGTGCGCGTGTGTGTGAGTCTGTGTGTTTTTTACAGGGAGCCTTGAGGGCGCTGATGACCGCGGAGAACACAGGTCCAGCTAGTTGCTCCAGCAGCACACCCACCACGCCCTCAACTTCACGTACGGAAATGAAACTTCCCGCGCGCTCGCGTCGGACTCAAGTGAAGGGGAGAGCGGCACGGCGGGGCGGGGCGGGGCGGGGCAGTGTGGTGGTTGGCGTCCTGAAAGTTGCGGGTCCGCCCAACTTACAGCAGCAGCAGGAGGTGCGGTGGTGCGTGCCGAGCCGAGCCGAGCCGAGCCGAGCCGCGGCCCACACGTGTCGGGCGGTACCCAGCCAGCCAGGCAGGGCGCATTTCCTCCCCGGGGTTGTTCTGGCGCGTCCGACGGTAGTGGCGCCCCCTTCAAAACACGCCGCAAGTTCTTTCCTCCACGCCCTCGAGGAGCAGAAGGAAAACAGAGCGGCGAGGCGGCGGCGCGCTGCCCGGGCCGCCCCCGCCGCCCCCCCGCCCGCCCCCGCCGCCCCCGCCGCCCCCGCCGCCCCCGCCGCCCCCCCGCCGCCCCCGCCGCCCCCGCCCGCCCCGCCCCCCGCCGCCCCCGCCGCCCCCCGCCGCCCCCCGCCGCCCCCGCCGCCCCCGCCGCCCCCGCCGCCCCCGCGCGCCCGCCGCCCCCGCCGCCCCCGCCGCCCGCACGTACCGTCGCACCGTACCGTTTAGGCGATACGAGTTTTCAATAATAACAACACTCCGCCGGCATTGCATTCGATTCGCCGTCCAATAACGGGTCCGCCCTCCTTGTCCCTCCCGCGCGTTCCCACCGGCACTCATTTCGGCCCTAGCAAACAGATTCCGCGCGCGGGACAGAGGAAAAATAAACTTCGCCGGTGGCGCCGCGACGAGGCAGTGTGCCAGAGGACGGCATGTTTCGAACCGAACTAGCCTATCATGTTCATGGCATGTGAAGTTTAACGCGGCTCCTGCCTGGTTCTCGATTGGGCTGGCTGGCCGGACGAAAGGCACACGATCATTTGCGGTCCAGCCATTAATGGCAATCGTAATCGCAATCGCCTGCCGGGTAGGCAGTCCCGTCGCGCAGGCGTGGGCGCGCGTTGCCTACGCGCACGGCGCTCCCCGCCAGCGCGCTGCCACTGTGCAAGGCTGTGCGACAGGGACGGAGAGAAGGGCTTTCTGGGCTTTCTGCTTTCTTCTCGACTCTGCCTCCAAATTTATCCCCGCGCGATATCCTTCGGCGATAATCCCTCACGGGCCGGACAATTAAATTCGGGGCCATTCCCATGGAAATGAGCCACACGGGGACGCGGTACCGTCGGTACACGGAAACCGGCGCCATTATCTCGCACTTTTTATTTTCATCCCCGGCAGTAAAAGGAGAGAGAGAGAGAGAGAGAGAGAGAGAGAGAGAGAGAGAGAGAGAGAGAGAGAGAGAGAGAGAGAGAGATAGAGAGAGAGGACACCGTGGCACTCATAGGGAGGGAAGGAGTCGCTGTGTTAAGATAATAAACTAGCGGGCGGGAGCGTTAAATCTCCCCGATCCACGACAATGGAGACGGGGCGCCGCCCAGGCCGGCCCAGCGGGGCACGCACGACCCCAAGGCACGACCCAGGCACGACCCAGGCACGACCCAGGCACGACCCAGGCACGACCCAGGCACGAGCCCCGAAAAGAGGAAAAGGCAAAGTGCCGCGATTACCTGCCGCTAAGTATTTTCGCGCGGCGTAACGGTCATGAGCCGCACGGTTAGACTTGGTCCTGAAAGATTCAGGACCGTAACGCGTCCCTGAGGTAGCCGGACACCCGTTTCCAGGACGGGAGTGGCGAAATTCAACCAGTTTGCCGTTTGGTCCTGGAAACGGGTGTCATTGGCGACGTTTGTCACCCGTTTCCAGGACGGTTCGGAATGTTTGGGGCTCTCGGTACTGGAAACGAGTCTCGGCGGGCCCAAGACGCCGAATTAAGACCAGTTCGCACCTGGTAGCTTGCACACTGAACTACATTGTACCGCTGGGCAATGATGCGCCATTCCCGCAGTGCGTTTCATGGAAAAAATCGGCAGCAAAAAGTGGCAATACGAAAGTCTCAAGGAGACCCGCCGATCAGCTTCGGTGTTCTTATGGGAACCGGGCCTTCATCCGACGCATCCCTGCCGCGCAATTCGACAGATTAGTGGAGTTCGTATTGGGCTGGCCCACCCGAAGTGCGCGCGGTTTCTGTGGTACAGTGAGAGTCCAGATTCAGAGGCCTTACCTCAGAGGGGTCACATTGGGTATTTGAACCCGCGACCCCGAGTGCCGAGTCTAGTCAACTCCTCTACCCTGACCGCTCAGCCACCGAACCAGCTTGTCGGCGGCGATGTCGCAACTCCTCTTGAGCTGCCGTTCGAGAAATCTGGTCCCGAAAAAAGGGTACCTGGAGCGGTCTCGAACCCGGGACCTGCCGCTTCCCACAACATGCTCTTAACCACTGAGCCACCGGGACACCATGGCACCCGCTCTGCCTGCGCTGGTACTCAATCTTCTCTGGATATACCTCCCGAAGCAATTGGTCGCCGAAAAAATTGTGTATACTACCGGTCCCGAACCCGGGACCTGCCGCTTCCCACATCATGCTCTTTACCACTGAGCTACCGGAGGACCATGGTGCTCGCTCTGCCAGCGCTGGTACTCAATCCTCTCCGGATAGACCTCCTCAAGAAGTTTGATGCCGTTGCCGAAAAATTTGCTCAGGGCACTAGTCTCGAACCCGAGACCTGCCAGTCAGGAACGCAGCGTTCTAACCACTGCGCCACCAGTTTGCTATGAGCGCCGCTCTCCTAGCGCCGAACTTATAATTTGTCCAGCATCAAGCAAAGATGGGTGGCTATTCAAGTTTGGCGCTAGGTAGATGGCGTGCATAGCAACCTGATGGCGCAGTGGTTAGAGTGCTCCGTTCCTGTCTGGCATGTCTCGGGTTCGAGACTAGTGCCATGAGCAAATTTTTCGGCAATGGCAACAAACTTCTTGAGGAGGTCTATCCGGAGAGGATTGAGTACCAGCGCTGGCAGAGCGAGCACCATGGTCCTCCGGTAGCTCAGTGGTAAAGAGCCTGATGTGGGAAGCGGCAGGTCCCGGGTTCGGGACCGGTAGTATACACAATTTTTTCGGCGACCAATTGCTTGGGGGGGTATATCCAGAGAAGATTGGGTACCTGCGCAGGCAGGGCGGGTGCCATGGCGTCCCGGTGGCTCAATGGTTAAGAGCATGTCGCGGGAAGCAGGAGGTCCCGGGTTCGGGACCGGTAGTAAATACTATTTTTTCGGCGACCAACTGCTTGGGGGGTATATCCAGAGAAGATTGAGTACCAGCGCAGGCAGAGCGGGTGCCATGGTGTCCCGGTGGCTCAGTGGTTAAGAGCATGTTGTGGGAAGCGGCAGGTCCCGGGTTCGAGACCGCTCCAGGTACCCTTTTTTCGGGACCAGATTTCTCGAACGGCAGCTCAAGAGGAGTTGCGACATCGCCGCCGACAAGCTGGTTCGGTGGCTGAGCGGTCAGGGTAGAGGAGTTGACTAGACTCGGCACTCGGGGTCGCGGGTTCAAATACCCAATGTGACCCCTCTGAGGTAAGGCCTCTGAATCTGGACTCTCACTGCACCACAGAAACCGCGCGCACTTCGGGTGGGCCAGCCCAATACGAACTCCACTAATCTGTCGAATTGCGCGGCAGGGATGCGTCGGATGAAGGCCCGGTTCCCATAAGAACACCGAAGCTGATCGGCGGGTCTCCTTGAGACTTTCGTATTGCCACTTTTTGCTGCCGATTTTTTCCATGAAACGCACTGCGGGAATGGCGCATCATTGCCCAGCGGTACAATGTAGTTCAGTGTGCAAGCTACCAGGTGCGAACTGGTCTTAATTCGGCGTCTTGGGCCCGCCGAGACTCGTTTCCAGGACCGAGAGCCCCAAACATTCCGAACCGTCCTGGAAACGGGTGACAAACGTCGCCAATGACACCCGTTTCCAGGACCAAACGGCAAACTGGTTGAATTTCGCCACTCCCGTCCTGGAAACGGGTGTCCGGCTACCTCAGGGACGCGTTACGGTCCTGAATCTTTCAGGACCAAGTCTAACCGTGCGTTATGGCACACACACACACATACACACACACACACACGGAGAGGTCCTCTTTCCCCCTTTTTTCCGCGGGCGTCGCTGGCGCGATTTGAAGGGATCGAGGAGGGTGTCCCGAGTGCGCGGTGTGTGCGGCTGCGGCGCCCCAAACGCCCCGAGAAACTACCCGACGGGGCGGTGCGGCCGAAGCGGCCGAAGGGATCACCAGACTTGTCCATTCCAGTGACTCCATCCCGGAGCCGAGCCGAGCCGAGCCGAGCCGAACCGAGCCGAACCCGAGCCATCCGGGTCTTCTTTTTTGCCGCGCGCGCCGCCTCGCTGCACTCACAGCGCCCCCGCACCAGCCACTGGCGCTGCCACCAAACACCAACTTCGGCAATAAAATTTTCTTTGTGAAAGGCTTTGTGGCCGGTTGTCGCATTACGTGCCCCGGCAGTGTGCACTGCACCGCGTGGGGCAGCGGCCCGCCTGGAGAGGGTTTCGGTCCTCTGGAGAGGTTTTCTGGAGAGGCTGGAGAGGTTCTCTGGAGAGGTTTTCTGGAGAGGCTGGAGAGGTTTCTGGAGAGGTTCTCTGGAGAGGTTTTCTGGAGAGGCTGGAGAGGTTCTCTGGAGAGGTTTTCTGGAGAGGCTGGAGAGGTTTCTGGAGAGGTTCTCTGGAGAGGTTTTCTGGAGAGGCTGGAGAGGTTTCTGGAGAGGTTCTCTGGAGAGGTTTTCTGGAGAGGCTGGAGAGGTTCTCTGGAGAGGTTTTCTGGAGAGGCTGGAGAGGTTTCTGGAGAGGTTCTCGGACGGACGAGGAACAGGAGCCCTACAGATTGGATGCATGCCCGGTCGGCGTTAGCGTGGCGTTTGCCCGCTCTCAATACAGTGGCGTGCACGGCGGTGCTGAAGGCCCTGCAGGCCCCGCAGGCCATGACACAGTACACCGTCCTACCTGGGCCTGGCGCGGCGTGGCGTGGCGGGGTGCGGGGTTCAAGGCGCCGCTGCGCGGCCCGTCGGCCTACCTGCAACAAGAGGAAAGGCGGCGTTTAGCACGGCGAGCAGTGCAAGTCCATTCCGCGAGCCCCTCGAGTTTCCCGATGCGACGCAACTTTGAATAAAGCGGCTGAGACAAAGGCGACGGCAGACAAAGTTGGTGCTGTTCGAATCTCTTCCAAACGACGTCGTCGGCGCCCCTCTCCTCTCCAGCCCCCGGCCCCGCCACCGGCCACGCCGAGCCAGGTGGAGGTGGGTCAAGAGGCTGGCCTCTCAGCCAGCAGGGCCTGCAGGGCCAGGCGCAGGCAGTGCAGCGACTAGCCGGACAAAACTCCGGCATTGTCTCCAGCAGCCGAGCCAAGGGCAGCCAAAGGGGCAGTCCGGCTGGAGGCGCTGGAGGCGCTGGAGTGGGGCCCGGGACGCTGTTGCTGAGAGTCACCTAGCAACAATGGCCGCCAGGGCCCGGGGCAGCGGCAGGGCGGTGGAGCAGCGGCAGTGCCCCGGGCAGCTCCAAGGCGGTCGTCGGAGTGTGCACTCATTCCTCCACTTGATTTCTTTCTCCGCCAACACAAAGGAGGCCAGGGCGGAGGCCACGGGGCCAAGGCGCGTCAGCCGAGAGCCTGAGATAGACCGGCTTTGTCTCTGTGTTCACATTGTGGGGGCAGCCCCCACCGGGGCCCCCCAGTTTCCTCTAGACGCCCCCCCGCCCCCGTCGAGGCCTCTCGGGGGGCCCTCCTCTCCGACCGGGGCTCCGGGGTAACGAGTCAAAGATAAAGGGGGCAATGCAGGTCGACATTAAAAAAGCAAGGCATTGCTTATCTCTGCTTCGTATTCCTGAGGCAACAACTTGTTGCCAGAGAAAGGAGAGCCCGCCCCGCCCCGCCCCGCCCCGCCAGCCTGCACGCCAATAAATGAAACGGCCTCATAAAAATTCGGCCACTGTTGTCGAGCAGGCGGCAAGCCGTGGCAAGGTGCAGCCTGCTGCTTCGGCCGCTGTTCGCTCTGTCTCTCTCGCACCCCGTGAGTGCCGCGAGTGCGACAGAGACAGAGCGACGAAACGATCCTTGGGGATGGGGCGGCTGTCGGCCTGTCGGCCTGTCGGCTCGGGTTATGGCCGCTCCAGCATGCAGTCCATCGAACGCTTATTACCAACACGGCCAGTACATCCCACGCGTCGTCGCGCTGGAAAAAGAGAGAGGGCGCCGCGAAAGCAGCCAAATCGACCACCGCTGGCCCGGCCGATGCAAAAGCATGCCGGTGAAACGCTCCCTCTGTTGTTGTTTTTTTTGTTTCGCAAACGAATGCCAGCCTCTTTGGCCGCCCCATCGGGCCGACCGGAGCCGACGGTCCGACGCGCGGTCGGCGCAAGAAATCAGCATTGAGGCCGCGCGGCCCCTCGACCCGTTTTATTGGTCGCTTCCCAGAATGAAAAGTGAAATAATAATACGAAATCGGGATTCACGGCACGGGGCGAGGCCACGACTCATATTGCTCCCCGAGACTCCACGTGTGCGTGTGTGTGTGAGCGTGTGTGTGTGAGCGTGTGTTTGTGAGCGTGTGTGTGTGAGCGTGTGTCTGCGAGAGTGTGAGCGCAATATTGATGAATCGCACGGTAGAATATTGCCCATTTGAAATAAGAGGTATACAGATGATCGCACAACTCTTTCGGTGCCGAATGGACTTAAAAAGTTGATGGCACTAGACATGAAATGAAATTGCGACGTTCCTTTGCCCCCTTTTTTTGCTGAGCGGTTCAAAGATTACTACGCCTTTGCGAGCAAATTAAATAGCCCATATGCCCCGGGCAGGTGAGGGACACTTTGCACGTGCGGCCCCACATTCACCCCCCCCCCCCCACACACACACAGACACACACACTCACACACACACGAGCGCGCAGCCTCCGCTGCTGCACGGCTGAAGGGGTGGTCGTGCTCGCCGCCCCGCCTCGTGTAAAATTGAAAATGTCATTGGCTGGCGTGCGGGCCTGAGTTATGGAGGAGTTGGCATGCCGGGCACGGGCTGAGCCCGCCCCCGCCCGCCCCCACCTGCCCCCACCTGCCCGCCCCCGTCCAGGCCACGCCGCTGCTGAGCGATGTCTCACCGCGGCAAGCCTGGCGGAATCCCTCATCTAGCCCGCGTGCCGTGCCGTGCCGTGCCGCGCCGCGCCGCCCCCGCAGCGACGCCAAGACGGCCCACATCCTGACCGGGTGAGGCGCCACGACCCACCCCACCCCTTGACCACGACCTGGGGCTTCGCCGCATCATCTCAAAGGACCCCGCTCCGATTCTCTCAAGGCTTTTTTATCTTTCCGACATTTTTGTTTTCATCCGCACTTTAACTTTATGCATTTATTCCGGAAATGAAACCGCCGGGCGTGCGTGTCGCCGCGCGTCCGTGGAGGACTGGAGGGAGGCCGGGGAGGCGGGCCCAGCGAGCGGCACGGCACGGCCCACCGGGGGGCTCGTCCTGGCCCCCTAGATGGCCTCCACGGCCGTCCGTGGCGTGGACGGCCGTCATCGGGATGGTAATGGCGGCGTGGCATGGTGGCCGAATGGTCGCCGTCACACGTCTGACCGTTTCCACGCCGCCGGCCCGGCCCGCCGGCTGCAGCGGATTCCAGCCAGGCTCCAGTCAGGCTCCAGCCAGGCCAGAGACGCGCCCGGGATGGGCCTGGCCACAATCGCACGCATTGTTTTGCCGTTCTGTTTGACTTGATGACTGCGCTCTGATTTCGCTAATTCGCCCCCCCCCCCCACTCCCCCGCCCGGGCGCGCCCCGCGGTGGCGGTCAGGCCTGATGGCTGCGCCGGAGCGGTCAGCGGCGTCCTCCCTCTGATTTTGCTAATTCCGCGGCCGGCCTGGCCACGCGCGGTCGGGCCTCGGTGACTTTCAATTCGAGCCGCGACCGCAGCGCCATGGCGGTGCGGATCGACAAAAGGCAATCAGGCAATCACTATTATCATACGGGGTGGGCTGACAAGTGAAAGGGCGGCCGGGGGCGGGGAGGGGAGGGGTGGCAGGCAGGATACATCGCACAATAACCGAGCGGCGCAGGCCGCGTCGCCCCGCCTGTCACGGGCCCCACCGGGACGCACGCCCCGCCGGCCCTGCCCCTCCGGCCTGCGGCCTCCCGACCGTCCGAGGCCCCGGGGACCTAGCCAATTAATGCTCGTGACAGGTAACGGGGCATGTAGCATGCACCAACACGCTGTATCTGCAGCGTTATCGGTTTGCAGGCCGCTGGCAGCGAGGCCGCCGGGCGAGCTGACGCGAGCAAGTCGCCGGCGCCATCCCATGTCGCTCCGTCTCTGTCGCACCCCTCAGAATGCCCCGCGGGTGCGAGAGAGACGGAGCGACTGTTTGGAATGCTGTAGGCTTGCTGCAGGCGGGCCGTGTACACCGCGCGGCGTGGCCGATTCCACCACCGCGAGAACGCTCTTCCTCATCTCGACGGGGATGCTGCAGGCAGGCGGGCAGGCAGGCAGGCGGGCAGACACAGGGAATGAAGAACGGGGCAATCAGTCAGCGCCGCGCTGCAGCAGGCCAATCTTTTTATTAAGCTGAACCGCGGCCAGCGGGGCGGTGAGATTCGTCTCGGGAGGCACGGCGCGGCGCGGCGTGGCGCGGCGGGCATGAATGATTGAGGTTCATCGCGCGCTCAGCGGCCCGGCCGGCACTCCGTCTCCCTCGCACTCGCGGGCAGGTCCGAAGGGGTGCGAGGGAGACGGAGCGTCGGCACACTGCGCGGAATCGGGCTACAGACAAACACTCGCAGCAGCACAAGGCGGTCTGCTGCTTCCTCGCAGCGGCGAATAGAATAAACATGGCGAAGTAACGAACTCCTCACGGCCGTGTTTTCATAATTCGAGTGCGAGGCAACGCCCCGCCCCGCCCCGCCCCGCCCCGCCCCGCCGCGGCAAGCAGCAACCAGTACCGGCAACAAAGTTGGACGAGTAGTGCCGGCTAGTGGTAATTAGTTCCCCGACCGTTTTATGGGGGTCTCCGGTGGCGATAAACGCCTCAACCCTGTCTGTCTGTCCGTCTGTCTGCCTCGGCGCCAAGCGTCCGTCCGTCCGTCCGTCGCGGAGTCGCGGCGTCGTCTGTCGGCAGTGGCGTTGTCATCTTATTTACCCGGAAGGAAGGCGGCAGACGACGGCGTCGTGTCGCGGTGCATCAGCCAGCCAATTTATCGCAGTGATGAAATGTCACGTGCGGCGACATTCACGGTGCAGCGCACTGCGGCAAAGGGGGGGGGGGGTGCTGACGGAGGGGGGGGGGGGGGCACCGTGAGGAAGATGGAGCGGCGCCGGCGGCGTCCCGACCGGAGGCCGGAGGACCCCGTCAGCGGCGGCAGTGCCGGCGGCTTCAATAACCAGGCCTGCCCCCTGGCCGGGGCCGGGGCCGAGCTCGGCCGAGGCCAACGACGACAAAAGGCCGGACAGGAAGCGACGGGAAGCAGGTCGGAATGTTTAGCCATTTTTCCTTTGATACCTGGCGGTGCCTGCTGGGGGCCACGGCCTGGCGGCGTGGCGGCGTGGCGCGGCGGGGGCCCTATCGGTCGGCTTTGTGCGACCTGGCCCGGCCGGCCCGGCCCCGCGGCTACAGCATATTACGCCCACGGGATCGCGTGCTGCGCGGCGCGGCGGCCTGCAGGCCGAACGGGGCGCCTCCGTCTCTCTCGCACTCGCGGGCTGCTCCGTAGGGGTGCGAGAGAGACGGGGCGACGGGCCGTCGCATGATCCACCTCGGTGATTGCGGAGAGGCCCGATATATCGGCCGGCGGGATTCGGCGCTGCAGCGAATATTCGCAAAATGCCCGAATTCGGCGGCGACAAGCCCCGACGGGAGACTGCAGCGCGGTGCAAAACGCCGCTACACTGTAACAGGATTTCGGCCTCGGAGTGGGGGGGGGGGGCGGCCGCAGCAGCCGAGCCCTTCCGGAGAGTCGCTCTGTCTCTCTCGCACTCGCGGAGCGTCCCGTCGGGGTGCGAGGGAGACAGAGCGACGCGAGCAGTCTTCGGAGTCGGCCTGCAGCAGCGCGCTGTGAGATGCAGAGGCCTGCCTGGCGCCCGCCCTTCCCCTTCACCCCTGCCAAATAAAATATTCAGAGGGGACCATTATTGAAGATCGGTTTCCGTGCGGGTTGCTGCATTGTTCCGATGGCAAGGAGAGCGTGCCTCATTTACATAACCGACGTGTGAAGTCGACCGCCTGGCTGATTCCGTTTCTGGCTGGCTAGGCCTGCGAGGGCGGCGGGCCGCGCCTGCCCTGGATAAATACGCGGCGCCTAATGGAGAGAGAGAGAGAGAGAGAGAGAGAGAGAGAGAGAGAGAGAGAGAGAGAGAGAGAGAGAGAGAGAGAGAGAGAGAGAGAGAGAGAGAGAGAGAGAGAGAGAGAGTCGGAGAGAGTACAGTACACCGGAAATATAGCTATATTTTGGGAATGAAGGACGTACCGCGTGTGCATGCGTGAGTGTATGCGTGTGTGTGTGAGAGAGAGAGGGGGGGAGGGAGTGTTGTGTGCGTGCGCGTTTCGCGCGCGCCAACGGGTGTGTGAGTGGTTTGCGTGAAAGCAGGATGGAAGGGGGGCCTCTGTGGTTAGCCCAAGAAACTCAGCAAACCACGTATTACGTGGGGAGGGGCAGGGGGAGCGGGGGTTCGCGCCGAGCAAAGCGAGCGCGACTATTACTATGTTCAGGTATAGAGAGGAGCGCGCCAGATAATGATCTGGATGGCCCCCGTGCGATTCAATACAGCATCAAGCCCCCCCCCCCCCCCCCTAGCAGTGCCGGCGCGGCCCGGTGGAGCATCATCGTTAGCGCGTTTTTGATCGCCAGAGTGCAGCACTGCAGTTCGGCTAGCAGCCCCGCCGTGTGCATCGATATTACGCCCCAGTTAGATTTCGAGGGTCGAGGGGGGCGTATAAATTTTCTAGCGAAGTGGCGAAACGCAATCATTGTAAAAGCGTGCTCCTCCTCCCCCCTCCCCCGCCCCGCCGTCGCGCTATGCGGCCATCAAAAGTTTGATTGCAGTGCAAGAGAATTACTGCTGCTCTGCTATTTTATTTTTTTTTACGACGGCGACACGACTTCTTTCCCACTACTTCTTCCCATCGCATTTCGCCCGGCCCCCCGATATGCATTGTCTGCAAAACTGGGGACCGCAAATTCGCCGCTTTTTTTTTTTGCTTTTTTTTGCAATCAAGTGTCTTTTTATTCGCCGTTGAAAAACGAACGCGGTGGACGCCGCCATTACTGTTGCGCTGAGTGGCTGGCCGACAGTGCAGCAGCATCCACATCACTGTAGTACGACCTGCAGCGGACTGCGTTGTCGGCCTCGAGGCGCAGGCGCTGTAGTGCAGTGTCCAGTCTGAGGTGGGCGTCGGCGGGGCGCTGACCCGGCCTGGCCGTATTGGCCGTTTAGTTCGGCTGGTGAGCGACAGAGACGAAGACGAGGCAGGCGGCTTGCTACCAGTGTGGTGGCGGCGGGCGGGCAGCCGCAGGCTGTGGCCATTTTTCAAGGGTCAACCGCGCGGCCGGGGCTGGCGGCCTGTATATTTACGCGCCATAATTGGCCGGGTCGTGGGGGGGGGGGGAGAGGCGGGCATAATCAGGGCAAGGAGGGCGGCCAAGTGTGAAATAGCGCGCCAATCCAATCCCGAGGCTAGGGCGGCCGGGCCGGGAAGGGCCGTGCCGAGCAGGGCTGCCTGGCCCCCCTTCGCTTTCATTCATCCTCCGGGCCCGACATTTAAATACAGTTCCCACCCGCAGAGGCCGAGGGAAGCCGGGGGCGGCCAGAGAGAGCGGCCGAGGGAACCAAAATAGTAAATAAGGTGGGAAAGGGCGAAAGACGAGACGGATCACTCGGCCGAGTGGTGTGTGGTAACCCGAGGAAATCACGGCGTGTGTGTGTGTGTGTGTGTTGTGTTGTGTTGTGTGTGTGTGTGCGTGTGTGTGGGTCGGTGTGGTTGAGAGAGTGTGTGTGAGAGAGACGGCGTCCCCATAAGGGGCCCGGGGTCCTGGAGAAAGGGCGCCCATCTCGGAGCCAGTCGAGCCAGCATCCTGCGGGAGAAGAGGCAGGACCTCCCCGGCCAGGCTGTCTCTCTCGCAGCCCGGGGGGACGGCGCGCGGGTGCGAGCGAGAGACTCTCGGATCAGTCTGCAGTGCCCTGCCCGCCCGGTCGGTCTGCCGGTCGTCCGGAAGGCACGGCCCGCCGCCGCCGCTGCTCCAGAACAAAATTGAGACTGAGGGCAACAATTACCAAGTCAAGCACTCTGTTCCGCGTCCCCGCCGTCCCCGCCGGTCCCCCTCTGCGATTGGTCGCCGCGGTTTCCAGCGGCTGGAGGCAGCAGGACCAGCAGGGCAGCAGGCAGAGCGGGGAGAGAGGGGCCGCTCCGCAAATGAAAGACGGTGGCCAAGAGAGGGACAGCCTCCCTGCCAGCCTGCCGGCCGGGAGGAGGAAAATTTCCTTTTTTTTTTGCCGGTGGCAACAATGGTCCAATCGCAGCGCTGCAGCAGGGTGGTCCTCACAACCTTCGGCGCCAAATCTCCTCCCGGCCGATTTTCGAGCCACTCCGACTGACACAGAAGCCAACATCGTAATAGGAGGCCCCCCCACCCCCTCCTGGCTATGCTCGCCGATTGCTCGCGATGGGGGGACCGATTGGGGGCGGGGCGTGGCGGGGCGGACGCAACGCAGGGGGAGCAGTTTGAGAACCCGTCAGCTGCAAGGAATGCCCTTTTCCTGCGGCCCTTTAGGCCTTAAGGGCCGGCCCAGGGCGGCCCAGGGCGGCCCTGAGGAAAGGGAGAGCCGAAAGGGAGGCCGCGCAAGGGCCCCGCAGGGCCGCCACCGCCGCCTTTAATTGCGAAAGCCCGCGGAAAAATCGATGCCTGCAGCGTTCGAGGTTCGAGACAGCAGCTTGTTACCGCCGCGTCAGCGGGCCGAAGATTAAGCATGAAACGGAGGGAACGTGTATCGAGCGAGCCGTGGGCGCACAACGCCAGCCTGCCAGCGCCGCCCGAGTAGCCCTGTGTTGGCTTGGCGTGCGCCAGGCCGGGCAGACACCTGGCTGCAGCTGCCTGCGCCCTACAATGTAGCTATGTGCAACAACAAGGCCGAGGCGAAGGCGCACCGGTGAGCGGACGGGCAGAGGGGATGCCCCTTCACGCTCTGCAGGGCCTCCAGGGGCGCACCCAGCGCACGCCGCCTGGGAGGTACGCACCTAACAACGTCCAAAGGTGGAAAATTATTCGGGCCCATGAGCGACGCGGGCGCCCGACCCTCACGGTTGTTCTTGGAAATTGTCTTTGCGCGCCACTGGACGACAAAGGCGTGCATGGCCGGCGGTGGCTACACTACACAAAGACTGCGCGCGGCGGAGGGAAGGGAGGCCGAAGTGAGACATGGAAATAAAAGAAGGGAGGATGGCCGGCCGCGCTGCTCTCCGATTCGAAGCAGTGAGGCGGGTAAAAGGGGTTCGTGCGCCGTCAAGGGGCGGGGAGGATGTTACAGTGCGGGGCGCGGCGGGGCGCCAAGAGGTGGGGTGGATGGAAACAAAGGGTCGGTGGAACTAGTGGCCGGTGGTGGCGTGGCCCAGAGTCCGGCCAGCCAGCCGAGTTCGCAGCAGGCCAACTCAAATCCCGACCACCGGGCAGGGAAAAACACGGAAGCTGCCCCCTCCACCACGACGACCACCTCGGAGACAGCGCGGAGGTGAAATTGCCGTCCTCTGCGCGGCCGGGGCGGGGCGGGCCGGGCCGGGGCACCGCCGCCTCAAAAACTTTGGCAAGAGGCCCCGGGGAAAAAGGGAAGGCATCGCGGCGTCGCGGCGCATTGTCATATTGGGTCAAACTTCTTAACTAAGTGTTGTTAACTATATCCAAGCCGGGCCGGGCGCGCCGGGCTACACGCCGCCCGCTAAGCGCCCCTAATGCGGTCTGGCAACCGGGACTCTGGGGAGGGAGGGGTGGCTGTGGAAGGAAACGGTACTTGTGTAGTTTTTTTGGCTTCCGTTGTCTTTCGCGCTCCTTTCGCGAGGCCTACCTGTTCGAAGGAAGAGTCCTTTATTCGCGGGGGCCAGCCTCGCATCCTCGCTCACAGCGTCCTCGCCCGGCCTCGGCCTGCAGCCTTGGCTCATTTCAAAGTGTGGCCCGCAAATGCCTTCCGGCCCCTTACACAATGAAACAAACCGAGCGCGGCGCCCAGGGAGCCCTGGCAGCCCCCGCAGCCCCCGCGGCCCCCGCGGCCCCGGCGGGGGAGGGTCCGTAAGTACGGCCGCAATCGGTTACGCCACAAAGGCTGCCAGCTCGGCCAGCCCCGCCGGGGGACCGCCCCGCCCCGCCCCGCCCCGCACCACCAGCAGAACGAAGCCAGTCGCCGAGAAAGAGACATCGTTACTGGGATTCGGGCGGGAAAATCCTCTTTCATACCCGGCAATACCAAATCATTTTCCGACTTACTGCGAGCATTATGTGGGGCGGATCCAACACACCGCTACAAACACACACACTCACTCACACGCGCACACACACAGAGGCAGGGGGCCCAAGAAAGAGGGGGCGATTGCGGTGTCAACCCCTCCCCGGGGAAGGCGGCCTGCAACAAGGACAGAGATGGATTGGCGGCTTGATTAATTGAGCCACGACGGAGCCACGACTCGCACCTATCGTTCGGCTTGGCGTCGAACGGGCCGAGCCGAGCCGAGCCGAGCCGAGCCGAGTCCAGCCGATAAGATGCCGATTGGCTGGGCCGGACGAAGCGGCAGCAAGCGCAGGGCCCCAGAAAGGGCCCCAGAAAGGGGTCGAGCCGAGGGAGGGGCGCTTCTTCTCGTCGAAATTGGATTCTTCATGAGGTGCAGCCCTCCCCGGGCCGGGCCGCCCCGGCCGCAGCCATGTCACTGCACTGTGTGTCCGACGGGCCTCAGTGACTCCGGCCGGCCAGCTCCACGAGACTGCAATTCGCGATAAGGCAGTCAAGACCAATTAAGCCGGCCGGTCCGGGGGCTGGCCGAGAAGGGCCGCAAGAAGGAAGATGGACCCGCCGCGCGCTTCGCCCGCCGCGTCTTATGGGGAGCCTCCATTGACTCTACTCCTTTGCCCCGCTGTGCCGGGCCAGGCTGCCTGACCGCCACCGCCTCCGCCCTTCCGGATCCTTGCTGCCGGCCACGCCCTGGCTCGGCTCGCGCAAGCCCGAGCGCAAGCCCCACGGGGCCGCCGAGGACCAAGCCGAGGACCTGGCGGTGTTGGCGTCCTGCTAATCCAACGTCCCCGCTGGCCGCCCAACCCGCCCCGCCCCGCCCCGCGCCGGCCACAGCCTTGAATCTGCCCCAGCGGGTAAACAGCCCGCAGAGGGACCGGCCTGGCCAGCCCTTGGCCCAGCCCTTGGCCCAGCCCTTGGCCCAGCCCTTGGCCCAGCCCTTGGCCCAGCCGGCGACGGACATCGGAAAGGGTTCGGCAGGGCTAGGCCGGGTGCAAGTGGATTAAAGGGCCCCAACAAAACGCGCCGGCCGGGATTCGAACCCGCGCCCCGCCGCCGCCGCGCTACCTCGCCGCTGCATGACGAAACGGACACCGCGCTGCGCAATAAGTGCTTTAATTAGTGGAGGCTCGCTGCTGACGCCTCGGGGCGGCCGAGCCGGGCCGAACTCTCACAGAGACGACACACCGCGTGTATTAGTCCCGATGACCGCCATTGATTTCCACTATATTGGACTCGGGCGCCGCAGGCGGGGCGGGGCGGGGCGGGGCGGGGCGCAGCACGGCGAAGCATATCAAATCCCGCCCCGATACCGTTTTGAAAACTGCATGCGACGTCGTTTGCGGCCTGCGAGGGTGGACGAAGACGACGACGACGACGACGAGGCTTCTTTCGCCGAGGTCGGCCTGCTTGCTTACTTGGTTGCGTGAGACGCCGTGCTCAATATTCCATACTCCGCGACGTCCAAGTTTGTCAGCCCCGCGCCGCCGTCCCCGAGTCCCAGCGCACCGCGCTGCCGATATGGGAAACAGCAAATCGGAATCGCGCCGGCCTGCCATCCGCAAGACTACGGCCAAGTCGCCACGCCAACAAGCAGCGCATGACGTCATCGACATGCACGCCAGTGGGCAGTGCCGGCGAGGCAAAGACCGAATTAGCCGTTTTGGCGGCCGGAGAATACGAAATCAAACTGTCAATCAAAGACAGCCAAATTAAGCCGGGCTGGGCGCGGTGCGGCGCGGCACGGCACGGCGTGACACGGGCGCTGCCAGAATATTGATGCGTGTGTCATGAAGCGTCGCCACCCCTCCTCTCCGCTTCCCGAAGGTGAAATAAAGGACTGCAATCGTGGAATAATCAATACCGGGGCTGTGACAGTGCAGTGCAGGCGGCAGATGCAAATGCACAACCGCCAAAGAAAAATGAGAAAAGAAATGATGCTGTCTTTGACTGGAGAAAATGTAAATCTTTCATTCATGCCGGGGAGTAATGACCCTACACTGGAAATTATGCGCATCGTGTCGAGGCAGGAGAGGGCCCTCTGTGCTGCTTCGTTTCCAATCACCACTCTCCTTCTTGGCGCTGCTCGGCGCTATGCTGCGGTAGAGCGGGGGCTGTCGGCTTGTCCGCGGACTTTGCCCCGGCAAAAAGCATAACGCGAGCAAACAAGCAGCAGCCGCGGAAGCAACAACAACAACAACAACAACAACAAGCGGAAAGCGAGCGACCCCTTGCTCCTTTCTCCTCCGGTGCCGCGCGTGCTTGGCGCTTCGCCCTCCTTGCGTATTCCGCCAGTAGGCCTGAGTGAAAATAAAGACAACAACAGTAACGAGCGACTTGGAGGGCAACGGCGCCCCGACACGGCTTGGCTGCCTCGGCTCGGCTCGGCTCGGCCAGGTGAGCCAGCAAGCCGTCGTGTTCCAAACTTGTGAGCCGACAGGGCTTGGACGGCGGGCGGGGCGGGGCGCGGACTATGCCGCGGACGGCCCGTCCGCCCCGCCGACTAACTTCAACTTCCACCAGGATGAATAAAAAAGGACGCGTCGTGCATTATTGGCGGCCCCCGTCCGCGGACTGCCCCTCCACCACCGAGCACCCCGTCGAACCGCCACGATCGAACTGGTAAATCCGGGCGCGCCGATGAAGGTCACCAAGGCCACTAAGGCCACGAAGCGGATACCCGACACCTGAAAGCAGTGCCTGCCAGGCCCTTGTCGCCCTGGCGCCCTGGCCAGCCGGACGGGCGGCGTCGACGACGTGCTCCAGCGCGGCCCCCGAGGAGGCCGTGGAGGCCGCGGAGGAGGCGGCGGCCCCTCAGCAGGTCGCGCCTCGGACGACGAGGACGATATTAAGATCGGGTTTCGGCGAGGCGCTCCGCGGCCGAAAATGACGGCACTCTCGCTCCCTCCGCCACTCGGCTACGCCACTGGACGCAGCCGGGGAGCGGCGGGACGACACCCGAGCCGTCTTGCAGGGCGCGCAGCGGCGCAGGGCGAAGCAGGGCCCAGAGGTGGCTTGTTAACTCGGCGGTGAGGGGGCGGCCCGGAGGACTCTCTCCCTCACACACGCACGCACACATACATAATGCACGCGGTGACAAACGCACACGCATGCAGCGCTAAGTAGATGAGGACGCCCAATGCGGTTGCCTGCTCATGAATTGGTCAGTCTGCCTGCATTATGTGTGCGAGTGTGTGTGTCTGTGTGCGCTGTCCGTGTGTGTGTGCGCCCGTCTGGGCTTTTTGCCACTCCAGTGCGCTGTCGCCGGTGCGGCGGGGCACTACCCGTTCTCCGTTCCACTCCGTACCCCTCGACCGCACGCACCTAACCAACTTATTCCGGGCCTGAAAGGTCTGGAGAGAGTCCCGGGAGTCCTGGGGCTGGCCGGGGTCGCCGTCAGCAGCGGTTCCAGGAAGGCCAGGCTGAGGCAGGCCCCGGGCGTGCTCCAGGCAGGCATGCTCCAGGCAGGCATGCTCCAGGCACCCATCATTGCAGTACCCGACCGCCGGCAGCAACCCGGCCGCCCGGCGCCCTGCGGCCAGTCAGGCCCAGCAGCCGCTCAACTTTTCTCATTAGTCTCAACTCGTAAACCTTAACGCTCGTCAGAATACGGAATAGTAGTGGGGCGGGCTTGACTTGCGGCCAGCGGCGCCGCCATGGGTGTGTTCTTGTTCGCGAACCGGACGGCCGCCAAAAAAGCAACGGCCGCAGCACGCGCCGCACTGTAACGCGAAACGTGCCGCCCCGGCCGCCCCAGTGCCCTAGTCGGTGGAGCCGAGCCCCGCCGAGCCTCCCTAATACCGCATTGTGTTGCAGGCGACGCGGCCTTCGTACCGACACCCCTTTCTTCTGAACACCGCCAGCACCGAACCCTTTCTGGCCGCCTTTCAAGTTGACCCGGGGAGGGGAGGGGGGCTATGGCTCGACACGGGCTGATTATCAACGGCTCCCCGTGAGAAAGGCGAGGCGCCGCTTCGGCAGGGCCAGCTTTACGTGCAGCGAGGGCCGCCTCGCCTCGCCTCGCCTCGCGCCTGCCTGATATTAGCCCACTCATAAACGAAGGGGCGCTGCTGCGCAGCCCTCCCTCGAGTAGGAGCACGCCGTGTGTGTGTGTGTGTGGTGTGTGTGTGTGTGTGTCCAACGAGTTCTAGTACAACGCTGCCGCGCCACGCCACCCCGCTAGCTGGCTTACGGACTTATCACACCTCGAGCCGCGCCTAGCCGTGCCCAGAGCCCCGCCGCCCCCAACGCAGGCGGCCCCCAGACGCGGGAACTACTCTGCTTAATTATTTGTAGCTTTCTTTCCCCCCCTCTCTCCAAGTCCTGTGCTGCTCCTGCACGGGCACCGCGCGCGCGGCGCTTCTTTGCTATTCTTGACCACAACAAGGAAAAAAAGCAAAACAAGGAGAGAGTAAAAAAAAATTAAAAGAAACTTGAAAAAAGGAAAGAAGTTCGGCGCGGTCGTGAAGCCGACAACTTTAAGCAGTCGTGAGCGTCGAAAAGGGGGAAAAAAGCCATCAACGGCGCCGACGAGGTATACAACAAAGTATACACCGACCGCCACTTTTTTAAGGTCTCGCTTCCGGTTCTACCGGCCGGGCCCGAAGGGGCGGAGCGGGGGCGGGGCGGGGGCGGGGCGGGGGCGGAGCGGGGGCGGCCTCTGAAACGCCTCGAAAGACTAGTTATTAGGCAAATAACGGAATTTTAGTGGGTCGGAGCTTGGAGTCCGCCCGACAGGTTTACGAGCGCTCAGCCCGCGGCACCGCGGCACCGCGCGGCACGCCGAGACAAAGATTCCCCCGCGCGATAGGGGGGGATTCGAAGTAACGCCGCCCGGGGGAAGGGGGAGGGGGGGGGGCACGGAGATCACCGACTCGCTTTGCGGGTGGAAATGCATCCGGACCGGAAGGACGGGCGGCGGCGCACTCACCTTATTTCCGGTGACTTTTATTTCATGATGTATACGGGAAGGAGTGAGGGAGGGGGGTCTCGGCGAGGAGCAGGAGAGGAGGGTCTCGGCGAGGAGGAAGAAAGGAGGAGGAGAATTGGGCGGGAGCGCGGGGAAGCGAACCAGCCAGCCAGGCTGCCTCACGGTGTGTGAGCGCGCCTGCGAGCAGCGCGGTAGGCAACCCGGCGGGGTCGGCGTCGTGCCTGCCTCCAGGCGCCCTTCGCCCTTCGGGGACGACGGCAAGGGGGAAGATGAGAAAAGAGGGCGCGGCGCGCTGCGCACTCCTCCAGGACGACCTCGGGGATTTGACTGGGTTCCCTGCGGGCCGCGGGAGTGCGCGCGCTGCCAACGTCCCTGGGTGAGGCGCCCATGGGCGATCCATGGGCGGTCCATGGGAAATTGAAAGCGGATATCTATGGACAGTCCATGGACGGCCCATGGACGGCCCATGGAGGGTCCACACTGGCTGCATATTGCTCTGGCAAAGTCCTCCCACTATTAAGCAGTCTTTCCAAGTCAGAATAACATGGTGGGCTCTACATGAACTTTTCGCGCTTCACTCAATTCTAAATTCAGATTTTGTTTCGGACTAACGGTTCAAAAGTTAAAAGGACTTTGTGAAAATTACTTGGAGACTTAGATGCACGAGGAAGTCATTGTCAATTGGCCGTCCATGGACCGTCTGAGGATGACCACTGGTTGTCCATTTGTAATGGATGACCCATGGGCCAACCATGGATTGTCCATGGCCTGTCCACGGATCGACCATGGTCACCCCTTCACGACCATAGGCACCAATGGATTCACCATGGGTGTCTAAGGTTGCAGTGTGGACGGACCATTGGTCGCCCATGGGCGCCTCACCCAGGGGTCCCGCCGTCGGGGCGTCGTTCGCGTTAAGTAAGAAGTGTGCATTTCGGGGCGGCGCCGTGTTGACAGTGCTGTCGAACTACTGCAGGCCAAGGCGGCGGCCAAGTTGAGGTTTGCGACGGCGTCGTTTTTTTATGTGTCTCGCGGCGAGCAGGTTCACGAGGACGATGATGATGGAGGAGCCGGCGGCGGCGCGGTGCTGCGCGCCGCCGGGTCATGGACCCCAACAAGCTCATCGTCGGCTGCCAGCTCAGACTTTTCGGGTGAATGAGGCAGATTGGGGAGACCAGCCAGGCGAGCCAGACCAGCCAGCCGGGCAAGCAGGAGGCTGGGGCACAACCTGCTGGCGGAGTCCGCAGACAGGGCCGCGCACCAACCCATTAGTCCGCGTCTTGGGCCCGCCCCGCCCCGCCCCGCCCCGCCCCGCCGTGTCCAGCGTCTTCTGCGGCGCCCTTTATCATCATTCGTCCCTGTCGGCGCCCTATTCTTCGTCGCGGAGGCCGTCCTGCTGCCTGGCTGCCTGCTCGTCAGGGAGGCGCGGCGCGGCGCGGCCCGCACCTGCTGTGCGTCGTCGCGACGACGCGATGCTGGGACCGGATTAAACACGCCGGATCCACACTCCAGGTGCATCCGAGACGGAGCGAGGTGTTCGGAATCAGCCCGCGGCCGCCCCCTCCGCGCGACGTGTCAGTAAGCATCAGCTCCATTACGAATACGAGCTCCTGGGAGTCCCTTCCGGTGCCTTCCGGTCTACCTGCCTCCCCCCCTCCTCTCCCCCGCCCCCACTTGCTTTCCGACCGCCACAGTGCGAAGCGACCTGTTTCTCCCTTCTATTGGCCCAGCGGCACGCGTGTAGATGTGTGTGTGTGTGAGCGTGTGTGCGAGTGAGAGGCGTTCGAGAGGCGGCCGCCGCGCGGCGTTCCCGAAGAAAATGCAGCCCTGCTGGAGTACCGTTGGCGGGGCAGGGCGTGGCGCGGCGCGGCACCCTGCTGCTGTGGCCGCGTGGATTTCCCTGGTGGCTGTTGCGGCAACGTGTTTGTCCTATCTGACCCGCGCCCCCTCGTCCCCGGCCTCGTCACCGAGGGTCGCCGTCGTTGTTCGCGGCTCCGGTTGGGCCTGGCCGCGGCCTTGCCGCCTGGCCCACTGTGCCCCGGCCGGGCCGCTCAAGATCACACATGTAAACAAGCACGCGTCCCCGAAGAGCGGCCCGGCCCGGCCGGTGTGTGGTGTCACTACAAATCCAAAGGTCAGACTTTACGCCTCTGGAGAGGCGAGACAAAAAGTCTCGCCACATTTTGGCGATACTTTCATGTCTCGCCACAATATGGTCAGATTCAAATGTCTCGCCAATTTATGGCGAGACTTTTTTGTCTCGCCAAAATATGACCCAAAATTATTGAATAGGGTAGGCAATGCATGGATTCATGGCAAAATAGATAAACTACTGCATTATTCACAAAATCATAAGAAAACATTTCTGATCACCACTCATAGTTGTTTGACCCACTGGGGACTCTCAAGAGTAACGCTGTTTGTTTCGCTCATAAACCAAGAGGTGCGTCTTCACATAACAGGGCCGCTCACATTCAGTTTCATTGAAATCAGATTGTACTCACAATAATCACAGTAGCACTGTGGCTATGAAGAAATTTGCAGGCAGGTTGAGAGTTGATTCATCCAATAAAGATTGTGTACAAACATGTAGCTGTGAGTACTGTACAACTTGGTCCAGAGCACAGATGGTGTAGACTGTTGATGAACTAAACATTTTGACAATTATCCTTTTCCACACGCAGTTTGACAATAGCTCGAACGATAAAAAGACATCTTCGCGAACAGATAACCCAGTTGGCAACAGTCGTCATCGCTCCAAACTAGAAAAAACTTAATTTTATTGATGCAAAGTCGGGAGGAAAACATGATAACCAGCGGCCATTTCCTCAGGTTACTTTTGTTTACGAGATGTGAGGATGTGACTGCGAATACTGGTTTGGTCATGCGTATAATTTCCCAACCCGAATCTGAATCTAAATCGTCACGCCCATAACTGCCCATAACCTCTTCCGTCCAAAAACAAAAACATAGCCTCTAAAATGGCTGCCAGCCTCTGAGCGATTGTTTGACTTGCAACGATATAATTTAGTTTTTCCTAGTTTCGAGCAATGACGACTGTTGCCAACTGGGTTATCTGTTTGCGAAGATGTCTTTTAATCGTTCGAGCTATTGTCAAACTGCGTGTGAAAAAGGAGAACTGTCAAAATGTTAAGTTCATCAACAGTCTGCACCATCTGTTCTCTGGGCTAAGTTGTACAGTACTCACAGCTACATGTTTGTAGACAATCTTTATTGGATGAATCAACTCTCAACCTGCCTGCAAATTTCTTCATAGCCACAGTGCTACTGTGATTATTGTGAGTACAATCTGATTTCAATGAAACTGAATGTGAGCGGCCCTGTTATGTGAAGACGCACCTCTTGGTTTATGAGCGAAACAAACAGCGTTACTCTTGAGAGTCCCCAGTGGGTCAAACAACTATCAGTGGTGATCAGAAATGATTTCTCGTGAATTTTGTGAATAATGCAGTAGTTTATGTATTTTGCTATGAATCCATGCATTGCCTACCCTATTTAAATAATTTTGGGCCATATTTTGGCGAGACAAAAAAGTCTCGCCATAAATTGGCGAGACATTTGAATCTGACCATATTGTGGCGAGACATGAAAGTATCGCCAAAATGTGGCGAGACTTTTTGTCTCGCCACATTTTGGCGTAATGTCTTTCCATTCAGTTTGCAGTGGTGTGTACCGTCTAACGACAATTTGGCCGTTCTGCGTCCCTTTCGGGTTCCCCTCGGCTCCCCTCGGCTCCCAGCGGGTCGCCTGTGTGTAACTTTCCTCACTCGGCGTCGCTCCTTCTTTTTATCCACCGTGTGTCCTCGTCGTCGTCCTCGGTGTCCTCGTCGGCGTCCTCGCTGTCCTCGTCGGCGTCCTCGGGCAGGCCGAGGGGACGCCACGCCACCCTCGCGCCGTGTCCTTGGGGTCGAACGTGATCAAACTGAAATAGGACGACACAATGGCCGAAATCATGAAGGGAGGAGGAATTCAAGGGCCATAGAACGCCGCCGTCGCGGAGTCGTGGGGCCCGTCCCGTGGGGGGGGGGGCGGGCCGCGCGCCACGACACCAAATGGGCGGGAAAATTGTCCGGTTCGAAATGCAGCCCGCGGGGGCCACCCCACCTAATAACCTGGCGATCCAGGATGGAGTGGGTACTGATTGGGCCAAGCGACAACCACCGGGCGGCGGGGCGGGTACACTGTAGCGGCGGTGCAGCGGTGGGGGGATTGGGTTACATGTCCCCGGCCCGCGCGCCGGCACCGCCATTTGTCCTCCTTGTTTTGCCTTTCAAAGACTTCCACGCGCCTTTCCAATTATTTCCTCTCTTTCTCCCGCCCTCCCTCTCTGTCAGGCGCAAGCCAGAACAAATGGCCGCATCTTCGGATGTGAGTCTGAAGCGCGTTTTTTTGGCCGTTCTCTGCGTGCGCCGCTCTGTCACATCTCAGTGGCGTCGGAAGTCCCTCTCGCTGGGGGGGGCTCAAATATTTTAAAAAATCCTTAAGCGCGACCCCCCCCCCCAATTTTACGTGATACTTACAACAGGTCAAATTTTGTTTAAAGAGAACAATTGTGCGTGCCTATTTTAATCCAAAGGTACTCCTGCACAGGTATGCACTATGAATATTTGTCTAAGAAATTTAATGTAAAATTTGCGGTTGTTTTCTCTTTAGATTTTCAATGTTTTTGACATGGTAAATATTCATGGACTGTGAACGACATGTTATTGCATAGAAATAAAGTCACTTCGAAAAGCTACTCAAAGTGCGAGCGAAGCGAGCTTCAAGCCAACGACGTTTGTTTACTTCTAACTACAAGATGAAAGCAAGGAGCATGCTTTGAAATGCCCATTTGTTCGTGGCGTGGTTGCTGCGACACGTCAAGTCGCCTCCAGGAGCGTCCAATAGCGTTACGCGCAAAAATTAAACATGGCCATCGCTCCGCTCGGGCCAAAAAATGGGGGGGGCTCAGCCCCCCCTGGCTGGCAATGGGGGGGGGCTCTGAGCCCCCTCGTCACCCCACTTCCGACGCCACTGTCACATCTATTTTTCCCTTTATCAGTGGGTCGTTAGCCTGATGTATCTGGGCGCGCCGACGCGCCAACGCGTGGATTTTCCAAACGGCCATGGCCGTCTGTTCGCGACTGTCTTCGCCAGCGCCCGTTCCAGTATGTTTTTATGGCCAAAGTCACCGTCAGGTCGCGGCGGAGGGGGGGAGGTGAAAGAGAGAGAGGCTGCCGCTGCAAGAGCTAGACCGCCTCCCCCCCCCCTCGCCGGATCAATCACAAACCCGTAGATCGAATTTTGGTTCGATTTAGCGTGGCCGGCTCGATAACATGACCATAAATCCTGCTCGCTGCCGACATATACAGCGTCCTTTTCAGCCGATGCCGCGCCCGTTGAGCCTGCGAAACGTTGACTCAGCACAATGGCGTGGTTCTGTATCGGGGCGGCCAGGGCAGGGCAGGCAGGCAGGGCCCCAGCAGCGGTGCACGGACCGCGGGGCCGACCCTCCAGGCTCCGGGCGGGGCGGCGTGCCGAGCGGCGTGCCGAGCTAGCCAGACGTTGCTGATTTTGCCGAGCAATCAAGTTAAATCTGTATTACCCCACGTGCAGCGCGTTGCCAAGCATGCCCTGCAACGCCCCCTGTGGGGCCTACACGCGGCCCGCTGCGCGCACGCACACACACACGCTGATCGGCCACACGCACGCACACACACGATGATCGTCCATACACAGACGGGCAGGCACACACACTAGCACGGCGGATCCGAACGCCATAACATGGGCGGCCTGTCAGTGCCGACAGCGCGTTTCTTCTCGTTCTTCGGAAAGCACGGCTAGCATGTTGGGCTGGGTCGCGGCGGCGCTGTGCGACGGCGGTGTGGGGTCCACGTCGTCGGCTAGGCCACCAGTCCGAGCCAGCCCAGCCAGCGCGCAGGCACGGCGCCCGGCTCAGCTTTAACTTTACACAGAGTCAATTTGTGGCGAGCAATTGAATCAGCACCGGCAATAATGGGAACACACCAACGCCCTCGGGGATTCTCTGCCGCCCCGCCCCGCCACGGCCGTGCCCCCCCCCCCCGCCAATCCCGCTCATATCCAATAACCGTAGCAATAACGCGGGGGGCACCAAGGGGCACGGGGCCCCGCCGTGGCGCGGCCGGGGTAGGCAACCCGAGGACACGGCGCTGGCTGCCACCGACGGGCCTCACCCTGCAGGCTGTTTCTCTCTCTCTGTCTCTCTCTCTCTCTCGTACTGAACCAGCCTACCGCCCTCCCCGCGATCGTCTCGGGAGGGGCAAGTTTGGCGAGTGAGTCCAGACCTCCGGCGGCTGTGCCTCAGCCTCGGCGCATGACAGCGGCGGTGGTCTCGGGTCAAGTACGAGCATCGACAGGAGAGGCACTGAACACAATGCACCACTTGAGCGCCACGTCGAGGGCCTGGCCGCGCGCATGGCTGGGCTTGGCTGGGCTGGGCCGGGCCAGTACTCCACGAGCAGGATGACTACGGCTAGACGAACAGGCCCCGAAAATGAAAATCCCACGACAGAGGAGGAGGGGCAGAAGCATGGGGCAGTACGAGAAGAGACATCTTGGTTTTATTCAATTTGCGCCCACTGCCGGCTAGTGGTTCCGGTTTCCACTACAATCCCAAACGCAGCGCCGCCTTTTTTCGGCCCCGGACGGACGGCTCCCCTCCACCGAGACGCAATTAATCACCGAGTGATGCAGCGCAGCTCTGTCTCCCTCAAACTAATGCGCGGGGCCGGGGCCAATTTTCTGTCTCTCCTCGTCTGGGTGTTTGTCCATCTGCCCCGCCTGGCCCGCCTGGCACCGCCCCCCCCCCTTCCACTTCCCTTTCATACAAAAACCTTGGTCGACCACGAAGAGGCGAGCCGGTGCCACCACTGCGCTCCATCGCCCGAGAGAGAAACCAGGCGGCGAATCTGGCGTCCGTCCGTGTCTGTCTGTGTGAGTGTGTGTGAGTCCGTCGCGTCTCGTTGTGTCGCGGGGCGTGGTGGGGCGTGGCGGGGCGTGGCGGGGCGTGGCGGGGCGATCTGCGCCAATTACTGGGATTATCCCCCGACGGGGTGGAATCAGGTTCGCCGTCTCGCCGCGCGAGGGACGACAACGACAAGCGACTCCCCGCAAAGTGGAGGCCAACAAAAATAAAATAAACAAAAGGGAGAACTTTCTCAAACCTGACGGCGGGAAATTATTAAAAAAAGGAAACCGATCTCCACACTCACCACTGCAGCAGCAGCGTGCGAAGGCCATTCTGCGGCCAGAGCCTCGACGTACCTGCACGAACAGAAAAAAAAACAGTAGTTTAGTCTAATCTTGTAGTGTTTTTACTACTTTGTCATCTGTGAATTCTCAACTATTGAACACACAGCACGTAAAAACAAAACCAAAACAAAAACACAGCGCGAAAGCGCCCTTATTGGCACTTTGATCACTGTCTCGGGCGCGCGGCCGTCGTCGTGTTTAGAGAGCAATCAGCTCGAAAAAGGCGCCAAATATTGACCCATTTCCGCCCCGCCCCGAGACTGGCCGAACACACACGTGAACCGGCCGGACGTGATCTCGGGACGTGTGTGGCCTCGCCGACGCGAAATATTGTCTCACACACGCACGCTCTGTGCGTGTGTGTGTGTGCGCGCGTATAGGGACATGAGAATGTGTGTGTGTGTGTGTGTGTGTGTTGTGTGTGTGTGTTCGCGTCCGTGAGAAAGGATGTAGGTAAGTCGACCAAAACGACGCAAGCGTCTCGAGCGAAGCAACAAGGAGCAGAGGGCAAGTGGGCCGATGGAAAATGGGACTCACTAACGATAGCAGAAGGGGAAGAGGAATAAAGGAGGAGAAGAAGATGAAGAAGAAGAAGGAGGAGAGGAACGAGGCTGCTGTGCCAGACAGGGCGACCCCGGAGGAGTGGACAATTATTGATTTGCTCATTACTCAGTCTGGAGGCTGATCACACCATGGGGGAGGGGGAGGCTGCAGGAGCGCGCACCGTGTCACAAGTGGAAGAAATGATGGAGGCCCTTTGTAACGTGCAGCCCAGGAGGTCAGAGAGAAATATGGCCCGTTTTTACGACCTTGGTGTTCCTGCAACACGATCATGCTCGTCGATTCGCGGATCACGGGGAAAACCAGAAGAACGAATTTTAGTTGCGACAATTGTGGTTTCGTCCCTTCTTGGGGGTTAAACCATCCTTCCCCCAAGCATGATCATACAAGGTTGGCATAGGTTCAAAGATTTTGCCGGGTGAACAGGGTTGTTTGCTGTCCCAAAAACGGCTTCGTCATGCGGCAATTTTCGCAATGCCATGTTTGACAACAAGTTCCTTCCGCGGGCCGCGCGAAGCTTGCGGAGCTACTTACTCTGTAATTCCGGTGTGCTAGTCGAACTTGGCAAAGCTAATGAAGCAGAAGGAGCGACGGGGGAGTCGCGAGCCCAAAATTGTTCCAACTTCTTCGCGTGTGTTCAGGTTGCCTCTGCGGCCTGCGGGCGGAGCCGCCAAGTTATTCAAAGCCCCTGGCAAAGCCGTGTCGCGCCCCACGGCTCCACGCCGCTGGAAGGGAGCGCTTAGTATCGGAAATCACAGTGGCCCCGCGGTAAGTCCCGTCACCTACAGTCATTACACCGCCAAAAAAGAACAAGACATAAGAACGTATCCCGCTAGCAATTTCGAAAAACCGGTTCAACTTGATAAATTACAACAGGCATTTCATAACTCTCTGAAAAAAATGGAAAGGTGGGGGGGGGCACGGTAAAACTAGAGAGCTTGCGTTGCCACGAAACGGCAGTAAACTAACGCGAAAGAAGACCCCGCTCACAACTCAACCGCGCGAAAGCGCGCGAAAGCCGAGCGAGCGTCGTACCGGCGTCGGCGCCCGGTCTCCGCTCTTTTCTTGCCCCGTTATAGGTTATGGGTACCCACCCGGCGGGGCAAAGGAGCGGCAACGGCCGCCGGTAAATCATTGGAGCAAAAGGGCCGAGCAGAGCGGCCGAGCAGCAGAGGGTCCGTGGCAGGGCGAGCAGCGCCAACACAAACAACATTGGCCGCCGCACCTGATGGAGGCCAAGAGGACCACCGACACCGCGGCACCGAACCTGATCAGGCTTGACCTTATCCTTCGCAACCCGATTCGTATAACCGAGGCTGTGCTGACTAAACCGTCGTTGCCTGATCTAGCATAACCAAGCCTGGGCTCGCTTGATAAGCAAACCTCCGGGACAAGCTGGCCGAGTCGCACTCTGATTGAAAGGTCGCCCAGTTAGTGGAGGACTCTGGGTCCTCCGGGTGGGGTGGGGGAAGGCGACCCCAGCCACCGCCGGCCACCCTCACCGTCCAGTCAACAGGAAGGCGACGAAGACGCGCGCTCCCCGGTGGCGCTGGATGAATTATTGAATGTAGGGTCCGCGCGGTCCGCGCGGTCCGCGTCCGGGGCGTTGACGGTGGCGTGGGCGGCCCCGGACGGCACGGCCCCCGACAGGAAGGCCCCGTGGGTACCGAACTGACGGCAAACAAGTTCTCCGGCGGGGTGGCGGCGAGCGCGTTCGAGCAATCAGCCGGGCGGCCTCGCTCGCGCTCATCAGCGTCGGAAAGAAAATGATGTTCCCGCTAAGCCCGCCGCATTTGGACAGCGCCGAGCCCTGCAGGGGCCCCGGGCCGTCCCGGCACGCCGCTGTGAAAAGTGGATCGTCATCGCCCGGGGATGCCTCGGCCAAAGAAGGGAAAAACCAGCGGAAAAAATGACAGAAAACGAGAATTTTTCCGCCAAAAAAAGGGGTTGGGAGCCGTCCAAGTGTAATTTAGAGCGCCGTGGCGAGATGTACGACTCATCGGGCCTGGACTCTAAACCAAAAACGTATCCATCCCAACACTTCCTTCCTGTTATGGGAATTCTTCCAAATACATAATTCTCCCTTCCCGCTCTTCCGGGGGTGTCAGTTCAGAAAATATGCCTATCCGCCGCGTTGTTTCATCGCCCTCTCGCGGCAACCCCCCCCCCCCCTCCAGCACCCGGCGCGCCCCTTGCGACGGAGCAGAAGAAAAGTCGGGCAGCAATTATCACCCCCAGCCGAGCGAGAGGAAGAGGCGGGGGGGGGGGGGGGGGGGGAAGTGGTCAGCGACCGGCAAACTTGGCAAAGATCATTGGACCGGTGCGGCACGGCCAGGAACGGCGACGCGGGGGCCGGGGCCGAGGCCGCACAGCGACGCGCCAGCGCCGCCGCCGTGATGTGTGAGTAGATTGATAAATTACATTTTGTTTCCCGCGAGAGGACGGACGAGGGCCTCTTACACTTTTATGGCCATTGTTCGGGCTGGGGGCTGGCCTGGCTCTGTGGCTCGGCTGGCTGGGCTGGCCAGTGTGGTGGATCCCGAACAATGCTTTTCGTCGCTTTGTCTCTCTCGCACTCGTGGGGCATCCCGTCCGGGTGCGAGAGAGACAGAGCGACGACAGCGTCCGTTCGGAATGGACGCGGCATTACTTTGTCATCGGCGCGTCGGTCCACCAGGGGACGATGACTTTTGCCGAGTGGTTTCTGCTGGCCACGCTCAGGCTCGCTGTGGCCGTGGCGCTCAGCCACGCACCCCTCACGCTCTGGACGGCGTGATGATTGGATCCTGGACTCCGCGAGCACCGCGAGCACCGCGGCGGCCTGCTCGTCCTAACGACCCGGATCGCCGAGCCTGGAGGACGCGCTGCAGAATAATTGCGTCTCCGGAACGCGACTTGGCTTATTGGAGTGCCAGCGTCACCGCGCTCCAATAACGCCGCGGTGGCAGTGCCGCCACTGTAAAAACCTCACACCGCCGCCCCTCACCGGCAGGCCGCCGCTGCTGTCTCTCTCGCGCCCGGACGCGGCGCCCCGCGAGAGCGAGAGAGACAGCGGACCCCTGTTCGGAGTGAACCCGCAGCTCGTCAATAAGCCAGCGCGGCCCCGTCGGACGGCGCGGCACAGCCAGGCACAGCGCGACGCGGCGCCGCTACCCGCGCGATCAACATTGCAGCACAGCCGTCATCACCGAGGCCATCACGGAGACCATCATCGTCCCCGACTGCGGGACTGGCTTCTTCATGTTTCTTGTACGCACCGAGGCGCGCCAGCCGCGCCACCCTTTGCAGCACGCTAATAACGAAGACGACTGCTGGGGCGGGATTGGGGTCGGGTGTACATAGCCACGCCGGCCACTGTGCGGCCAGGGCACAACAACACGGCAACACGGGGCGCGGAGTTAGTCCGCCGCATCAAATATGGAGGCCGACTCGATTGCAGGGGAGGAAAGAACAGAACACTCGGAGTCTTGACAGCCGGCGAGCTAGCTAGCCAAGCCAGCGCGGCGCTAGAGCGGAAGCCACTGTAAAATGCACGAGTCTACTCATGGTGCAGTGGCAGCCCCGCCCTGCCCCGCCCCGCCCCGGTGGTGGTTCATATTGAGTGGTGGAGCCACCACTTAGCACCGGACAGATTTACTACTCGAAAACTGGCTAAAAGCTGTTGAAACTTGCCGTTCCCGCTGCCCCGCCGTCCCTCCGCCCCGCCCCGCCCCGCCCCCGTGTCCTAGATAGGGCAGACTACTTGGCGGACTAGTTGGGAATGAGGGGAAAAGCTGGCCGGGGCAGCTAGAGCAGCTAGGGCAGCTAGAGCAAGCAGGTTGGGTCCTTGTGGGGCAAGCTGCTATCGGCAAAACATGGCAAGGCACACACATGCACAGGCGCGCGTCCTCGCGCACACACACACACACACACACACACACACACACACACACACACAAGGCCGCAAAACAAAACAGCGAGGCGCGTTCACAAAGTAAGTCACCGCTGGGGGTCGGGGGCTCCGTGCGAGGGGCCGGAGGCCGGTTCGTGCGCCAGGCCGGGAGGAATAGAGGGGGCACGGGGCACCCCGCACATACCCACGCCGGCACGGACCGGGTCGGGGCCAGGGCGCCGATGTGTGCTGCAGCCGCAGTCGCCAAGCCCCTCCCGACCCCGCCACGCCCCGCCACGCCCCGCCACGCCCCGCCACGCCCCGCCACGCCCCTCCCGACCGAAAAGATGAAGGGACAGCACTGCAGCAGAGCAGGGCGGACCAGGGCGGAGCAGGGCGCCAGCCCCGCCAGCCTCCGGGGCGGGGAAGGAAGGCAAGCCTATTTTGCATGCCTCCCACAACACGAATGTAGGTCGGAGCGAGAGGGCGAAACAGAGCTACATCATGTCACTTGCTCGCCGCCACGCCGCCACGGCCGCCGCGGTGGCTGCCCGGCCCGCGTGGCCACGCCCCGCGACGCGGTGGCGTCTTCTTGCGGGGTGGGTGGGGAGGGGGGCGCTTGTCAAACGGGCACCAAACACTCCTGCGGCGCCAGGACGGCGACGTCGCCAGCCTGCAGTGCGTCGGAACCCCTTGCACGGGCAAGTCAATAAGTTTCCCCGCGGTGCGTCGCTCGGTCCCTCGGCCTTGCCCCCCCCCCCCTTCCAGTGGATCCGCGGCTTACTCGCTCTCCGGCCTGTCCCAGTGGCGCGCCGTGGCGGCGGGCAAAGCCCCGCATCTTGCGGCCCGCGCAACGGCAGCCACGGCCCGGCCAAGTTTGCCGCGACGGCACCGACGGCACCGACGGCACGCACGCGAGCAGCCCGCCGAGATTCCCGGCCGACAAAGTAGGACCTACTACTTACTTACTGGCCGTTTCGCCACTTTGGCTCTTTTACACTCTGCACGAGACGCGCTCCGAGTTCACCGACACTCCCCGCCGCCGTAGTCGCGCCGAGTTCACCAACTCGGGCAAGGTCACGTTGTGCTGCAACCGCCGCCTCACGAGACACCTCGCGTCCTTTGATGCCGCCGCCCGCTCGGAGCACAACAAGCCAGGGCGGCAGCCATCGAGGACAATGAACCCGTCACTGGGATATTACCGAGGAATTAGTCTAAAACCGTGAAACGCGCCAAAAAAGGAGTACAAACGAGAAAGAAGAAAGCTCTCTTCGGCCGGGCTGCGACCCGGGAGGGAATAAATGCACGCGCAACTCCACCCACTCCTCGCTGGGGAAGCGGGGGCACCTGCGGAGCCGTGCGGGGCGGGGCGGGGCGGTGCGGGGCACTGGAAGCGGTGAGGCTAGGCGCCTTGACGGCGACCGATCCTCTCAGGGAGTGAAAGCGGCGAAGTGGCGCTTCCCGGTGATGACCGCGCTGCGAAAGGGGCGGGCTTTGAAAGAAGGCGCCCTCTGAAGGCGGGGCGGGGCGGGGCGGGGCGGGGCTGGTGAACCAAGAGGCTGAGGCAAATCTCCGAGCCCTCTCAGCCCCTTTCGACGCACAAAGCTTCCAGCAGCACGCGACTGGCACGCAGAGCGGCGGGGCGCCGGGGCGGCGCGTGTGTTGCCAATACCAGGCGAGTACCTCGGCAGGGCCGCGTCGGGCCGCGTGTCGAGGCAGCAACAACACCGCCGCTGTCTTGGCAGCGCGGCGCCAGCGGGCTGCACCTCGGCGGCTACGCCCATGGCCACGCCCATGGCCACGCCAGCGCCCTTTGATCTGGCTTTGGCCTCTGCGGTCCCTGCGGCGTAGTCTGGCTAGGCCCTCGCCCCCCGCCGCCCCCGCCGCTCACCACACCGAGGAAAGTTGAAATTAAATGGCGCACAAGCACAAAGGAGATGAGCGCGCAGGTCGGCGGCCTGGCCTCCGCGAGCTCGGCCGCGAGCGCCAGATACCGGAACAAGGAGCAGGAACAGGGAGCGGGGGATAAGGAGGCTGAATTAGCGAAGAACAATCCCCAGCGGCCGCGGTGCCTTCCCGGCGGCGCTGCACTCGAAAAGGAGCGCTCGGGGCACGCACAGTTTCACAGTGCCGTGGTGGCGAGCGCCTGCGGGACGCCGGGTAGGCAGCCCGGCGCACGGCCACGCGTGGGCCTCGGCGCGCTGCCTGCCTGCGGGGCGCCGTCCGCCGCAGGCTTTCGTGCAGGCCTCCACCAGGAAGCGGGGCGTGGCGGCGCGGCGGCGCGGCCTTGGCGCGTTCCCTGGACGGCCATGTGTCAGCCTCGCTGTCGTTCTGACGGCATTAGGGGAATCGCACCGGCCGATAGGCCAACCGGCAAAGGCCGTGTCGTCCCCCGGGAGTCCCGGCGTGGCGGCGTGGTGGCGTGGCGCCGTCCCGGGGGCTAAATAGGCACAATCAGACGAGCGGCTCACCTGTCCAGGCGCGCCAGCCCCGCCAGGGACGCCCGCTCCACTGTATCGTCATTTTGGCGGCCGCCCCGGGCAGCGAGGATTCCGGAGGATTCCGTTCCCGACACAGGGGCGGGGGTACTCCCCCGGACAAGCACGTCATCGGCGAGCAAGCTGCCGCGCTGGCGCGACGTCGAGGGGGATTTGGCTGCAGAGCCCCGCCACGCCCCGCCACGCCCCGCCACGCCCCGCCACGCCCCGCCACGCCCCGCCACGCCCCGCCACGCCCCGCCACGCCGCCAAGACCCCCGTGCTAATTCTCATCCCACGCATGAATCAAGCGGGCGGGGCGCGGGGTGGGGGAGGAAAGCGGGCGAGGGGTTAAGCACACTTTCTGGCAGAGCTACATCGCCCGCCGGTGAAGGGGCTGGAAGAGGTTCACGGTGGTGGGGCTGCGCGCGAGCTCCCCGTGAAAAGCAAAGCTTGGCGGCCGGGGCGGGCACCGCAGCACGGCAGCCCGGCGGCGGTACCCTTTTCTCCACTTGAAATATACTTGTTGAGCTCGCCTGTCGTAACTTTCACGGCGAGACCGCCAGATATTTCCTCGAAATGACGCCGCGCGGCCACCGGCCATTTTTCGCGCCGCCTCATCCCTCAAGGCCGTCCGGGCCGCAGAGGCCGTCAAGGTGGAGGCACGGCGTGACGCAGCAGACGCGCCGACGACGGCGAGCCCGGCCAAGCAGGTCGCCGCCGAGAATATCCTCATTTTCAGTTTTCTTTTTTTTTTTTAACATTTCGGATGGGCGCTCCGCTGCCGCATAGCAGCTCGACGTCTGCGAGGCGACCCCGGCGGGCAGGCGGCCGTGGCGCTGGGAGCAGGGGGCAGCCGGGGGCAGCAGACAAACAGACTTGATAGGATATCGCGCAGCGACATGTGACGGGGGTTCGGCCGATACCACCTGACACGCAGACACGCAGGCACGCCCCGCGGGGCGCGGCACGACGGCCACGCTCTCGGGAGGGGCCGGGGGCACTGCCAAGGCACTGCCAAGGCACTGCCACGACACTGCAGGGCGCAGCGCCGGGCACGCCAGGGTGACGTCATCCAGATGGCGCACAGACGCAGCGGGCCCGACAGTCCGTCGCTCGGCCCAGATGGAGATGCTCACGCCCCGCCCCTGCGACTCTGCCTTTGATCTGCAGACTGATTCCGAGAGTCGGTTTCGTCGCTCTGTCTCTCTCGCACCCATACCGACCCATGCGAACCCCGCGTAGGTGTGGGAGAGAGACAGAGAAAGCGACTCACGGAATCAGTCTGCTGGGCACCGTCAGAGGCGTGGGAAGGTCGCCCTGCCCTTTCGGTTCTTGAAGGCGCGCTCAGCCGGCCCGCTGGACGGCAAGGGTAGGGGTGACACACACACACACACACACACAACACACACACAGTGTGGAGTCATCCGCAGCAGAATAAATAGCCGGGCCGCTGCACCTTGCTCGCCGAGCCACGGCCAAGCCTTTCAGCGCTAAGCCAGCCCTGGGAAAGCAGGGGGCGGCAGGGGGCGGTGGGGGGCGCCGCCGCCACCGAGGTGCGTGGTCTTTTTAAAGTAAAGAACACTCGGCGGCTAAGAGAAAGCAGGGGGG
Source organism: Thrips palmi (assembly GCF_012932325.1). NCBI lineage: Eukaryota > Metazoa > Arthropoda > Insecta > Thysanoptera > Thripidae > Thrips > Thrips palmi. The sequence goes on from NW_023144635.1 coordinate 9,205,744, forward strand.
ATCAGCACGGCGCGCCGCCGCGTTTAGGATTTCGCTGGAGATGAGGTTGGCGCACCACGGCGACGACGTCGACGAGGAGGACGCGGCCGCAGACACCGCCACCGCGTCGCACTCGGGGGTCTCGTAGGGGAGCGGGGGAAAAATTGCCGCCCCGTGATGGATCGGGGATGATAAGTCAGGGGAATGGGGGGACGGGCGCCTGGGGCGGGATGGGGTTAAGGGGCGTGCGGAGGAGCAGGGGGTGGGAGGCCCGTTTTATAATGCGGTATTAAGCCAGGTCGCCGTCAACGGCCCGACGGTGACCCCTCCTTCCGCCCAAGTTCGGGGAACGGCCGCCCGGTGTGTGAGCCCCAGCGTATCACTTTTCATCCATTTGCGGAACGGCGCGCCGAGTTCGGCCGAGTTCGTGTTATTGTTATTGTTGGGGCGTACGCCTTGACGTCCGGGAGGCTTCCCTCCTCGTTCGACCTGGGAGGGGGAGCGGGGAAAGGGCCGCCTCCTGGCCGGCTCGGCCCAGCTCGGCCCGCGGACTTCGAAATCCGCGTTGCGGCTCACTCGGTGCACCTGTTGAATATTTGAGGGCGGCGTGCGGTGCGCCGCGGTGCTGCTGCCGCGTGCTGCCCGGACGCAGCGAGTGCCTCGGCGTGGTGGACAAGAAGCGCGCGTCCGACGTGGACCACGCCAACATTTTTTCCCCTTCCGCAAAACGCGATTCCAGGAGTCGTCGGGCGTCGAAGGTGCCGCCAAAAGCACGCGGGGCTTTTCTCGCACGCCGACACCAGCTTCGAGGCGAAGCGCGGCGGAAAAGCCCTGCACCATCCCCACCCCGGGCGACGAGGCGAAGCGGAGCCCTGGCGGAGCCCGCAGCCACACCGCGCCAAAAAATAAACAAAAAAAGAAAACACAAGACAGCGGGACAAGGACGGAAGGGCATTTCGGATGAACAGCCGGCTGCTGCTGACAAGTTGACGCGTACACACCACACCACTATCTCTCGACTGCTTCCCCCTCCACGGCCCCGCTCCGCTCGGCTCCGCTCGGCTCCGCTGCAGCGCCAATATTTGTTCCCTCTGAAAAGTTAGTGCTTCATGACATGCACTCCCTCTTGCTCGCGTCACTCCGCGCTCCGCCCCCGCGGGCCCCAAATTATGATCACCGTCAAGCCCACACTCCCGCCGCAGGTCAGCTGCAGTGCACAAAAGCGGGGAGGGGGGAAGGCAGGCTTTTCCAAATCGCGCGGCTCCACTTTGGCGCCCAAGGCGCGGAGTGTCTCGGACCGGACCGCCCGGAAGTCGCGATTGGTTCAATGAAGCCTGATGGCGGAATGCCGTGCCGCGATGTCGGCGCGGGGTAGCGACGCGGCGACGCCCAGAGCAGGGGGTAGCGACGCTGCCGGAGCATCCATCGCGCCAGGACGGCGCGCAGGCTCGCCCCGGGCGTCATCCACCTGCAGAGAATCAACGGCGGGGAGGAAAGGTATCCGCGAAATTCGCACGCGCGGCGCGTGCGGCCCGAGTGCGCGCATTCGCGCATTCTCCTTCAAACGAATTCTTATTCCCTGGCCTTCCCCGCGGCATTCCCGTTGCGCTGCGCGGCGCAAAGCTGCACGGACGGGGACCTCGCCGCATTCCTACCTCGCCGAAATGGAACGCCTCTTTCTTTCTGAACAGAAAAGCGCGCAAAGATGGCGCCGCCGCCACGCGCCTCGTTCGTTCCCATACGGCAAATCCCTCCGCGTCCCGGACGGCCGTCCGCCCACGCGGCCGCGCGGCCACCGCCACACTGGAGGGAAGGCCGCGGGGCGCCGCCGCGCCACTACGCCGCCGTGCCGCCAAAACTGGGGCACAGAGAAAGGGATTATAGGATTGGAATGCCGCGGAAGAGGGCGATGGCTTGCTTAGCTTAGCGGCGCCGTGGCGGAGGCCGCCGAGGCCGTGGCCGCGTAGGGACGGGGCCGGGCCGGGCCGGGCCGGGCCGGCCACCAGAGGGAGCCAGCAGCCCCGCCAGCACCGCGGCGGTCATAAAAGAAATGATTATGCGAGCGCAGGGACGGCATGAATACCAGTTTGGATAGCAGCGAGCCAAAATCGGATGAAATTCTCGTCTGATGGCCGGCCTCCCCGCGCTGCCCCGCGCGGCCCTGGGCCGCCCTCGGGGAGGGACTTTGGGGTCTGCAATGAGTCGGCCTGATTCGTGACCGGGGTACGGGAAGGACGGGAGGCGGCCCACCCCTCGGCCGCCCCGCCCCGCACTAGTTGAAAGAAGACTTGGGCAACTTTTTCAAAAATAAAGGAAACAACTAAAAAGGCGCAGCGGCTAAGTATCTACAGGCGAGGTTCCGCTCGGGGGCCGGCGAGGAGTTTCTCTTCTCCTCCAGCAGGAACGACGACAACAGAGGACCGGATGATGGTTCGGGAGGAAGCTGTGAGGCTTTTCAACAGTAATCTCCCTTCCCTCCGGCGGCCAGCGCGCCACGCCGCGCCACGCCCCGCCACGCCACGCCACGCCCCGCCACGCCCCGCCCCGCCACGCCCCGCCACGCCTCGCCCTTGACGAAAAACTTTGCAACTTTCACCTCGAGCGCTGGCCGGGGTGGGCCGGGAAGCCAGCAGACGTCGTGCTCCAGTCTCGCCTGGCTCAAACGCCCCTGCCTCGCCCCTCCCTCTCCCCTGCCGAAACCCGACCGGTCATTAGAGTGTAGGCCGCTGCAGTCGCGGCCCCGCACCCGGAACCAAGTGTCCTCCTCTTCGGACGCGCGCTCGCCACTGCCTTTTCCTCCAATCGGCCTGAGGGAAACCCTGCTCCACCCTGCAAGGCGACGGGAAAACAAACCTCCCCAGGCGGCCAAGAAGAATCCGGTTGGGGTGACCGCTCCGTATTCTCATCGGGTTCGTCTCGCCATCTCGCGGCGGAAAAAGAACTCATCAATCCCGCGGCGACGAGGACGAGATTCGACATAAAGCGCAGAGTATGTAAACTGGGTGGGCCGGGTCGTAACAGCGGCCATCTCGCGTCGGAACGGCTCGGCATTTATAAGCGGCCGCTGCAGCGCCGACAACACGCCGCCGTAAAGCGCCAAGCGCGCCCGCACGCGCTTCGAGGGCCTCGAGCGCTTCCAGCGCTTCGTGAGCTTAAAGCACTTCGTGAGCTTCGAGCGCTTCGTGCCGCGCGGCACTCTGCCACCGCCACGCACTACTTCAACGCCGCGGCCGAGCGCCGCCGAGCGCCGCGCCGAAGCGCCAAAATCCGCTTTTAATAATGTCGGTGATGGTGGGGGGGGGGGGGGGGGGGGGGGCTCACGTGGTGTAGATCGCGTGGCCGGCACGCTGCCTGTCGTGATCGGCTGCACTTACTCAAACGTCCAGATACTGGGCAGGGCCACCGCGGCTCACCTGTAAAACACGGACAATTATTTTCAGATCATCATAAGAGAGAGAGAGGGAGAGAAAGGGCACTGGTGCTGCCCTGATCGCGCGGCCGCGCCTCGCGTTTGACTCCGTGCCATTGACTCTGCTTCTCTCTCGCACGCATGGGGCACCCCGTGGAGGTGCGAGAGAGACAGAGCGCCGAAGCCGCCGTTCGGAGTGAGCTGCCGGCCACGCCGATCGTGCTCATTACCATTAGTCGACTCCAACTAATGCCCATTTTCAATGACCGCCGAGGTGGCGGCCTTGTCGGCGAGCTCGGCGTCCGGGGCGCGTGGCCGCGGACACACCCGCGGCACCACGGCGACGGTGACGGATGGCGCCGCTAGACGCTTTCACTCTCGATTGGGGACAGCAGCGCGGCCCGCGGGCTCATTCCGAACGGAGCCCTCTCGTCGCTCTGTCTCTCTCACACCCCCGCAGAGCGCGCCGCCGCGCCGCGAGTGCGAGAGAGACAGAGCGCCGCTCGGAATCGCTGGCCCCGTGGCGGCAAAATCGCCGTCCGGCACGACGCGGTCCATCATTTGCTCATAATGGAGCGGCAATCTACATGGCAATGGATTCAGTGGCCACGATGAATAGCGGCCAGTCCGAGCGGCGCGGCGTAGCGGCGTGGCGTAGCGGGCACAGCCAGCGAACCGACGCCCCGCCGCGTCGAAAAATACCCGCCGCCGTGTGCCTGCCTGCCTGCCTGGCTGCCTGGCTGGCGCAGCGCGCGGTGCGGGCGTTATCGCATCCGTCCACGCAAAGTTACAGGACATAGTTTCGCGCGTCCCGCGGGAGTTGTTCATTTCTCCTACCTAAATGTTCGCCTACCTGTCTATTTAGCCTACCTATATTTCGCCTACCTAATAAAAATATTGAATAAAAATATTCAATAAAATATTGCCATTTTTCGCCTACCTATAGTTCGCCTACCTAATAAAAAAATTAAATAAAAATATTCAACAAAAAAACGAAAAAATCGGCGGCAAAAAGTGGCAATACGAAAGTCTCAAGGAGACCCGCCGATCAGCTTCGGTGTTCTTATGGGAACCGGGCCTTCATCCGACGCTCCCTGCCGCGCAATTCGACAGATTAGTGGGTTCGTATTGGGCTGGCCCACCCGAAGTGCGCGCGGTTTCTGTGGTACAGTGAGAGTCCAGATTCAGAGGCCTTACCTCAGAGGGGTCACATTGGGTATTTGAACCCGCGACCCCGAGTGCCGAGTCTAGTCAACTCCTCTACCCTGACCGCTCAGCCACCGAACCAGCTTGTCGGCGGCGATGTCGCAACTCCTCTTGAGCTGCCGTTCGAGAAATCTGGTCCCGAAAAAATGGTACTTTGAGCGGTCTCGAACCCGGGACCTGCTGCTTCCCACATCATGCTCTTAACCACTGAGCCACCGGGACGCCATGGCACCCGCCCTGCCTGCGCTGGTACTCAATCTTCTCTGGATATACCTCCCCAAGCAATTGGTCGCCGAAAAAATTGTGTATACTACCGGTCCCGAACCCGGGACCTGCTGCTTCCCACATCATGCTCTCAGCCACTGAGCCACCGGGGCACCATGGCACCGGCCCTGCCTGCGCTGGTACTCAATCTTCTCTGGATATACCTCCCCGAGCAATTGGTCGCCGAAAAAATTGAGTATACTCCCGGTCCCGAACCCGGGACCTGCCGCTTCCCACATCATGCTCTTAACCGCTGAGCCACCGGGACGCCACGGCACCCGCCTTGCCAGCGCTGGTACTCAATCCTCTCCGAATAAACCTCGTCAAGAAGTCGGTTGCCTCTGCCGAAAAATATGGTCATGGTACTAGTCTCGAACCCGAGACCTGCCAGTCAGGAACGCAGCACTCTAACCACAGCGCTACTTGGTTGCTACGCACAGCGCTCACCCTATCGCCGAAGTTATTATTTGTCCAGCATCAAGCAAGATGGGTGGCTATTGAAGTTTGGCGCTAGGTCAGTGGCGTGCATAGCAACCTGGTAGCGCCGTGGTTAGAGTGCTGCGTTCCTGACTGGCAGGTCTCGGGTTCGAGGCTAGTGCCATGAGCATATTTTTCGGCAGAGGCAACCGACTTCTTGACGAGGTCTATCCAGAGAGGAATAAGTACCAGCGCTGGCAAGGCGGGTGCCATGGCGCCCCGGTGGCTCAGTGGTTAAGAGCACGATGTGGGAAGCGGCAGGTCCCGGGTTCGGGACCGGTAGTATACACAATTTTTTCGGCGACCAATTGCTTGGGGAGGTATATCCAGAGAAGATTGAGTACCAGCGCAGGCAAGGCGGGTGCCATGGCGTCCCGGTGGCTCAGCGCTTACGAGCACGTTGTGGGAAGCAGCAGGTCCCGGGTTCGGGACCGGTAGTATACACAATTTTTTCGGCGACCAATTGCTTGGGGAGGTATATCCAGAGAAGATTGAGTACCAGCGCAGGCAGGGCGGGTGCCATGGCGTCCCGGTGGCTCAGTGGTTAAGAGCATGATGTGGGAAGCAGCAGGTCCCGGGTTCGAGACCGCTCAAAGTACCATTTTTTCGGGACCAGATTTCTCGAACGGCAGCTCAAGAGGAGTTGCGACATCGCCGCCGACAAGCTGGTTCGGTGGCTGAGCGGTCAGGGTAGAGGAGTTGACTAGACTCGGCACTCGGGGTCGCGGGTTCAAATACCCAATGTGACCCCTCTGAGGTAAGGCCTCTGAATCTGGACTCTCACTGTACCACAGAAACCGCGCGCACTTCGGGTGGGCCAGCCCAATACGAACCCACTAATCTGTCGAATTGCGCGGCAGGGAGCGTCGGATGAAGGCCCGGTTCCCATAAGAACACCGAAGCTGATCGGCGGGTCTCCTTGAGACTTTCGTATTGCCACTTTTTGCCGCCGATTTTTTCGTTTTTTTGTTGAATATTTTTATTTAATTTTTTATTAGGTAGGCGAACTATAGGTAGGCGAAAAATGGCAATATTTTATTGAATATTTTTATTCAATATTTTTATTAGGTAGGCGAAATATAGGTAGGCTAAATAGACAGGTAGGCGAACATTTAGGTAGGAGAAATGATATAGACTCCGTCCCGCTGGAATGCACAAATATTTCCTCGTCAAAAAAAAAAAAGGGCGGGAAATTTGGCCGCGTTGGGCCGCAGCCAGAATCCGGAGGCGGTGCTGTTTCGGTCCGCGCTGCCACTGCCACGCCACTGCCTCGCTATCGCGGAGCTTGACAGCGACGACGGCGACCTCTGTTCGCGAAGAGTGCGCAGCCGGGCCTGCCGCCCTGCCGGGCCGGGCCATCTGACTGCTTCATCTGGCGGCCGCGCCGAGCTGACTCCGAGAGTCGCTTTCGTCGCTCTGTCCCGCTCGCACCTACACGGGACGTCCCGTGAGCGCGAGAGAGACAGAGCGACGAAAGCGACTCTCGGAATCAGTCTGCTGGCTGCGCGGACATTAAGCTGCTTATCTCAAAGGCATGAAAAGGGGAGTGGAAAGAGCGTCCCGGAGGAAGGAGCGAGAGAGAGAGAGAAGAGAGGCAGAGTGAGGGAGAGAGAGGGGCGGCTGCTGTCCTCAACACACTTTGCACATCCACTCCACGCATAACTCAGCCGGGCTGCGACACCTGTACGCACATTAGTGCAGTAATGTAACGCTCGCTAATACGGCCCAGGGATATCTCGACGACGCCACGCCACGCCACACACGCCACGCGGAGAGTGAAATACGGTCAAAGTTCCACGGCAGTAAAGCGGTTTGTTAGCAGCGCTGCCAAAGGTGAGAAAAACACGGAATAAAAAAAAAATAATAAAAAAGTCTGCGTTGTCCCCCGTGCCAAAGGTGCCAAAGTTGGCGAGCCGCGTCGAGGAGTTCCGCGACCCCTCCCCATTCAGATCGAAGGGAAGGGAAGGGAAGGACGCCTTGCCTTCGCCCTTCGACGCCACGACCGCCGAGTTCAATGTGCCGCAATTAAACGACGATCGAGCGCCGCATTTTTCATAAAGTGAACTTGACTCGCGCCGTGCGTCACCATGTTGTTGTTGTCGTCTCGTCGCGCTCCTTCCCATCGCACACGCGGATCACCAGTGACGCATGCCCACTGCAAATGAGAGCAATTAGTCCGGAAAGGCGCGCGATATGTCCGCCGTGCGAAATCCGGGCGGAGCGGCGAGGCGGCAGACAGCGCTCCGTCACCGCGCGGCTTGCCCGGCCCGCTTTTGGAAGCAAGGCCCTGGCGCCGCGGCGCGCCGGCCCCGCTATCCGTCTGGCTCTGTCTCGGCTTTGCTTACTCGCGGGACGCATGACGGATCCCGACACACTGCCGCCGCGGGGCCCGGGTTCAAATACTGTCGGGGGCTGATTAAAAAGAGAAAAATGTCAGCGCGGGAAAAAACCCACGTCAGTGGCGCTGCGGCCTCGGTAAGTCAAGTGCCTGTTCGTGGCCGGCAGTGGTGGCTGTCGCACTCGTGGGGCGTGAGGGTGCGAGAGAGACGGAAGAGCGTGCTCCGAATCAGCCTCCAGGGCCTCGTGCCGCCGTGCCGTCCTCTCGGATGATAACTAGGGCCAAGCAGCCAATGTCACCCGATTCCGGACTCGCGTTTCAAGGACCTGATCAAAAGATTCGGCAGGGCGGAAGGAAGGAGGACGGGAAGCTTCGCTAGCGAGGATCAAAAGGTGCCGTAGATTAACTCCTGCACGCCCTTTTCTTTGCTAAACGCGGCGACTCTTGGCGCTAGGGCACCGCTAGGGCACTGCGTCGCGCTGCTCTTGGAAGCGCGCTGGGGAAGCGAAGCCCTTCCTTGCCTTCTCTCTGCTCTCCGCGACACGATGCATCATAAAAAGGGATGCGGACTATCTTCCCCTTCCTTCCAGATAAACAATGCACCGCGCGTCCCTCATGAAAAACTGCGCGGACCCTGTCGCCACGCGCCCCGCCGCGATAAGCGGCAGAGAGAGAGAGAGAGAGAGAGAGAGAGAGAGAGAGAGAGAGAGAGAGAGAGAGAGAGAGAGAGAGAGAGAGAGAGAGAGAGGCACACAAGGTGCGGGCGGTGTCACTCACACACAGCGTCGCAACGCCCTGACCCAGGGCCTCAAGCACAGCGAGAAAAAAGTCAGAGATAAAATGGGAATAAAAAGAAATCGGGTGGGTCTGTCTGTCTGCCTGTCTGCCTGTCTGTCTGTCCGTCCGTGTCGACCCTGTGACGGCTGATTGGGGCCGCTGTCTGCTGCTTTCCCCTTACAGAAATGGATTTGTGGAAGGTGGTCGATAAGTGGTACTGCGGACCACTTTTTCGCCCCTTTTCATACCCCTTTTGTTCAAAATCACCCACTGCGACCCTCTTCGTTCATTTGAACCCCTTCGTGACCCCGTTTTCTCCTCTCAAAGAGACGAGGGGCCCTTTTCAGTACCCCCTTTTTGCTGCTCAAGCTCAGGGAGTCCTCCAACGGACGTGGACCCCTTTTCTTCACGCGAAGGGGGTCCAAAAAGGGGTGCCTTTGACGCGATGCAGAACGGCGCAGGTGATGACTCTCCATGCACGCCACCAAGTTGCTATTCAGAGGAGTGACGGTCACGATGTCGCGGCTTTCCAAGTCCTGCAAAGTCCTGGTTTCTATGAGAGGATGGCGTTCTATAATTAGAATCTGGTTCTAGCCTCAGGTCTATCGTAAACTTTCATATTCGCGCGAATTATTGTTTCTGTAACTGGAGAAAGAAACCGCGGACCTGGACCTGGTGAAAGGAAGGGGGGGGGGGCGCGATGTCGCAATACTCTTCTTTTTTCGTTTTCGGATACGCGCCCGGCAAGGAAAACAAGCCTGGCGTTCTAAGTCCAGACCTGTAGAAGCATATGGGCGGCGCGCGGAACCTCTGACAGGAGAAGCGCTATGGCTCAGGTGTAAAGTGGAGGCCTCATAACAGAAAGGTCCGAGGATCGAATCCCGACTGCAGCGTCGCTTCGCCTACGCGGAGCATGCCCCGCACACACTTTTGGCACTTTCTTCGGAACCCACCTCAGACCCTCTTTTGGACCCCTTTCTCGCGGTTAAAAGGGTGTCTGCGGCTAGACACCTTTTAGTGGTGCATCTAGGAGGTACCGTGAGAACCCCTTTTTTGACACACTTTATCACCCACTTTTAGCACCCAACAACGACGTGATCCATTTCTGTAAGGGTCGTAGTACCTGGCGCTGGACTTTTATTTGACTTGAGCGGGTCTCCCTACAACAAACACACACGCACGCTGCGCACGCTCACAGTCACAGCCGGCCGCGTCCCGCCGCGTCCACTCACGGATGCCCGCGGCGCGGCGGCGCGGCGCACGGCTGTGACGATATTTACTTGGGAGTTTGTTCGCGACCACGCCGCGCCACGCCGATCGTCCGAAAGGCCGTGGCACGTCGCGGCGTGCTCGCCGAAAACGCTGACCCCCCCACCCTCCCACTCCACCGCCCCGCCCCAAACGTCCCGAACCGCCAAACACTCCGAACGGGGCTGGTGCCGCTAGTTGGAGGTCAGAATAAGCAGTCACAGAGGAGCCCCCGTCGGCCGAGGCCAAACTTAGCGTGCCTGCTTCCAGGGCGCGCGGCCCGGCCACCGAGCTCGCACATTCGACGGGCTGCTCTGCGCCGCTCTGGGGGCACACCACAGCTCCGCCCTCCCTAAAAAGGCCCCGCGGTGCGCGGGTTCGAGTCCCGGCGGGGCCCAAGTTGAGGAGTTGGACGCAAACCTTGACGACCTCGACGCGTGTCGGACTGGATCGGCGCGTGTGAATTCAATCCCATCTACGCCAAGCAGAGCGCCAAGCACTCCGACCGGCCGCGCCACTGCCGAATGGCGATCAAGACCAACTTTCCAAGTTTAACTTTTTGGGGTGTTCCTCTCCCTCTGCAAGCCGTGCATCTTGAATGCAGTTACGCAAGTCACGTGTCACGCGCTGCCGGAAGTTGGGCCACGCCGCTGGAACACGACGCACAGTGGGCCAGAAGACCGGTGGAGGTGGACAAAACTCTAGACGCGGTTTGAGCTCCAGAGTCGCTGAACAGGACTCGAACCGAACGTTTGACCCCACCAGTGGATTCCTCGTTCGGAGAGCAATCCATTGGTGGGGTCACACGTTTGGTTCGAGTCCCATTTAACGACGCTGGGGCTCAAAACGCGTCTAGAGTTTCGGCCGCCTCCACCGGTCTTCTGGCCCACTGTGCGGCGGTGTCGTCGCGCCGCACTCGCCTCGCCCCACGGCATTAAACGCGGAGCAATGAAACGAAAGCCGGCGGCGATCGCGACACGGCGCGCACAGTGCAGTGGGCACAGTGCGCACACTGCGAGTCGTAAAACGAGAAGTGGGTCGGAATCCCGCACGTGTAACTCATTACGCAAATCCGAGCAAGGTTACGGTTTACGAGACGGAGGGGGAGAAAAAGGGTCGGGGAAGGGAGAGGAGGGGGTCACTTTGATTGGCCGAGGGAGAGCGCGGCAGTAAAACAGCGCGCCTTGTACTTTTATGACGGACTGTACACATGCGCGAACCGTTTGCCAGACTCGTCTGATCAGCGCCGCGCTGAGTGTATTAGGGCGAGAGGGAGGGTGGCGTTCTGCCGGGGCGGAGGCACGGCCTGTCTCTCTGCCGTTGCGTGTCAGAACACTCCTCGTCCCTCCAGCGCGGAGAGCGGCCCGCAGAAACATTTTCCATTTTCCAGTGTGGGCGCCAGGCTCGTCTTACAGTGGAGGGGGCCGGTCAGCAGCGCCGTAACTATTCTGCAAGAGGCCCGCTGGCGCGGCTGGCGCGGCTAGCGCTGCTCGTTACAGGTCGCTGCTAATTGGGTGCTGTCGCCCTGTCTCTCTCGCACTCGCGTGGCGTCCCTTTGAGGTGCGAGAGAGACAAGGCGAACCGGCATCCTTTCCGGAAAGCTCGGCTGCACTCGACCGCCACCGACATTCCGTTCGTCACGTGCTGCCCTCCTCCTCCCCCTCCTCCCCCTCCTCCTTCTTCTTCTTCTTCTTCTTCTTCTTCTTCTTCTTCTTCTTCTTCTTCTTCTTCTTCTTCTTCTTCTTCTTCTTCTTCTTCTTCTTCTTCTTCTTCTTCTTCGCGGTCCGGATGACTGCGGCCAGCAAGCACAGCGTGCATCGACCGTGGGACGGCCGGCCGGCTGACCCTTGCTGACCCCACACCTGCCCCGCTCTGCCCGGCCCGGCCCGGACGCCACCTGTGCCACTGCCAGGGCCGCCAGGGCCGCCGCCGCCGACTGCGAGACCGCATAAAAGGCCGACTAATCTGAAATTGTGGGGCCGGCCCCGCTATGGCGTATCTCCCGAGGGGAGGGGAGGGGGTGTGTCCGCCGCCGGGCAGAGGCCCCCGCCAGTAGAGGCCGCGGTGACGGACGTTATCGGCAGTCACATCGCGGGGGCCGAAGAAGCGGCCCCGGCATAACAGTGACTCGGCGCTGTAATTTGGCCTAAGACGCGCGTGCGTGCGTGCGTGTGTGTGTGCGTGTTGACAGGCTTGACATCGCTCTTTCGGAAATTCATGCAGAGGTCAGCGGCCACGTCTATGGTGGTAGTAGTAGTAGCTTCCAGCTCCCTCCCCCCTTTTTTTCGCTTTCACGTACACACACTGGCGCTGCTCCCTCTCTCTTTCTCTCTCTCTCTCTCTCTCGCCCGCAGCGAGCGGCAAGTCGAATGCGTCGCATACATTGGCGGGCAGCCAGCAGCACGCCGGCCGATACCGCTCGATACCTAAACAGATTGGCGCTGTGGGGGCGCGATAACGGGACGCCAACCTGGCCGCCCCGCCCCGCCCCGCCCCGCCCCGCCCCGCGACCACGCAGACCACGACACACAAGAAGGCCTCGGCGTGCACCTCGAGCACGCTTTTTACGGTGTGGGCGTTGCCGCGCCGCCTCGCCGCCAAACTCGCTTTCCTTCGCGCGGAGGAAATGCAGGAAATAGCTCCACGCCCGCGCGCGTCTAGACCGGATTCAGTTGCCCTCAAATTTGCCTCGCGCATAACAACCGTTTTTCCCTTGCGCCAGCGAGAGAGGGCGAGAGCGAGAGAGAGAGAGAGAGAGAGAGAGAGAGAGAGAGAGAGAGAGAGAGAGAGAGAGAGAGAGAGAGAGAGAGAGAGAGAGAGAGAGGCCGCGGCGGTGGCGATGATCCCCGTCACGCTCCCCGACGGCACGTCGCCGAAGTCACCCTCGCCCTAATGTGATTTCCACCCAGTGAACCCGGTGACCTCCGCAGCCTGCCTGCCTGCCTGCCTGCGCACCCCAGAGCAGACTCTTGCCTCCATTTTCTTCCAATCGTCCGTCATTCCCCCAATATTCCGTCACTTGCCTCCTCACCTCGCCATCCGTCACGGCCACGGCCCCTCGCCGAGCCCTCCGCCAGCCCCAGCCCGCCCCGTGCGCCCCCTCGGCCCGCCCGAACGTCCACCTGACGCGTTGTCTGTGTGCGCCTGCACGTCCACGCACTTGAGGCACGGAGGAAGAAAAAAAACTTGCAGCAGCACCGCGCGCTTCACTCACATTCCTCGAAGAAAAAACCGGACAAAAAAGAAACAACAGAACTGACTTTCGATTTTCTGGCTCTTATTTTGGCGACCTAAACGACGACGCGAGCGCGCCAAGACGCGGCGTATTATGAAATCCTTTCGGGGCAAGCGGCGCGGCAGGGAGAATCCTTGGCCTCTTGAACCGAAGCTGTTCTGAATCAGGCACACATTCACGCACTCACACAGACACAGTCACGCACAAGGAGGGCGCGCCGATCCCGGCCAACCCCCCAGAACGCCCCAGAAAGTATGAGGAGCTCAAAGGGGCCAGAAAGAGAGGGGGTGACGCAACGACGGGGGCGCAGAGACGGGTCGCTGTCACGACGCAGTCACGGAGTGAGACGGACAAACAGATGGATAGATGGATGCCTTCTCCGCTCTCCTTCCCGCACACCGCACCCTCGCTGCCGCTAGCGGCGCTGGCCAGCCGGGGTGAGCTTCCTGCTCCTCGCTGGCTGCTTTGAGGAGCACGGCACTATCCATCCACTCAATGGCGCACGCACGGGCACGCACACACGCACACACACACACACACACGCGCGCGCAGGAACGCACGAGGGGCCCCGCTCTGCTCCGCCCTGCCCAGAGGCCGGTGCGGACCAAGGCTTTCCCTCGCCCCACGCAGACGGCGCAGGACGTCAAGCGGCAGCAACTCGCTTATTGAAATGGATTCCTCTCTCTCTCTCTCTCTCTCTCTCTCTCTCTCTCTCTCTCTCTCTCTCTCTCTCTCTCTCTCTCTCTCTCTCTCTCTCTCTCTCTCTCTCTCTCTCTCTCTCTCGCTTATCCACCTGCACGACGCACGGTGCAATGCTCCGCGGCGCGGGCAGCGAGGGAGCGCAGAGAAGTAATGGACGAGGTGTACAGTGCAGGCGAGGAAAGGGCGAGGCGAGGCGGGGGCCGGCACTGCCACGGCCAAATCCCCACGCCGCGACGCCACCGGCCGTCTTGGGAAGCCGAGCGGCACCAAATTATTATTACACTCACACTCGCACACGCACACACACACACACACACACACACACACACACAGACACGGAGGAGCGTTGACCTGCACGCCGCGCACGCGCTGCGTCGTTTTTCCGCGTGACGTCGGTGACACTGTCCGGCAGGCAATCGTCCGTCATCGCCGTCGCCTCATTATTTCGGGTCGTCGGGGTAATTATTTTTCCTCCCCTCCTCCTTCTTCCTCTCCTCCTCCTTCTCTTCCTCCTCCTCATCCTCCCCCGCAAGTCGTCCGGGGGGGGGGGGGGCAAGGCGGGGGTCGGTCGGCGAGCCGCCATAACCCTATTAATGCCTTCGGCCCGCGTCTACAAGGAAATGGACTTTGTCGCCCTCCGCGTCGTCGGCCGGCCGGCCCGGCGGACAGGCAACGCACGGCGTCAGCACGCTTTATTCATCCGCTGTTTTTTCGTGTCCGTCCGTCCGTCCGTTCGGCCAGTCCACTCGCCGGTGGCGTGACGCGACGCAAAGCTCTCGGGAGACTGGCCCGGCAACACAATTAATTTCAATGACCGCACAAAAAGGGAATGCAGGAGGATAAAGATGGCAAAGTTTCGGCTGCCGTGCCGTGGAGGACGTGGCGGAAGTGCGACTAACGGAATGAATGTCGCCCCAATTTGTCTAATTCATGCCGCGTGCGCCGGGCGGGGAGTGGAGGCCAAGATCAGGGAAACGACCCCAGTGTGGCGCAGCGGCAGGCAAACTGCTGGACGAAAAAATATTGAAAAAATGAGCGGAGTACCGCAGCGGCTTGTGCTGAGGTCAGCGACACTGATTTTTCTGCGGGGCTTCGCTCTGCTGGGCCGGCTGGGCCGGCGGGGCCCCGGGCGGCGACGGGCCAAACGGGGTCACCCCACCGCTTGACCGGCGACCAGCACACTACGCATCCTTGAGGAGGCCGGCCGAACCGAACTCCGCCTTGGCGGACCGAGCGAACGGGCCGAGTAGCTGCCGCCTCTTGTTTAATGGATCGGGACCGAGGCAAGTCGAGTGTAGGCCCGCAAACACGCCGCCCTGCCCGCGCCTGCCCGCGTCCCCCGGGGAAGGGGGGGGGGGGTCGTGTGGCCCCGGCAGCGCTGGACTAATTAGAGAACAGAGGTTCGGCAGGGCATGGCGGGGCGTGGCGGGGCCGGGCGGGGTGAACCTGGCAACGACGCGAATCGCGGGGAGGACACAAACAAGGCCGTGTCCGACATGGAAATCGCGCCACGCGGCGCCAGGTGCCCCATACACTGTTTTGTTACGTTTTTCGTCGAAATAAATAAGAACGGTTCAAACAGTTTTCCCTCGAAGAGGGCCTCAGGTGATCACCTGTTTTCAAGCCCATTTCTTTTCGGGCGTCGGTCGACTGGACTTGTTGTTCTTGTTGCCACAATCTCTACGCGCCCGCAAAAACAAAAACAAACCAAAACCAACAAAAAGCAAACAAACCTGGCCTGAAAAGCAGAGGGCGTTTCCAGCGAGTGTGAACACACTGTAGGTTCCTTCGGCGATGAACCGATGATTAAAGGGAGACACGCCGCCAAGGCCGCCGGCGGGGCGAGACGCGTTCGTCTCGGCGAGGGTTTATTTCGCGTGAACGGGGCGACCACAGCGCACTTGCTCCATTGGGCCCTCCCCCTCACTCTCCAGCATCTCATCTCAATTAATCTCAACAAACCCTCACCTCACTAACCCTTTCACGGCCCGTGCAAAACGCCGAAGGGGCGTGGCGGGGCGGGGCGTGGCGGGGCGGGGCGTGGCGGGGCGTGGCGTGGCGGGGCGGGGTGGGTAAGGAGGCTTAGACTGAGCCGCGCGCTGAGCCGCAGGGGCGAGAGACGAGGGCCGCCCCGCCACGCCCCGCCAGCCGGTCGCCGCTCCTCGAACACCTCTCTATTTCCCGCTTCTGTTTGACGAATAGAATTCTACAAGTCAATTACAGTTGATCCGCCCCTCCCGGCGGCCGTCGGCCCTCCGAGGCGGCGCCCTGCAGGGCCTCCTCGGTGGCAGCGCGGCGGCAGCGCGGCGGCGCACTCGAAAACACGCCAACACGGCCAAACTTTTAAACAGCGTTACGTGTCAGGCCGGACGGCCTGCAGAAGGCCGAGCCGGCCGCGGCCGAGGCCTGGCCGAGGCCGTCCCCGGGGACCAGTCCCTCCGCGGGGGAGCGAGGAGAGAGAGGGGGGGGGGGGGTCATCCGGCCTCGGCGCGGCCGCGGCACGGCCACTGCGGCGTAATGCGACCGGCATATGTTTTCGTCAAGTCCCCCGCCCGCACCTGGACCCCGTGCGCTATCTCTGCGGTCGGCGCGTGTGCGCGCACAGGAGCGGAAAAGAGGGGGAAAGAGACAGAGAGAAAAGAGGAGAAGAGAAGAGGAGGGGACCTCATGATAAGCCTAAATGATGCGCCTGCCCGAGTCAAACAGAAGTAACGGCGGCTGCAATCGATTTACGGGCAGTGCGCGAAAATGAAATAGAAAAGTGAGCGTGTGTGAGTGCGAGCTCGCGTCTGTGCGCGAGGCCGGGCGAGGCAGTGCGCCTGCGGAACGAGGGGTAGGCAACCCGCAGACACGCGTGTGTTCGTGTGGCCTATGCGTCAGGCGCTCTAGGAAGGGAACGGCCAGGCCGCATCACCGTACGGTAATTTGTGTTGGTGTGTGTCTGCCCTTCCCCCTTCCCCCCTCCTCCTCTTGTCCCTCCAAGCATGCTGTCCTGGAAGTGCAGCCAAGGATACACACACTCCCTTTGCGCTTGTGCCCTACCCAAAGTGCACCCCGTCTTGTCCTCAAATCCACTCACCCCCTCCCCGCCCAAGACAAACCACCCGCAGTGCAGCGCGACCAACTCGTTGCCCCCCCCCCCCCCCCCCCCCCCACCCAGCCTGCAGCCCACGGCACTCAGCGTGCGCCATGCAAAAACAAAGCTCTCTTGCATCGTCTGCCATCCATTCTCATCAGGAAGTCCGAGAGGAGACACAGCGAGGCCGAGCAAGCAATGCGAGCGATGCACAGCATGCGAAGCCACCTAGCGAACCCACTGCACGGCCTTGCGCGAGGCCGCCAGAAGACTGTCTGCCAGTCAAATGCACTGGAAAAAGGAGAGAGAAAAAAAAGACTTGACCGATTTTTTTTCTTCCTCTTTTTTCTTTGCTCCAAAGTCCAAAGGCTTTGTGTTGTTTTTGTCTCTTCTTGCGGCCGCGGACTTTTCTGCTTTTAATACTGCCATTGTGCACCTCATCTAACCCTTTCAGCCGCGCTGCCGCCCCCGCCGCCCCCGCCGCCCCGCCGCCCCGCCGCCCCCGCCGCCCCGCCGCCCCCGCCGCCCCCGCCGCCCCGCCGCCCCCGCCGCGCGGCTCCGTCTTGTCGCGCGCTATCTTTCAGCCGCATTGTTTCTCGTCATTTCCCGCCGGCCCAACTTTGCGGGCCATTCTAATGGCACACCTATTGCGCCCAAATGGGGTGGGAGACTGCCAAAGCACCTATCACCACCAAGTTTCTGCGTAGTCACGGTTAAACTCTCCCCTGATGGAACCTCTTTTTTCCTAACTGTCGGCGGGAACGGAGCGGGACGCCGCGGCGGCGGCGACGACGTCTGGCAGGAAGGAATCGCTCCCATCCCAACTTGCCACCACCGTGTAACAGTTATTCTCCGCCATCAAATTCCCACCGCTTCCCTCCGGCCTCGTCTTCGTTTTTCTCTCAAGTGTGTGAGAGTCTGTGTGTGTGTGTGTGGTCGGGTGACCCATTTAAAGAACCCACGTCTCCTTTCTCCCAACATAGCGCTAAACTCTGGCCCACTTCTCTCCCCCCGCAAGCACACAGAGACCACACACACGCGCGCACACACACACACACACACAAACACTAGCAAAGCCGGGGTTGTTGGATCGGAAATTTTATGCAGCGGCAGAGTCGGGCGGACTGACCCTGTTGCCACTAATGGGCTCGCATGCCCCTTTGGGCCCCGAAGCCCTTCGGGCCGCACTCCACGACGACCACCCTCTCGAGATAAAAGTGCGCGGGGGCGGGGCGGGGCGGGGCGGCGGGCACGCGTGGAAGAGCACTTAGCACCGTGTAATTCATTATCGGTTCGTGGAAGCTGCCAAGGCCACCGGCAGTGAACTCGCCCGCCCCGCGGCCCCGCAGCCCCGCAGGGACGCGTATAATCTACGCGGCAGGGCGATGCCACGCTGTTCCCTTTTGCGCGCCAAAATTGCAGAGGGGATGAAAAATTTAACCGGCGTCACGGCGGCCGTGTGCGACGCAGTCTGGGCCGGGGGAGGTCTGGTGCGGTGCGTATGGGTCTCGCGCATCGGGCTCAGCAGGGCAGGCGGCAGGACGCGGCAGGGCCAGGACGCGGCAGGGCCAGGACGCGGCAGGGCCAGGACACGGCAGGGCCAGGACACGGCAGGGCCAGGACGCGCCAGGGCCAGGACGCGGCAGGGCCAGGACGCGGCAGGGCCAGGACGCGGCAGGGCCAGGACACGGCAGGGCCAGGACACGGCAGGGCCAGGACGCGGCAGGGCCAGGACACGGCAGGGCCAGGACACGGCAGGGCCAGGACACGGCAGGGCCAGGACACGGCAGGGCCAGGACACGGCAGGGCCAGGACGCGGCAGGGCCAGGACACGGCAGGGCCAGGACACGGCAGGGCCAGGACGCGGCAGGGCCAGGACACGGCAGGGCCAGGACACGGCAGGGCCAGGACACGGCAGGGCCAGGACACGGCAGGGCCAGGACACGGCAGGGCCAGGACACGGCAGGGCCAGGACGCGGCAGGGCCAGGACACGGCAGGGCCAGGACGCGGCAGGGCCAGGACACGGCAGGGCCAGGACACGGCAGGGCCAGGACACGGCAGGGCCAGGACACGGCAGGGCCAGGACACGGCAGGGCTAGGCAGGACGCGCGGCTCTCTGAGCAAAAGCCCGGGAGCCGACGGGCTGGCTGGGCTACACAGGGCTACCAACCGCAGACATAAAGGAATAATGGAATATCGCCGAGTTAATGAAGAGCGCCCTCAAAGGACGATGAGGGTTAAGGGCTGATGAAGGCGACCGCCCAAAGGGCCAAAGAAAATAGGTGAAAATGCGAGTTTCCAAGGGAGGCAGCGCGCCGCGCGGCCGGTGGTTAGACGCGCAGCAGAGAAAAAAGAGCCCGGCTTTCTCTGCTAATTCGAATTTCCCGCTTTCCCGCGACCTAGTGGCGCCGCCATCACCTTGAGAGGAAAGTTGCTCCAGGTGGATCCAAGTTGGCGGCGCGCATTCTTTGAGGGAGGCAAGCCCCGCGGGTGAGCTGCCCCGCACTAAGTACCCCTTGGCCTCGCCTTGGCCGCGGAATAACAGAGAAAGTCATAGTTACCGACCAGGAAAAGTGCCATTGCAGGCATTGACGACGCCGTCGAGTGCACGGCGCGGAAACCCAGAAAAACCCACCTGAAAAAGAAAAAGAGAGGTTAGAAAAAGACGTCTGGTGAACTGGCGGCGTCGACCACGACAGCTAGAAAATACACGCGCTTACAAAGGCAAATAATTAGCACTGGGGGTGTGCGTTTCGAAACCAGCCGCCAAAAGGGCCGGGCCGAGCCGGCCGGGCAGTGAAAGTCACTGCCAGACAAGAACTTGCACAATTTCCCAAACCGTTTCAACTTTCTTCAGCGGGACGCCAAGGAAGGCGGCGGGGCGCGGCGCGTGTTTAGGGGCGAGAGTCCACGCGGGTTAACTTTTACTGTTGTCCTGCGGTATGAAGCCGGACATCGCAGCCAGCCGGAGAAAAATTGGACCCGGAACGAAAAACTGAGAAGGGGGGTAGAGAAGAGAAAACAAGGAGCAAAGTAAAGAAGGGAAGGAGAGGGCCCCACAGGAAGGGATAATTTATCCGAGGCTCGCTTTTGTTCAGGAGAAGCTTTAGTTTCGACGACCGCTCCGAATATCGCCGCAGTTTCGCGGTCGTTGGGAAGGAAGCGCCATTCGAGCGAGCCCTGCCTCGCCAGGATTTCGGGGATCCATATCCTGGGGACCGCTGCAAGTTGTAAAGGTTATGCATGGAATAACGAAAGTCGCAAAATGGAATCGTGAAGCCAGGTCACTCAGTGAGTTTGCAACTACTCTCGCCAGCTATGTGATGCAGGACCGGTAAATAAATATAAGTCTGACGTTCGTTGCCGGCAAAGGACGCCTTGCCTTCCCGGCGAGCTTAACGACGCTCCCCGAGGTACCCGAACCAGAGGTACCCGAGTTACATTATCGTCTGCCCCGCCTCCTCCCCTTCCCCGTCTACAGACTCCGTCGTTTACCCCTGAGGCACCAACCTCCTTTCCGCTCAGAACGTACACCAGAAAGAAAAAGCAGCGCGCGCCGAGAAGAAAGACTTCGATAAAAGCACAGCGAGATAGGAATTTGAGGCGAGTTCAGGGCGGCTTCCTTGGCAGTGTGTAAGGACGCAGCCACCATTGTCTGTTTAAAACAAGATTATCTCATTCATTGCGGGGAGCGGGAAGCAGTCTGAGGTAAGCCAATGGGGAAGACTTCACGCGCCAACAGCTCTCTCCGAAACAAAACAAATTGTAGCAGTTTCCCTTTAAAAATGATAATAAAGAAAGCCGGCCTTGGTAGTCTTGTGAATGGAAGGGGAATTTGCGATGCAAAACTCTGCAATATTTACTACTCAAGTAGGATGTCGTATGTATACCGAGGGGAATCGGATGTTTTTTTTGCTCCTCCCCCAGCATTACCATATTGAATGGTCGTGCTAACTGCGAGGAACTCCAGGTGAATCTACTTGGAGGCAGTTGCCTCGGCCAGACCCGGGGCCGTCCGGAAACCAACAAACGCAGCAGCGGCCTGTTTGTACATAGTTTCGGTCCTAACTAAGCATTAATTAAAGAAAGCTGCGAACTTGTAGAAGCAAATTATTCATCGCGAGGAGGAAGAGAAAGGGACGCAAACGGAGGATCAAGAACGAAGAGGAATACAAAATGACTGGAGATGAAACGGAGGCTCTTCTGCAAAAGGGCCTCAAAGGGCTGACGACGAAAGGGCTGGTGCAGCCGAGGGGCGACAAAGTCCCTTCTAAAAAAAGGTCAGTTTTTGAATGGGCTCAACGGAGGAGATATTTCTTCCTCGGTAGACTTAAAGACGCAAACGAAAAGCTGGAGCCATCTTTGGGCTATTCGCTATCTTCAGAGAACAATGTCAGCAATAACCGTATCCGCCGCGTCGGGTCAGGCCGGGCTGGGCTGCACAGCACCGCAGCGGGTAGCTCTGAGTGTCCTTAATTTATCCGCGCCGCGAATTTCTTCGCATAAGTGGCCGGCCGAGGAAGTAGTGGAGGGGGGTCCCCGTTCCCCAATGCCCCTAGGGGGAGGGGGACAGGGGGAACGCCTGGGTGTAATACAATTACGGAGTTGGTCCAGCGGCCTGCAGACGGCGCGCGGCTCGACACGGCCCGGTCATTGTTGCCGGTCCAACAATGGTCATGTCAGATACGGTGGCCGCCTGCTGATAAGTGTGGCCGCCTGGCCACTCTAGGCGCGGCCCCCGCAGCCCCAAGCTTGCTTGGCTGCCAGCCTCGGCGGGGCGGCGGCGGTTAGGAACAGATGGGCGCCCTTTATGGCCGGGGCAAGACACGCTGCTCCTTGAGTTTGTTGAAACTGGTCTCAAGTGCTTGGATTACCGGACGCGCTGCGGCCTTGCCCTACCCCGGCTCGCCCCACCCCGCTAGCCCTCTATCTCCATTTTATGGTCATTTGAAAGTCCTCCGCCGCAGGGGATCATGTTTAGCGCCGGCCCGGACCACCCCCCGCATCGGGAACACGTTCGCCTGCAACTACAGACCGGGCTCACCAAATCAGCGGTGCAACAAGCCACCACTGTTTCCCAATCCGGCCCGGGGACTGCGCTGCCAACGTGACCCGGTTCCCCTACCTGAGCCTGGGCCTGAGCCCCGGCCTGGGCTATGACCAATATTTCTCCGGATCAGACGTGTGGCGGACGCGCGCGAATTCTGCCTACCGCCTTGCCGAGCCACGCCGCGAACGCCGCGAACGCCGCGAACGCCAGAGACACCGCCCTCAATAAATCTGCTGTCAGCGGGGAACACCGCACGCCCGCCTTGTAGGAAGAAACGAACGGATGGAAAAATGGCCCCGAGCAAAGCAGGGTGGGGCGTGACCCCCTCGGGGGATCGGGGCGTGGGCGGGGGGCGCGCCGGACGCCAAGTCATGTCTAGAGGCTGTTGGCGTCCCCTTCCTGGGACGGATATAAGGATACGCCAGGAGCGGTATCTTGATTCTACACTGCCACACATTTTCGTCCGCAAAGCGAATTTCGATTTTTTGGTTCCTCGCGGCGCCGAAACCCAACTCTGTCTGAGAGTCTGCCTCGACCTATCCCCGCCGGCACGGCGCCACGGCGCTCGCCTCAAACTGGCAGAGCCAGGCACGATGCCGGCCGTCTTCACCGCAATCCGGATTCCGCCTTCCGTCAGCACGCTGTGGCCACGGCACACCGGCCTGGGCGACCCTCCCTGCGCCCCCGCGCCCCGCGCACCTCTCGCCCCCCTGACGCAGCACCGCCCTCCGCCTACCAAAAATATATATATCGCCCTTGTCATACATTCGCTATAAACTACAGGGCGCTGCGTGCTGTGCCCGGCCCGCCTGCCTCTGCATGTCGTTTCGCAATAACTCGTCCATACTTTCACTTTCAATATCCGATGATCTAGGGGGCCTGGCGACGCGGTCCACTGTCCATGGATTAGAGCAGAGAATGAGGCGAATATTCCCGCGCTTTCTCGCTCGTGCACAAACACATACACACAGCTCTACTCTCCGCGACTTTGCAGTGGCAAGATAAACGACTCCGAAACGCAAACGGTTTCTGACCGTTTTTTAGAGCGCGATGCCCCCGCCGGCGTCTTTTTGCGAATTTCCCTTTTCCCCTTCATCGCACGGACATAAGCTGGCGACGCCAAACGACGCATCGGTTGGCACAGGGACCTGGCTCGGCTCGGCAAGGCTCGGCGCCGCATAGCATGCCAGCGGAGGGTGGGTTTTGGTATGCGGCATTGCGTCCGGGTGACAAGAGAGCGTACAGCACTGCAAAGGGGATGAGGCGGCAGCCGGATCAGCCCAACGATCCCTTCCCCACAGATATGCATATGACGTGCAAATACCCGGCAATACTTTACATACGGGGGGTTGTTTTCATCACAGGCTGCATGCACCCCGTGCGCGACAAGCGGGCGGGGAAGCGCACCCCCCCATGGTGTCGCACACACTGCCAGACACCTCCGAGGAGCACGACAGGTCGATTCGAGAGGACTGCGTCCCCCGACGCGTCCAGCGGGGATGCTGTAAGTGTGACCGGGGGGTGGGCACCCGTGGGACGCCCCGGGAACGCCCCAGAGGATGACCGAGGGTCGTTTGTCCTACGCTCCGACCGGCCCTGATTGAAGGCACGCTGCGCACCGCATCCGAACACTGCTCCGTCGCTGTCCCTCGCTTTGACGGCCCAGGTGCAAGGGAGAAAGAAACCACCTTTCAGAATCAGACGCTGCTGACTCCACGTGCACCTCGCTGAAGGTTACAGCTAACGAAGTGCGCGGTCAACGTCGCCTCGCGCGATGACAGTGAATTTCCAAGAAGCGTCGTTTCTTTTCTTCTTTCTCACGCCTCGCTTTTTCTTCAGTCGGCCCGTTTCTTCCAAAGCCTCGGGCCGCCAGTCAACGCCTAGCGGCGCCCACTCAGGTTCAGAAAGAGCGTAAAAAAAGTACGTGGAATAGAAAGAAAAAAGCACCCTCTGTTCTGGAGCCGATAATTATTGGCCGACCTTGAGGCGTTGGGCCATCTTGGGCCTTCTTGAAGCGTGGCGGTGCGTCCCGAAGAAACAGAACATTCGCCTCGATTCGTCCTCGCCCTTCAAGTCAATTAGCTGTCGGGTCATTACGGGGTAGTTAGGCGGGCCGCGGGCAATGTGCTGTTGCCGTTCAGCGTGACACGCCGCCCACATCGCATCAAAAATTTTTATTAAAAAAAAAAGACTAAAACATTATTGTGTTTTTCTTGCGGTGGACACGGGGAGAGATACTTCCAGGAGATATGAGTCTGACGGACAGAGGCGCGAAATTGAAAGAGGCCTGATCGATTTTAATTATCATGGCACCCCGCCCGGCCTCTGCCCCGCCAGCTCCCTAGAATGCGGCGCGGGGCCTCGGACCGCAAGTTGATTGGGGTTGGGAAAGAGAATGAGTTGGTAAGTCAGGGAAGCGCGGCAGGTGTTGGCGAGGCCGGCACGGAGCGGGGCCAGCGGGCCAGCGAGCCCTGCAGGCCCGATAAAACAGAGTGCCACACCGCGGGGTGGGGCGGGCTGGGCCGATCGGATACTACTCGAAGTGCGGCCCAGCGCCCTTGCGCCGCCCTCAGCGAATTACGGATTTTAATTTCTGCCCCTTTTCATTATTTCCAAAGCTCCTCTTTGTCTCTTTGTCCGCGGCACTGGCGCTGCTGGCGCTGCTGGCGGCGAATTCGCGAACCGCACGGTGATAAGCATTTCAAAGCGCCGCGTCCTATCGCGTCCCGACGAATTGGACTTGCATGCCGCACAAAGACTGATGGAAATGCAGATTACGGTGGAGGGGCCAAGACAAACTGCACGCGGTGCCGTCACCGCCGCCGTCGCTGATGAAAAAGTCGCGTGCAGAACCATCTTTAATTTCTGAAAATTTTCTGTCCTACCCGTGGAACGTCGTTGTACAAAAAGAAGGGATTCGATGAGCAACAGGACCCACCGCATAAGTGTCCTACGACTAATGGCAGTGTGCGGGAATGGGAGCATTACACTATGTAGAATCATATGCATATGTGGAAGGCCCCTTGTTTGCAATTCGTTTGCAGGCCCCGCCGCTGCACTGCTGGCTGCAACGCGTTGCCAACGAGTCGGCCCGGCAGTGTGTCCGGCAGCAAAGGTCCTTGCGTCGCCCTGCGGCTTCAGCCTGGCGTCTCGCCTATCGCATGGCATTCTCTCTAGGAGATAAGGGGAAGGGGAGGGCATGCCGCACGCGTGCGTTCAATTACGTCTAGGGCGCAAACCTTGTCTCGTTAGCATGCAGACGGGCGAGTGCCCCCAGCGGGCCCCCAGCGGGGCTAGGCCCCCCACCACCCTGGCTGGCAGGACAAGAGGCCCTGCCACGTCCACGTCACTACTCACAATGGGTACCATCAGTACCTCACATGTACGCGCACGCACCCTCATGCACGCGAGGTGCGTGCATTCAGGCACGCACTCAGAGATGCGGTTGTTGGCCTCCCTGGGATACACTCTTTAGATCTCGGTAACGGCGGTCAACGCCCGCCTACACAATACCAAGTGCGCGCCTGCCGGTCCCAAGCGACAGCCCGCTGCACGGCTTTGGTGGCCTTCGCGATGCGCGATTCGCTATTCAGAGGCAGGTTAGCGTCCCCGCTCCGCTCGGCAGCCTGCACAAAGGCGCGGCGAAGGGCGGACCAAGCTGCGGCTTCTAAAAAGTTGGCGGCGGACGGAATGCGGCCCAGAAGGAGGGCGCACAAAGGCAGATCATGCAGGGCGGCAGCCGGCGGCAGCGGGTGAAATACTGGCGGGGTACTCGCGCGGTACCCTGAATGGGGCGGAAGGAGCGGCGGCGGGGCGTGGCGGACACGACCTGCGGCAAGCTTCTAAGGGCAACTCTTTTCCGCGAAATTTATCATGCGTCACTAACATGAATACGGACTTGTGGACCGTATAATTCTTTCGTGTGCATGAAGGGAAGACCTTGCGCAGACCTTGGGCAGACGGCCGGCCTGTGGCACGCGTGGCTTTGGTGCCGTTTTACCGTGGCCCCCCAGGCGTTCCAAACTCTGCGTCGGTGGACTCTCCAGCGGGTTCATCCTCCACTCGGTAGGCTCTCCAGTGGGTTCGGCTCTTCTGTGGGTATGTGGGCTGGTCTGGCCGCGGGTCTACCCTCTCCAGAGAGTAAATTCGGCTTGCTCCTGTCGTAGAGATCCTGGTGAACTCTCTAGCAGTAGGGCTCCTGAAGGGGCGCTATAGCGTGCGAACTCCAGGCACCCCCCAGATGGCTGCGTGTAGCCGCCACCACGAGGAGGGCCGTGAGTGCCCAGTAGCCAAACAGGAAAAAAGGCCTTGCCGAGGGGCGCGCCCGGGCGGGACTCGGACCCAAGGCCCATGATTGAATCAATACCCGCCGCGTAACGCACACAGGAACACAATAAAATGAGAGAAGGGGAACTGGGTCGGGTTTCACGCACCTGCGCTGCTATACAGTGGTGGATGAGGATCTTTTTGACGAGACGCATTGAAACCGACGCGCTGCGGTGCCAAGCGCAACGTGCTAAACCCAGCGCTCCGAACTCAGCGCACCAAACGCCAAAGGTGCATAGAAAGTTTGACGTTGCGAGCCCAATCAATGGGCACTCGCTGTGCTTTACATCACACTGAACACAAAGTGCAGGCACGCGACTCAGGCAAAAATGGCTCGTCAAGTGCTTGAAAAAATTTCTGCGTGTACATTAATGCCCACCAAAACCACATCAGTTTTGAAGATCGCCGCCTGCCCAGTGGCATGAGCTTCGTCTTGGAAGCCTGCCGGCGACGCCGCGGCCTACCTGCTGGCGAACGCCTACAGGCGCACACCCCGCCTCCCCTTCGTCGTTCCTGTGCGTTCGCGAGCCCCCGGCCGCGGCCAGCCCAACTTGGACCGAGTTGAGAGAGAAGGGACCCCGGCGTGGCATGTCACGTGGTGCCGCGTGGCGCCGCGTGGCGGACGAGTCGCTAAACTAAACTTGGCTCGCGCCGAAATGACGGCTTCGTACACGATGTCTTGTTTGCCTGACTTCCAGCAGCGCTCCCCCACCCCTTCCCCTCACTCGCAGGCCGCGGCAGCTGCTGCAGGGAAACTCTGTGCATTAAAGTGACGCGCCCAGCAGCGCGGCAGCCGAGGCGCCAGCCCCGCGGTGCGATGGCAATGGCGCGATCCGCTTAGAGCGAAACAGTTTGAGCGATGACGGCCCGGGCGCCGCACCCCCGCTCCCCGCGCAAGAAGAGCGGCAACACTCGCGACGCTGTCGCCGCACGTGTGCGCCGTGTCCGCGACACGTTTATTCGACCCCACGGACAAGAAAAGTGTGACAGTCTGTCGCCATTTTCTTTGTCCCGCCGTCCGCGTATTTTTTGTCCGGAATACAAAAATGCCATTCTGCTTTCGTTTGCATACTTAGCAGAGCGCTCGCTCGCTCGCGCGCGCGCACACATACACACACCCTTTTTCGTCACTTGTTTTTCGTGTCCCTCCCAAGTGGAGTCCCTGCCTGCGTGTCGTTTGTAGCGTTAATCGCATCCCGCTTTGTGGAGTCAAACAACAGTAACACCCCCGGCTTCTTTCAGGCCGGACTGTTGTCGCCCTCAATCAATGCCACCCGTGCTGAATAACACCGCGCTGTTAGTGGCCAGCGGGCTCGATCCGAAGAGTCACTCTATCTCCCTCGCACTCGCGTCGTACTCCACAGAGGCACGCGAGAGAGACAGAGTGACGCAGCACTTGTTTGGAACCGGTGCGGCATCGCGAGGGCCATTTTGACGCATTTCGAGCCGGCATTGTGGGCGGGTGGGCGGCCCCTCCTTCATCCATCCGCGACTTCCCGCGTGGGAGGAGGGGAGGGGCGGGGAAGGAAGCTGCAGGGGAAAAGGAAGGGAAGGCATCCTCATGAATAACCATGCAGCACGCAGATTTCCATGGGCACAGTGAAGCGGCGCACCCCTTGTGTCCGATTCGGCCGTCCGGCTGGCCCGCCCCGCTAGCCCGTCCGGCAGTGCCGCGCCGCCCCGCGCCACGCCGCTCCGCCCTCAAGGCCGCCGTCTGGAAGGCCGCGCCGCGCACGCGCACGATAACAGAATAAACAGCAACTACTCGGCCGGCGACAAACACGTCATCGTTATGCAGGGAATGAGTAAACATGGAATTTACATCCGAGATGCCCTGCCTCGCAGCCCCGCAGACAAGCGGCAGCCGCGGTCCTCGTAACTGTTGGCGAGTTGGCGGCCCCGCGGCGGCGCTCCGGCTCCACCCCCACGAGTCCCAAATTACGTTAAGAAGTCCGCGCCACACCGCACCGCGGCAACACAGCCGATGAGCGGGGCGGTCCCCACGCTCTCCCTCTCTCACTCGCACGCAGTGTCGTTCGGTGGGGCCAGTGGGGTCCGGCCTGCCCCTCACAAGCCCCTGCCGGCCGGACATTTGCATTCTTCGTTAATTGTTTGTGTTTCGGGACGGCTCGCCTTTGTAGCGTAAGCGTAGCCCGCCTCCCCTGCTTCACACTCTCACGTCCACACGGCGCGGCAGAACACGGCCAAAAAGGCAACACCAACAAAGAAAAAAGACAAAAAAACAGTCGGAAATTGGATCAGCCCGGAAAGTTGGGGTTGAAGCGAAAAGGGCCCTGATTAGACATGTGTGTCGAGTTTTAAACGCGTTACGTTACGACGCGGTGGCGCCCGACTGGCCCAACTGGAGCCCGACTGGCCAATTTTCGCGTGCGGTCTGTTATTTTGGCATAACGTTTTCCCAATATACGCCACCAGCCCGGCCCGAAAAAGCTCGCCCTCTCTGTCTCCGCACCGGCACGCGACAACCTGTCTCTTTTTATCTGATCGCCGCTCTGGAATCGTTCGGAATCGATGATCGTCCGATGCAGCGCCGTGTTTGACTTTTAAAAGGCACACAACACTCTGGCGAACGACGGCCCAATCAAATACTAGCGTCGCGCGTTTCGAGGCCAGCTTACCTCGGCTGGTCAGCTGCGTTGTTGTCGGCACGAATCTCACCTGCCAACAGGAGAAGACATGTCGTTATTAAATTGGCCTGCAACACACCGACGGCAAGGTTTTTGCGACGAGCGGCGCTCGGCGGACCACGTAGACGGCGTGAAACGAAACAAAACGAAAGCAGGGAAAGCAGGGCCGGGCGGTCGCAGGACGGCGGCAGGACGGCATGCAGATAGGGGAATCACACTGCGGGATTAACGAACGATCCACATGAATAGGGAAATTCAAGCGTGAACAAGCATAATGTGTGTAAATGTGGAGCTTCGGCATGAGTGTGAGTCTCCGAGTGTCGCCGTGTGTGTGTCCCTTCCGCATGCATGTGTGCGTGCGACTGCACATACGTGCAAATGTGAGTGTGTGTGTGATCGCGCGTCGGTGTGTGTTACGAAACAGTCCACCCCGGCATTGGCGTGTCGTGTGGCCCCCGTCAATTCCCCCGTCCATTATAATCGTATCATAATCGTGTCATCGCAGCGTCCGGGGACAAGTGTCAGTCACAGCGACCTGCGCCGCGCGCATCATCACAAATGAATGGCGAGCTGGACACAGGGCTGCCACACAACAACAACAACAACAACATTGGCGCGCGGCTAAAAATGAGACGAAGAGCCGTGCCTCCAGTCGGGCCAGCAGTCGTCACCGTCTCCAGAGGGCCCGACTTCCGACAAGTCCCGACGACACGCCGCGGGGCCCGGCCGGCCCAGCGCGCCACTGCCGCCGCCGTGTGTTGGGTTTTGGCGGATATCAACAGCTTTTCAATTCAATATCCCCAAGTTGGTAACTCGATAAGGGCCCCGCCGCCGCGATGCCTATCGCCGCCAACGGGGAGGGCCCTCGGGGACACTGCCAAGCGCCGCCAAGACCGAAAGGCCCCGCTAATTAATTTCTGTTGTGTGGCGGCGCGGCGGGCGGCCGGGAGCACCGCGGAGATGTGCCGCGGCCCCGTTTGCGGGGGAGTTCCTGCGGCGCACTTTAACTGGTTTTCCATTCTTTTGCACGAAGCTAACGCCATTCTGTAAGCATGCGTAAGTTTATAATGCGAAAGTTGATTCACATCCTCGTGGCGTCGTCAGGGCAGAGAGTCTCGCAGTGGATCGCCCGTCCCCGCCAACCCTTCCCCGCGATCTCGGTTGCGGCCGTGACGTCATACTTGAAGGGGCGCGAGGCGACGGCGGCAGCGCCTCAAAACGAAGACAGAGCGAAATCGGCCACTCGAGCGGGAATCTGGCGCAGGCGGCCGATATTACGGCGCGTTTGAGAGCCGCGAGGAAAGAATAAGAGGAAATGGAAAAGAGAAGGGGGCGAGGCGATGGCCCTCCACACGGCCCTCGGCAGCCCCGGCAGCGAGCGCTGGACGCGCACCGCCACCACGCGTCTCTTTTACGAGGCCGTACGGCGTGGGCCGCTTTGCCGCTTTGCGGTGGCGTGGCAACGCACGGCTGCTGCCTCGCCGTGGCCGAAGAGTGGCGCGTGTATCACAATGTGCCGAGTTATCGCGCCCATCCGGCTGATGCGCACCGTGCGTGTGTGTGAGTGTGTGTGTGCCGCGTTAAGAGCGACATATTGACATCCCGAGCGGTAGCGCCGCCAACGGACGAATATAAAAGTGTAATCCCCCGGCCAGGCCTGTGTTTTACGGCTGCGCGTGTGTGTGTGTTGGTGTTCGAGTGTGGGCGTGTGTGCGCGTGTGTCCAGGAAAACCGTTCGGCCGCGTTTAATACGACGTGCTCGGGGGCGATGGCGGACGTCTGGTAATAGCCTGCTGTGTATATATTTTTACCTGTCATACCCGATAGGGCTATTTCCACCTGATGACGGCCTCCTGCGGCTCTCGCCATGATCAGAGCGCGTCCGCCCCGTCCGAGTCCACGGGGCGCGGCCTCGGCGTCACACGCAGCAGGCCCACGCGCTCAGCGCGGACGGGGCGGCTGCGTCAAAATCGCCGCCTCTCTTCTTGATGAGAAAGAGAGGAAGAGCGGGAAACAGCCGAAGATAAAACGATGGCCGTCCGCACATTCTGGACGCCCCGTCAGCCTATTTGGTCTCGAGGGGGAGGCCACGGTGCCGATCCGCCGGCAGGCGGACAGAGCGCCTGGCGGGTAGGCAACGCGCGCGCACGGGTGTCACCGGGATGCC
The DNA here is from genome assembly GCF_012932325.1 of Thrips palmi. Classification (NCBI taxonomy): domain Eukaryota; kingdom Metazoa; phylum Arthropoda; class Insecta; order Thysanoptera; family Thripidae; genus Thrips; species Thrips palmi. The sequence goes on from NW_023144635.1 coordinate 9,236,647, forward strand.
TACCCCGGCGTCCGCGGGCGCACTGCTCGGACTCTGCCGGGCAGTCCGACGTGCAGACAGGCCACCTCCCCTGCTGCCGGTGCTTGCCCGGCGATATAGGAGACAATAAACAAATACCGCCCTGGTGGGGTGGGGAGGGCCCAGCGCACTAGACGCTCATATTTTATTCCTGCTGGATGGATATCAAGGACCCCTCCGCCTTCAACGCGCGACTCCCCTCCTTCTGGCGCCCCTGCACCGCCGCTCGTCGCCCGCCGCCCGGGTGCGCCGTTCGATGCGGTTGTTCCCCGAACTTGCCTGCTGGTCCTCGCGTAGCGCGCTACGGGGGTCGTCCCTAAATACCGAAGCGCCTCGGAGTACGTAGAGCACCGGGTACTTCCAGTAGATAAGGCGGAAAGGAGGGGCGGGCGGCGTAAGTGGCCCATTCCCAGCGAGGCCCCGCCGCCCCACACCTCGCCCGGTCCCCGCTTCGCGCCGCCCCCGCCCACTCCGAACACCGCGCGGTGCGAACAAACAAGTTCGGAATCATCTATGAATAAGGAATAAGGAAATAAATATAAATAAAAAATCCCCCGGCGAAAGTGCAGCAGTTTCTGGTGGCGGCGCAGGCAGGCAGGGGTCTGGGGGTCCCAGGGGGCGCGGCGCGGCGCGGCGGTACAGCCTTGCCCCCGCAGACACTTTCGCCTCCAGGATTGGATTCCCTTCCGCGAGGCCGTCAGTATGACTGCACACGGGAGGGACATTCCCGCCGCCAAATTTGAAACGCGGCCGCCGGGAAACTTTACAAACGGCCAGCGAGACGCAGACGCGCTGTTGCAACAACTTTGGGTTTTGTGTTTGTTGTGGGGCCGTCGTGGCCGTCGTGCAGGCCGCCTCTGGGTACACTGCAATCAGCAGGCTGCACGGGCCAGTGAGCCCCGAACCGCCACGGGCCCCGCGGGGGGCAGGGGCACCTCGATACGTTCTGCCCGATCGGGACGAGGCGGACTGGAGCGGGCCGCGGCGGGGTCGCCTTGACAAAAATACCGGCCGACGACAAAGATTGGACGCGAGAAGGTCGTTCTTTGTGGCGAAGAGTCACAGCGTCGAGGCTGACTACAACGGCACTGCAAGGACCACCCAAGGTCTCATTGCGTAACCAAAACCACCACAGTCAAAGTCACCTTATCCACCCAGCGGAGCGAGTCGGGCGACGCGATTGGACAACGTGACCTGGAATTTTCAAGACGGCGGCCGGTGCCGTGGGGCCGTTCTTACTACTGACGGCACGACAGCGGCGACACGGCCCACACGGACACGGGCGCATCGGGAACGGTAATCCATTTTTCACGACGACATAACCTGAAAGTGCTCCTTACCTAGGATAATTGGCCTGAAGTTTCGAGGCCCGAAGGGCCCGGCGTAAAACAGGGGTCGCGTCTAGTTCCTCCGAGGGCCTGCATTCCCTCTCAAAATGACGCGCAGAGCACCGACCCGGCAGCGAAACCTCGAATTTCTACTCCACGGAAAAAGGTACAAAAAAAGGCCGGGAAAAGTGGCGAATATTGCATGTGGCATCATTCTACGAATCTACCGGTTCTCTGATATTTATTTTGTAAAATGTACGGCGTGCGTTTAATAGCGGGAAAACGCGGATTTGTTCGGAATCTCCATTGCGTTTAGCTAAAGTGTCTTTTTAGTCTGCGACGACGCCGCTTGTTTCTAATTGTTTACAGAACAAGGCCTGTGCCACCGGCCTCTCGGACTGACGACGCAGCGGCAAAGACGGCGGCGGGGAGCAAAGATTCTGTTTTCTTTTTCCTCACCCCTCATTAGCAGTCATAATGAGAAATGTTGGGGCTAAACTCGGCCGGCTTTGCAGCGTACACCTTTCTTGGCTTTGTTTGCGCCTCGTAGCGCGCCGGCCGTCTGCAGGGCCTTGTTGTAGGCAAGCGGCGCGGATTCCTACGGCACGGCCACGGCACGGCCACGACACTGCCCTCGACGAGCACGCCCACGGCATTCCAATGTTTCCCTCGTCTGCCTGTGTGACGAAGCGGCCTAGCGCGCGGAATGTCGCAAACGAATGACACAAACATGCGACACAAAAATACCGCGAGGTGCGGGACGTCGATTGGCTGAAATCCACGTGCTGGACGAGTCGGTGCGAACGCGTCGGGGCGAGCGCGGCGACGGCATTTAAGTCTCACAATTTATGGACTGGGATTGGATTTGCTTTGGAAGCGCCCCGCCGCGGTCACTTGGCCTGCCAAGTCTTAGTCCGGGCGGAAAGCGCCTTACGGCCCTCGGCGGGTTACGAGCAGGTCCTTGAGGGGGCTTCCTATTCAACGCGCAACACGGTGGCCGCCCCGAGTGTGTGTGTGAAAGAGTGAGCGCGCTCGGTAGCGGTACCGCCCGGGCTTCCCAGGCCCCGCTTACCCTGTCCGGCAGCGTGCGAGCGAGCAACGCGGGATAAAAAGTGAAGTCCAACTGGTCGGGCACGTGCGCGGCGCGCGCGGCTGCAAGGATAGACCCTCTCGAGGCGTTGGCGCGTCCAGCGGAATATGTCCTGCGCGAGCGACCCGGTCAAACTCGACGGGGCCCTCGGGGAGCACTAACGGGCGCAACTAGTTCCACCAGTTCCACCGCGCCGAGAGGGTACTTGGAGCGGACAGAGCGCTCCGCCGCCAGCAGGCCGCCAGCAGGCCGCCAGCAGGCCGCCAGCACGCCGCCAGGTGGGGCGCGGCAGCTCGGGTACGCGCCATGCTTTGAATTTTACACAACGGAACAGGAAAACTGGCGCGAGGAGCTCGGAGCAGCAAGCCCTTTCTGGTAGACCAGCTGGTACACCGAGCCGAGCCCGCAGCCAGCCAGCAAGTCATCACTTTCACATCGACCGAGTTCGCCGCACCGGCCGGCCGGGCCAGCGCAGAGGTCAGGGTTGCCCTTTCCCAATCTGGTTGTAAACTTTCGCAGCGCGGGTCGTGTAGCCCAGGCTTTTTAGGGGGCGGTGCCTTAACACAAGCCGCCGCTACTTTCATTTTTTAAAGCAAACCGCACACTGTGAACACCCGTTGGCTGCAGCAATGTTAGGCACGGCCACGACAAAGCTTTACCGAGGTTCGGCATTGTTGCGTTTTACCTTTTATTTCGTTATTCCCCCTTCGCTCCGCGGCACGGCGCGGCCCGAACCAAAGCGGAGATATGTACAGCAGCGCTCTGGGCTATGAGGGCGAGAGCGAGCCCCGCAGTGAGCGCTATGCTGTGAGCGTCTTTTGTCCCCGCCGAGGTCAACACCCCACTCGAGCTTGCGGCCCTGCCCGCTAGGTAGCGCCGCCACGCCGCCACCGCCACTCGGCAAAAAGGCTGACAAGGCCATATGGCGGCGTGGCAGCGTGCACTCATCCCGACGCGGACTGTTGCCAAGAAAAAGCAGTGCGGACCAGATTGGCAGCAAACTAAAAAGAGAACGAAAACAGCGAAAAAAATGCGCCCGGTCCGGCAAGCCGACACATGTAACTCGTTATTTCACTCCGGTTTGTTTTTGTTGCTGTTGTTGTTTTGCACTCGTTTTTATTTTCTCACTTGAATGTGAGCGAATCGGGCCTGCCGTCACACGCCGCGCTGTTCGCACCGTTTTGTTGGCAGGAATGCGGAAACATGGTGGCGCTGGTAAACGGCCGCTGAATCGTATTCGACACCATCGACTCGAAACGCAGAGCAAGACAGTTTCATCCAAATTTGAGTTGTTATTGAGAGTTTTCTTGTAGTGGTGCTCTCAGCTGAGATTGGTTTGCAGTTCGGCCAAACAGTGACCGAAGACCCGCGAGCCACGCAACTGGTTTGCGGGCGGTCAGCGCGAACTCTCCCGGTTCCGGTCCGGCGGAGAGTTTGCGCTGGATGGGGCTTGCGCCACGGTCCGATTGTTGAGGCGTGAAAAACAACAGCAACAAGAGATACAACAACAACAGCAAATAGTTCCACAGGGCGGGCTGCGCAGGGCTGCTCTCCTCTCATTTGAGCCGGGGGCTTACAAAGGGTGCAGCAACCCGGAAATCCGCCGTCAATCAGGCGCACCAACACAAACACCAAGACGAATTAGCGCTACTTTTCAGGGCGGGGAAGTTGGTAACGGTGTAGTATCACTACGCTGGGCGTGTGCGTGTGTGGGGGGAGGGGCCGCTCCGTCAAACGTCAGTCCGGCCGCCCCAGCAAAGCGGGCCGAGCCAAACGGCGCGGCCTATTTATAAAAGCCGCACTGGAAAAACAATTAGCGTTTAATCCCCGCCAGTTGGACAGCCTGATCGGGCCGGCAATAACACGGCGACATCTGCTGTCAAATTAATTCCACTCCCATAAATATGAAAACGGGCAGAAGAATGCGCCACGCGAGCTGGGCCCCGCCGAGCCACCGCAAGCAAGAAGTTAATGGCACAACACCGTGTGATGGCTAAACTAGAACCCCTCCCCGCCGGTGGGCGCCCCGTTCGAGGCGGGCCGGGCCTCGGGCCGGGCCAGGCAGAGCCTTTTCGCGTCGCGTTGGGTTTCCACACCGGATGGAACAAAAGTTGGAGCCAAGTTAGATTAGGTGGCGCGAGACTCGAAGCTGTTTGGTGACATCCCCTTCACACACTGTGCTAGCCTGCCAGTCCGATGGCGCGCCATGGCGGGGGCGTGCCGAGGCGGTGTTGGCACACGGCAAAAAGACCGCCAGGCCCTCGACGATGACGGGGATGAGATGCAGAGCTGCCTAAATTAGGTGAGGACATCAACGTCGTAATGTAACTGAATACAACTAAGCATTTATTTTCTTAAATCGTCTTCACCAAGGGAGCACATATTTTTCGACGGTTTGGCAGCCATAATCACAGTGCAGGTACGGCACGGAAGCACCGCCAGGCCGAACCCCCAGCCCAGCCAGGACTCGCCGCTCAAAGTGACAAAGGCGCGGAGGCCCTACTTGGCTAAATCGTCGATGATTACGCCGTCCTCCCCCAGCAGCGTGCCGTGCACCACGGCCACCTCATCAAACACGCCTCGGACGCCTTTTCAACGCAACGTGCTGCGGTACTTAAAGTTTGCGTCTGCAGGGGGGCGACGTGCGTTCAACTATGCGCTAACTGCGCCACGTCGTGAATCATCAGCAACAACAGGGAGGGCGCCAGCGCGGCCGAACAGTCGCGTCATAAACGAGCTGCTAGTTGGGCCAAGAGTTGCGAACCGCCCCGGCTCGCCCCGGCCGGGGCCGCCCCGCCACGTCAAGTTTAAATTCGCGCACATTGAAGCATGTTGGGCGAAGGCCGAAGGCTGGGCGGCGCAGCGGGGGGTCAAGACAGGTAAAGGCTCTTTCCGGCAACTTGCCGCCAAAGTATCGACGCGCCCCCACACACACACACACACACACACACACACACACACACACACACACACACACACGAGAACTCGCGCACGCATGCCACGGCTCAAATTATCCACGAGCTACACGGTAAAACAAACGAACGTTCCGAATATTTTCATCCATACAAGCTTTCGTGTTTATTTTCAATTTTATTTTGAAATTTGCGAAGTGTTGGCTTTGAAAGCATGGTTTGAATGCACGCTCAAAATACTTATGAGAAACAATTTTTTTTTTTTGCTTTTTTTCGCAAGGCGGTGAGGGTTTCGGTGTGTAGACGCCCCGCTTTCGGCGGAGTGCCTCGCCGCCGCTTGCTGCCGGTACGTATTTCCTTGTCGGTGTTTCCCTGCCCTGAGGCAGAGACAATGCCGCTCGGCTCCTGGCTCACCGCCGGATACACAAAGGGCATTGAAACGCTTCGAGATTGATTTCAGAAACTGCAGCAGCGGTGGCAGCAGCAAAGGCAGAGGCAGCGCGCCGAAAAAGGCCTCGCCGCGCTCGCCGCCATGAAGAATGGCCCGGCCGATTGGAATCTAGAGGGCAGCGCTCGCATAGCGCTCGCAGCGCGCTCTGCCGGCCGCCCGCTGAAATATATTGGGTGCTAAGCATCTGACCATCAGTAATCGGCTAATGCCGCTGCAACTGCCGCCGCCGCCGCTGCGAGTGCCCTGCAGATAAGCGGCCCGATAGCGGACAATGGGAGGATTATTTCGCCGTGCCGCTCCTCGGCGGCCGTCCCTCTCGGGGCGCTTCGTCGAAGGCGAACAACTTCTTGCCCCCGCCGCGACCCGACGGCCGACAGACACACTGCAACTTGCACAACAACATCGGCATCCTCCGCCGCGGTGCTTGCCTTTTTTTCCGCAGCCTGCAGCGGCGTGCTTATTACCGCGCGTGATGGATGACGCGGGGATTAGCAGCCCGTCTTCGTGATGAGCCTGATTGGCCAGACGGCGCCAGTGGGCGCCAGTGGCGGACACGCGATGCAAACGGAGCGAAACACCAGGCGCTCCCAACGACACACGCTGACACACCGCCATCCCGCGAAACGGAGTGTCATCGCGCGGGCCCCGAGTGTGTCGTGCCGAAGGAAAGCCGAGACGCGCGAAAGAAGCGGCGGGAAGACACGCCGCCCTCCGCCCTCTGCTTCTGCCCCCTAATTACCGGACAGCCTAACGAGGGGCTTGCGTGGCCGCGGGGCGGGGTGGGGCGCGGCGGGGCGTACCCACAGGTGGGAGGGGGCCGGCGGCGGGTACCGCCTGCCTGCCCGCCTGCGTGAGGCGCCGTGCACGCCAAATTATTTCATGACGGTCGTCCGGAACGGGACGCGTTATGTCAGGGCGACAGCAAGAACACACACACACACACACACACACACACACACACACACACACACACACACACACATTCCACGGCTTCCGGCACGTGTGTGAGTGTGCGGTTGAAGTAGCGCGCGTGACGCCGCACGCCCCGCCGCCCATTAAGAAGCCCCCCCCCCCCCTTTCTGGAGCTGCGGTACCTGCCCGGCATTTGCATGCGAGATGCCCACCGAGTGCAGCACAAAGCAAGGGCCTTTTCATACAAGCGAGAGACAGAGCGGCAAGAGTTACGGCCGATTAGCTCCCAGCCCCCCTCGCCCGCCGCCGCCGTGCCTCATATAACCTTTCGCGCTGCAAATCAAATTTGGCGGGAAACCGGTGGCCGAATGGCCCGGTCCGGCGCTTCCTCCCCACCCTGGCCGCCCTGGCCGCCCTGGCCTGGCCGCGGCCGCACCGCCGGTTATTGGAAGCGAGAAGACCCTGCGAGAGCCGCGGCGCGCAGAGGTCCGAAAGGCGGCCACCTTCTGCAAGGTGCTGCGGGCCGAACGGTGCTCTGTCTCTCTCGCACCCTTCGAGGCGCCCCGTGAGTGCGAGAGAGACAGGCGGCCGGAGTCGGGCGGACGGAGGGCGCTGCTGTGTTCGGGCCGCTGATTACTAGCCGTAAACATTATATCGAAACACCTTCCGGGTACCGTTCGCTCGGCCACACCTTCTCCCCCCACCTCCCTCTCTCCCGCAAACCCTGGCCCACTTTTCTCCAAACGACCTTTTTCTTTTACTCCGTCTATTTTCTCGTCGATTACGCCGCTCGGCGGCCAAAGTGGTTCCCGGCTGCTCTCTCCTGCAGTCCTTGACGCCAGGGCGCGCCGAGCGTGGCTGTCTTGTCGTCAATAACGACAGCGATGACACGGCCAAGTCACAACATCAACAACTCAAGCACGCCACCATCAGCTACCCATGTTGTTGTTTTTTGGAGCTCGACGAACCCTCCCGCAACGCGCGTTTGTTTTGCCCCGACACAAATTAACGCGGCGTGCAGCTGGCTTGGCCGGCCGGGGCACGAACACTCGGAGTGTGCCGGGGCTGCCGATCCAGCCCGACTAGCAGTCAGGTACCCGTTTCCACGGGGAGGGAAAAAGCATAGGGAAGTTTGCTGACTTTTGGTGTCCAGAACATCCAATAGCTGCGACTGAATGAAATGTCAGACCAGCCTGCAATGGTCCACTCCAGTGTCGGTTCTCACAAAAGGTATAAAACAGTTCGGCGATGGCTTACCGCGCGTTCGGCGCGGATCGTACAACGCCAATCAAGCGAGAAGCCAGTGACGCTATTCGCACGCGTGGTCGCAAAGTGAGGGCGACCGCCACGCCGTGCGCCGCGACACTGCGGGTGTAGGAGCCGGCATATTGTCCCGGCCGGCCTTTTGTCGCGCCAAAGGGAAATTGATTAATATTTGAGGCCGCGTCCCCTTTCACCCCGCCCGCCCCACCTCCCCCCTCCGCACACCGCCGACGCCCGCACATTTCCAAGCCCACAAAAAGCGGTGGTTTTTTGGGGTGTCCTTCTTATGCCTCTCTCTCTCTTTCGGAATAATAGTGGTTGGGTCGGGGAGACGTCAGCCCCCTCCAACCGACATCATGAATACTTGAGCGGTGCACTGGCCGAGCCCAGGTGACCTGACCATCGACATGAACCACAACCAAAGGATGATGTGAGCAGTTCTCTCATCCAAGAGGCCTAAAACGTGGAACTTGTTGTCCAAGGCGAGCTCCCACCACAATTTCCATGGAACGGTCTTTTTTCCTCACAATTACGGATAATAAAATGTTATTCTCCACCGCAAGGGCACCGAGGTCTCCCTCGCCCTGCGGGCACGGGGCCGGGACCGGGGACCGCCATGGAGCCGTGGTGGCACAGCAGCGGCAGCCCACCAACCAAGGTCGAACTGGTTAGCGGGGACTCCTTCACAAAGGACCGAGCGAATGGGAATAAATGTAGGCTTTTTTGCCTCCGTCTCTCTTCCTCTCGGTTGCAAAACCGAGGCGAGCCACATGGGTCAGCAATCGATAGACAGAGACAGACAGACAGCCGCCTTCGGGCGACACACTTCGCAAGCCGAAGAAAGGGAGCCGAGTCTCCGCAAAGAAGACTTACTGGCTCAGAGAAAGGAGCAGGCAGGCAGGCAGGCAGGGCCTCGGGGGATGGGGAGGCCCGGTTGAAAGAGTTGAAAAGGCAGCATTGTACGAGGAGGGGGCTGGAGGTAAGGCGCCACGCTTTATGTGTGATTCATCCCGGACTCTCGGCGATCGTCACGTAGGCTGCCTTTGATGTGGCCGACGGCCAAGCGGCAAGTACACCAGGTGACGCGTTGGGCCGAGTCGAATGAAAAGCTCATTTGCTGACTGCAGCCCTCTCTCTTTCTCCCTCTCGCTGACTTGCACTGCGCACTCGTGGGCTTCCTTATCTTCCTCTCTCTGGCGCGGTGCGACCCGTTTGGTGCACACAGGCGAGATAGGAATCTTCCGCGGCGAAAAGTCACTATCGCCGCCTCGCCTCGGCCACTCCGGCCGCTTCGGCCTTACGACGCTCGCATTGTCCTGCCGCAACAACTTGGGACCCCCCCCCTCCAACTTGCCGCCATCCCCCCCCACTTGTCGCCCGCCTCTTTCGGGGGTAATGAGGCGGACTCTCCAACGGCCGGCCAAATACCTTCGATTAAAAACTTTGGGGCCGCGCGCCGGACCGCGCCGCCACCGCAGGGCGGTCTCAGTGAAGGGGGGTCGGCCGAACGCCGCTCCGTTTCAAACTATTTCCAAAAACGTAAGCCGGACTCGCGAGGGTCTAGGCTAACGGCGCCTCCACGACGGACGGCCGGGCTGGGGCGCGCAGTACGTCACTGCCACTGTGTTGTGCTTTTACGGTGACACTCGAGTCAAGGAGAGGAGGGATTCGGGCGGAGCGGGTCCCCGGCGGGGCGGGGCGGGGCGGCGGATGCGGTACTGCAAAGTGTCCTGCCGCCGCGACGCGGGCCGCGGGCCCAGCGCGACCAAAGGCATTCCGGCTCCGGCGCCCGGAATCCAACTGCCGGTCCGAAACTTGGACAAATTCCAGATTTCGCTAGAGTCCGCCTGCGGACTGGGCTCGGCTCGGCTCGTCCCCGAACACGCATAAGCGGTACACGCGGCAGAGCGACTCCCCAGTCGTGTTGAAACGATGCCGCCGCACACTACACCGCTAAAGAGCGGCAACGCGTTCTCATCCTCCGCAGCCAATCCCATCCCAGCGCGGCCCGGCCGAGCCGCGCCACTACAACTATTGCAGCAACTTTACTAATGGATTACCACTGCCGAGATTTCCCCCAGGGCGATGCCGGCCCGGCCCGGCACGGCCGCCGGCAAAATATTTAATTTGAGCCGCAGAGGACGGCGGCGCGGAGGACCACAGCGGCCCTTCCGCTCCCTGGCTCAGGGCGTATCGTGCGGCCCTGGCAGCTACGGCCCTTCGCACACGGCCCCCCCCCCAACCCCAGTCGCACTCCACGGCGCGGGCCAGTTGCAGCCCTGTGCCAAATTATTAATTCTGGTTAAACCGCAACTGCAAAGCTCCAGGGGCACTCCCTCGCTCTCTCTCTCTCTCTCTCTCTCTCTCTCTCTCTCTCTCTCCTCTCTCCCGCTTCGCGACGTCCCGGCCCTCCCCGAAGGGACAGCGAGAGGGGCGAGGACACGGAAGAAGGGCCGACGCCGTGTCCCCGAGGACGGCGCTAAAAGGACACAGGTGTGTCCGTCACAGGACTGGCTAATAATGGCGGCGCCTACACTGCCAGCAGGAGGACACTGCACTGTCCGGCCGGCCGGGCCGCGCCGCGGCGAGCCAAGTAATGCGGTCAATGTCAAAGTGCGGCCAAGAATTTTCTATAGGCGATGAGTTATGACCGCGAAAGAATGGGAGGGAGGCTGCAGTGATAACACGCCGGCCTGCGCACGCGCACCGCGCTCGCCCGCCAGGACTCGCTCCCTCCTTCGGAACAGCGGGAAATTTTTAGAATAATGACGGTAATATTAAGGGAGTGTGCGCATTCTCAGGGCGGCCCGGCCGGGCGGCCACCACGCGGGCCACGAGGGCCATTAGGTCGGTCAGGCTTGGCCGGGCTCGGCTGGCCCGGGTAACGGGCAGCCTATTAGTCGCGCCAAAATTGAGTTTCGAACCGCAAAACATTCGTCTCGAGCTCGACTCGCACCTGCACCTTCGGCAAAGCGCGATGATTGGGCCGAGTTCCGCGCGCAGACTCGGGTCAACACGCCATTACCAACTTGCCAGTTGAAATGATAGCGGTATCGCCGTTTTCAGTAAATATCCGGATTTCCCGTTCTGCCGGCGCCAACTTTCCGCGCCAAAACTTTTGCCGGCGACCAATCTCGGCGCCCCGTGTGTTTGCCGTGTCCTCAGGTGCGCGCTCAAGGGGCGGCCGCCGGGGCCAGGAAGGGGGTCAGACAGCGCTGCCTGCCTGCCGGGACTCGGACAGCGCCACGTTGTCAGATGTCAGCAGGCCGTCCTCGTCCTGCCGACTCCCGCTCGGTGACAGCTCTGGCCGCTCTGGCCGCTCTGGCCGCTCTGGCCGGTGTCACGTGACACCCAATCGCCCACCGCCCCGCCCGTGCGGCCCACGGCTCGGATCAACATTGCTTAAACAAAAGCGAGCCAATTGGGAGCGCGCGCGAATCCTACTTTTTTTTTTTTTTTGTACATCCGTCCACCCAGCGCGTGGCCGTTCGGCATGCAGTGACAAACTGTGCGCGACGGCGGGAAGCGAAGCCGCAGATGAAAAAGAGGAACAGGAAAACCGGCGAGCGGATGGAAAAACCCTCAATGGCATTTTTGCCGGCGAAGCACTTAAACTAAGTTTGAAAAGAGGCGCGCGGCGATGCGAGTAAATCGATGGGGCTTTGGCGGCGCCGGGGAGAGAGAGAGAGAGAGAGAGAGAGAGAGAGAGAGAGAGAGAGAGAGAGAGAGAGAGAGAGAGAGAGAGAGAGAGAGAGAGAGAGAGAGACTGCGAGAACTCACTCGGGTGCTGTTTGGGGACGAGAGGGCTTGCGAGGCCGCAGAGCTAATTGTGGACTTGAAGCAGCACCAATGGAGAAGCCGGAGCAGGCCGAAGGGGACAAGGACAATGAAAACTTAATCACGCTGATATCTGCTCCGGAGCTCCGAAGACAGCGTGGCGGAGCGGGGGCGTCGGGACCGCAGCGAATCCCCCCGTGGCAAAGCCCCCGCCCCCGACGAGGCCCCCGACGGGACGCCCCTCCAATCACAGAAAATCAACTCGGTCGGCAGCGGCGCAGGCGAAGCCCCCCGTGCAGTCTCTCTCGCTCACACACACACACACACACACACACACACACACACACACACACACACACACACACACACACACACACAGAGTGGCGGTTGGCTTTGCTGCCCGACTTGGTTGCTGACCAGATAAAGCCCCATTCGCCACCAATAACTTGTCATGAAAAGTGCGGCGATGGCCGCTCTATCGGCGGCAGCTGCGTGCAGCGGCGTGCGTCGCCCCTGCGGTGTGCGGGCTGGGCCGGCCCGCCGGACGCGGGCGTCGGCGGGTTGCCTACCCGGCCGTCGTCGGGCGCTTGGCGCTGGCGGGGCGCCTGGCCTGTGGCGCGCTAGCGTGATGCGGACTGCCGGCGCCGCGCCCCGCCACGCCACGCCCCATGCTGCGGCTGATGTCGGACCCTCCACTCGGTTCGGCCGGGCCTTCAGTCGGCCAAGACTGCCCCGGGCGGCGTGCGGCGTTGGCGCGGCGTGCTCGTGAGCGGCCAAACTTTGGAGAGGAAGCAAAGTCCCGGGCGGGCGGGCGGAAGAGGAGGACGCGGACACGTCGCCGACAGCCTGCAACCTGCCCGGACCGGCCCGCACCGCGGGGGCGGGGCGGCGGGGCCTCCAGGCCGACAGCGTCACCCGGGAGGACGGCGTCGACAAGACGAACGCCATCCATTCCGCCGAGTGGCCCGCTGCCCCGGTTCCGACCTTGGCGACGTGACGGCAGCGGCGGCAGCGCGCACAAACCGAAAGCCTTCTCGGAATTTCATTCCGCCGGAGACACTCACTGCTCCCCGGGCTGACAGGCCGAGGCGCGGCCGAAAGAAGAAAAAAAGGCGACTTGAATAAAACCGAGACTTGAACCCGCGCCGGGACCGTCGACGGCGAGGTCGGGCACGCCGACAAGGTTTCCAAACAGGTGTCGCGTCAGGGATGCTGCTTTCCAAGGGAAATGAGCCCCGGTCATCCTGAATGCCTTCAAAGAAACCCAGCTTCCTGTCCTCCAGTACACTGCCAGCGAAAACAGCAGCGATAGCGATAAACTACTGCCGTCGTTACAAATTGAAACCCCCCTCGTCCCACATCGAGTCCACATTACATTATTGTTCCCCCTGCCGGCCCGATACGGGGGATGAACCAGACGAATCCCCACAGCACACACACGCGCGCGCACACGGCCGGCGGGTTTCAGAGGATATCGACTCCAGGCCATTGTTCGTCCTTCAATGTGTGTTGATGTTGATACCCCGATTTTCCAGTTGCGTAAGCCCCCAGTGCGGACCCTGCGGCCTGCATGGCGCCGCCCGCCCTGAATAGCTAATGTAAGAGGATTGTGGGCGCTACGCTGCGCCACGCGAAGCAGAGCGAGGGGCTGTGCAAGATGACGTACCTGTTAGGCTGCAGCAGCGATTCGCCTCCGGCATCTCCGGTCCACTGCAGAAGGAAAAACAGAAACGTTAGGCTGAATGCAAGCGCCGTTTCCGTGGATGAAAAGTAAAACAGCGCGCAGCACACCAACCACGCCACCACTTTGATGACGAAAACTCGGCGGACTACGGCGACACATGCTCGTAAAACAAAGCGGGACTGGAAACTCAACCGCGGCGGCGACTCGGCTTGGTGGCGGCGGTCACGCGACGCCGGCCGCGCAACTTAGTCGCTATTGGCGGCGTGCCGCGGCGTGCCCCTCGCTTCGCGGCCCGGGCCCCGCGGCGGGTTGGCGTTGGCCGCCACCAGGACGCCGACGACGCCGCGCCTTTTTACTTTTACGGCCGGTCATGACCCCTTTTTGCAGTCCAGCACCGTAAGGCGCCGGTGAGGCGGGGCAGTGCGGGGCAGTGCGCCCCGCGGTCACCGGGACACTGAAACTTTGTCCTGGAGGACGACAGCGCCGCCTGGGCCGCCTGGGCCGCCAGCCAGGCAGCCTTCACCTCGCCGATGACCCTATTAGGCCGGCCGGATGGGCTGCTGTCGGCTTCTGCAGGCTGAGATGTCGTTTTTCTTTTTCTCTCTCTCCCCCCTCCCCCCCCCCCCCCCCCCTCCCTTTTCTCTCTCTCTCTCTCTCTCTCTCTCTCTCTCTCTCACGCGGCGCGAGGACCACGTGTGTGTTTTCTCTGCGCGCGCTTCTCGTTTACTTCCGCTCACTTGCGCAATTTGGCCGCAGCACGCTTACCTGCCGGAAAACGCAAAACTCCGGAGGGATACCAAAAGCGGCTCACTGCCCCCTCCCACGCTCTCTCTCTCTCTCTCTCTCTCTCTCTCTCTCTCTCTCTCTCTCTCTTTTTTCTCTCTCTCTCTCTCTCTCTCTCTCTCTCTCTCTCTCTCCTCTCTCTCTCTCTCTCGCTCTCACACACACACACAGCTGCCCTTCCACGCCACGGCACCGCAGACGATGAGCAGCCGCGTTTGTTGTTTCACAAACTCCTTGTTGGTTCTTTTTTTCCAAAAGGGCTGTTGAATGCTCTTTCCGACAAGCCTGCTCGCAAGGATGAGGGAGGAACCCCTCGACTTTCCCAACTCCCCCGCGGCTCCTGCGCCGCTTTTTACAAGAGCGCCCCCAGGACAACGCGGCGGCGGCGGCCGAGGCGGCGCCGTCCTTAACAACAAGTTGAAACTTGGCGGAATCTAGCCGCCATTACTCAGTATTAAAAAGATGTCGACATCTTTGAAGTGCGCGGCGCGGAACGGCGGAGTGGCCTGGGTGGCTCGGCTCGGCGCCGCCAGGCCCCGCCAAGTTGGGCAGCGTGACGGCGTTGGCGTCGGCCGCGCCGCGAACACTCTGTCCGCCGTCAACACCGCCGCCATCCATTCCGAACGCACGCGGCGCGCGGCGAGCAGCCGGCCTCCGAACGACGCTCTCGTCGCCTCGTCTCTCGCAGTGTGCCGCGGCGGCGCGAGAGAGACGCCAGCCGAGCCATGTTCGGAGCCGGGCTACTTCTGGGCCTCGACGACGACGCTGCGCCGCTTATTGCGCGGTTCGGAGGCCCCGGCCGTCCCGGCCGTCCCGGCCGTCCCGGGCGTCCCGGCGGGCCGCACAGCTTGTCAGCAGCAGGAGGGGGCCGAGGAGGGGGAGGGGGCTGACCTCGTGGCGCGCCAGAGTGCTGTAAGTGGGAGCGAGAGAGCGACATCCCGGCGCGGCAATGCCAGGGCAATGCCGGCACCCTGGTGCCACTGCGTGCCACTGCGGGACGCTCAGTCACTCGCGCCCACTCTGTGGCGACCGCCGGCCCGGTAGGCAACCCCATGGACTTCCGTAGGCGAGGGGTTGCCTACCCGCAGGCGCTCACCGCCGCCCGGAGTGGCCGCGGCAGCGGCCGGGCCCAGGCCGCACCGCCGGCTGCCAGCTAGGGCTTGCCGCCCTGCAGGACAGACCGGCCGGCGTCCTGGGGCCCGGAGTCACTTGGCCGCCGACCGGGACCCGAGCACATCGCGCGTGCTCCGGCCCCTCGACTCGCGACGCGACCTAACCTATCAATTGTATATAACCCGAAATAGAATAAGTGTACAAAGTGTACCTACGCTCTCTCTTCATTTCGCATGGTCACGAGTTCCTTACAGTGTGACCCGACGTGATCAAACGCGAAAGGAACAGTGGTCCACGCCGCCCGCGAGGGACGCCATCGACGCCGCCCGCGCGCCAAGGCACCCAGCGACGCTCCCCGACGTCAGCTCCGCGACGCCGCACCTGCGCCGAAGATCTCCCACCACCTCACCTGAGAGGGCCCGCCTCACCTGGATTGCGTCACAGCGAGCCCGCTCCGCCGAGCCGGAGCTGACGCCGAGACGCCGCACCACGGAGACGCCCCAACGCCGCGGCCGCTGACGCGGCAGCGACCTCTAACGCCGTGCAGTGATAAGGGACCAGTGACCAGTGACCAGTGCAGTGCCCCCCCCCCCCCCCCAGTGCGAAATTCGAAGCCCCTGCCGCCATCGGGAGGACACCGGTACATGCTGACCGTCATCGACCGATGGACCCGGTGGCCCGAGGCCATCCCCCTCCAGAAGGCCGACTCCGAGGCCGTCACCGCGGCCTTTCTGCTCCACTGGGTGGCCCGCTTCGGCGCGCCCCAACACCTAACATGTGACCGAGGTTCTCAGTTCCAGAGTCACCTGTTCAAGGCCACGCTCCGACTCCTGGGTACGCAGCAACACAGCACCACGGCCTACCATCCGCAGGCCTCCGGCATGCTCGAGCGATGGCACCGCCCCCTCAAGGCGGCCCTGATGTGCCACGAGGACGCGTCCTGGGCCACCTCCCTGCCGTGGGTCCTACTCGGCCTCCGGTCCTCCCTCAAGGACGACCTCGGCGCGTCCACGGCAGACCTCGTCTACGGGGAGCCGCTGCGCTTGCCCGGTGCCCTGCTCACCAACACCGCCGGGCCGCCCCCCGCCGACGCCATGCCGGGTCTGCTCGCCCGCATTCGCCGGCAAGTAGAGCTCCTGCGCCCGCAGCCCGCCGCCCGCCACGGCCGCAAACCCGTCTTCACCTTCCCGGAGATGGCCACCGCCACCCACGCCTACCTGCGCGACGACACGGTGCGCGGCGCCTTGGCGCCGCCGTACTCGGGCCCACACGCCATCCTCGCCCGGGACGCCAAGACGGTGACGCTGCAGCTGCCACGCCGCGTCACCACGGTGTCCGTCGACCGCGTGAAGCCGGCCTTCACGCTCTCCAGCGACCCCGCCGGCACTGGAGTGCCGGCCACGATGCCCGGCCCCGCCCCCGCCGGCACGGGAGTGCCGGCCGCGACGCCCGCCTCCGCCCCTGCCGGCACGGGAGTGCCGGCCACGACGACGACCCCGCAGCGCACCCGTTCCGGGCGCATCTCGCGCCCCCCGGCGCGCCTCTAAGCAGACGACGGGCTCCGCTTCTCCGTGGGGGGCCCCTTGTGGCGACCGCCGGCCCGGTAGGCAACCCCATGGACTTCCGTAGGCGAGGGGTTGCCTACCCGCAGGCGCTCACCGCCGCCCGGAGTGGCCGCGGCAGCGGCCGGGCCCAGGCCGCACCGCCGGCTGCCAGCTAGGGCTTGCCGCCCTGCAGGACAGACCGGCCGGCGTCCTGGGGCCCGGAGTCACTTCGCCGCCGACCGGGACCCGAGCACATCGCGCGTGCTCCGGCCCCTCGACTCGCGACGCGACCTAACCTATCAATTGTATATAACCCGAAATAGAATAAGTGTACAAAGTGTACCTACGCTCTCTCTTCATTTCGCATGGTCACGAGTTCCTTACAACTCCGACGCATAACGGCGCCCGATGATGGGCTGCCCGCGGGGCGGGGCGGGGCGGGGCGCGGTTGGCGCCGCGCCGGCCCGGGGATCCGGGCTAAGAGGGATCAACTATTTCGGTGAGGTGATGGCCAAAGGCATCCAAAGGCGGCCAAAGGAGAAAGGTCGTTGCCTTGAGGTGGCATCGACCCTTTCGCGCCTTCGCGCGAGCGGCGGCGCGGCGGCGAGGGGTAGGGGAGGTGTCTGCTCTGGGTCTGGCTGGGGCCGCTGGGATTGTCTTTTATTCACACTGCTGATTCCTGCTGGGCTGCAGCGCCGCGAGAGCGTCGGACGGTTTCCAAGGAGGTCACCAATCCGACGATCCAGAGTCAAAGCACATGACCGATTTCGGCCAAATCGGGCGCCGCGCCACCCGCGATCATCCTTCATGCATAACTTTTCTTTCTCCAGAGTTTTACGCGATACAAAAAAAATGATGTGAATTGCGAAAGTGTGATGTTGGCGCGCCGCGCTCCCGACCCGCTGAGGACATTGCCGCGGGACCTTTACACATTACACATGCCGAATGTTTGAACCGCGCGGCGGCAGCCAGCAGACGTCGTGTCACTCCACTCTGCCTCGGCAAACGCTGGCGACCTTCAGGCTCCAGGCCCCGCCGCGTCCCGCCCCCGAGTCACTCACCACCCAGGGGACGCGCGGGAACACAATCCAGCGGCACGCGGGGCCTTCTCCATTATCAATCGAAACAGGCAAACAAGACCGTGTTCCAGGACCGACGCCACCGCACGGCCGGCGAACGAACCGAAAGCCTTTCCGTTTGTTCGTGTGTATTTGCTTCCCTCGGCCGCGTTTCCGGGGCGTCGTTCGTCGCACGCGGGGCTCGGCCGGGTCGTACAGTGTACAGCACGACGCCGACGGCGCCTCGCGCGTTGGAACGAGCAGCAGCGACGTCGCGGCGCAGCCATTCTCTTTGCTCCGGACCGACAAAGGGAGCGAACGTAATGCTGAAAAGTTGAACCAGCCAGCAGCGCGCGGCCTCGCCGCACCGCCACGCCGCGTTCAGTAAGTTATCGCTGTTTTCCTTGCGCGCCCCGCCGCCCCGCCGGACGGCGCGAGTTACTGCACCGCTTAAAAATAACTGAAGTTGACGCCCGCGCGGTGTCATGTTCGTCATGCCGCGAGGCCGCGAGGAGGAGGTGTGAGCTGCGCGGGGGCGCTACACTCTAAATATAGGGTGCCCAGAAACTGGGCGCCTTTGTCGCCCGCCCCACTTTTTAGGGTGCCAAATGTCGCCCAGTTTCTGGGCACCTTTGTCGCCTAGTCTTGGGTTGGACAAACCATAAGGAACCTGCCTTCACCCATGGCTCAGCAGCGACTAAGGTGCCAAAGGTGCCCAGAATCTGGGCACCTTAGTCGCCCAGGAACTAGACACCTGTGCATGCTCTGCCATGGGAGAGGGCCGGTTACTGCATGATTAGTCCACCCCGAGACTGGGCGACAAAGGTGCCCAGAAACTGGGCGACATTTGGCACCCTAAAAAGTGGGGCGGGCGACAAAGGCGCCCAGTTACTGGGCACCCTACATTTAGAGTGTAGCTGCGCTGGCTCGCGGTCCCGAGGGGCGGTCCGCGCCGTTCCGCGCCACCCAGCGACGAGAGGGTGTTAAAATATTTCACGAGCGACAACGTCCTGCCGCGCGGCGCAGGCTGCTGCAGCTTGGCGGCGCCGCCAGAGCGCCCGGCTACAGGATGACGAGCAGTGTGTCGCGGTGTGTGCCGGGGCCAACTAATCAGCCAACAAGGGGCGCAAACAAAGTTGGCGGACCTTTTTGGCTCCGCTCCGTCTCTGCCTGCACCTGGCCGCCCCAGCGGCCCTGGCCTGCCCCTCGCCCGGGGACGTTGTCCGCGTCACGATTGATTCCGCGTCCGGCGTCCGCGTCCGACCTCCTTTTACGCCACCTCCCTCAGTCGGCTGCGAGCCCGCCCGCCCCGCTAGCGCACCTGACACAGCTGACTGCGCGCGGCCGGCCCAGCAGCCCCGCACCGAGCCCCCCGCCAGGCGGAGGCTCACGTCCACCCGCGGGCCGCGGGGGCTGCGGGGGCCATGTAGGTCACTAACATGCATCGCCGGACAAAAGCCCCAGAGAAGCGTACGGTGGGTGGGCCGGCCCCGCGCCCGCCCCGTCCTCGCGAGGCAAAAACACGTCGCCGATGTGGAACCGGTGCATTGTGGCCGCTGCAGCCGTGCAGGCGCTGCCGTGGCGCAGCCGCGCGCCGCGGAACATCAAAGGGGCGGAAAAGCGGAGGCCGAAATACGACGCGCTGGTATAAAAATGACACGGCGCAGCACGCTTCACGCTCGCGCGGCGCCGAGCGCGATTATAATGCAAGCCGCCGGGTCAGCGAACCTGGACACCGTCCGGGAAATTTCCACCGCGAGCGCAGACTCGCTTAGCGCCGGGAGACACCGAAAAGGAAGCGCGCCTGCGGCGCAGCCTGCGGCGTGAGGCCAAACGAACCGCGCACTGGCCAAACAAAATATCCGGCGGCTTTCCCTGCGAGGGCGACGCGCGCAACTCGAATTAACGCGCGCCATCCGAACAAGGAAACAAATCTAACTTTAAACACGGAGCCGCCGCGCGCCGCGCGAGACGAATGGGGTTTGTAGGATCCGTCGCAGCGAGCGAAGCACAGCGGCACGGCAAAGCACTATCCGGGGCTCCGGCGTCGCTCCAGCGAGGCGCTCCAGAAGCCGGCGGCGCGGCAGCGTGGCATGTCAACACGGGCATACATTCCTCAAGATTTGCGAGACAGGGCCGCAACGGAGGACAGGTCGCTAGGCCTCCTGGCCGCCAGCTCTGTCTGCCTGCCTGCTGCGGGCTCAGGAGGATCTCTGCCGCCAGCTCGGTCTGCCCCGCCGCCCCCGGCCGCCCCGTGCGGGCCAGGGAGCCACGGAGGGTCGCGGGGAGGTTGTGTCGAGATATGTACACAGTGGAAGGGGCAGGGGGTTCCAATCTGGGCGGGCCCCGCCGTCGCCCACTCGAGAGATGCCAGCGAGGTCGGGGAGGCGCATTTATATTGAGGTAGGCTGCGCCGCTTCGACGTGCAGCTGAGTATTAAATTCGCCGACAGCCCCGCAAACATCAGCGAAGTAGGACACTCGTATGCTAATTTACAGAACCCCTCCGAAAAGTTGATGAAAAATTCTTGCGGCGCTGCGCCTTTTGCTGAGCCAGTTCGACTTGGTCCCGCTGCTCCCGGAGTGCGACTGTCCGTCTCTCTCTCCGTCTCCCTCCCTCCAGGCGCTCGATGGCGCCTTTGTGCCGCGGGCCTTTCACCGCCGTCACACAGTGGCGCTCGCAGTGGCGCTCGCAGTGGCGCTCGCAGTGGCGCTCGCAGTGGCGGCCTGGGGACTGATTCCGTGCAGCGCTCCGACGCTCCCCGTCTCTCTCGGACGCGGGCAGAGCCGAGCAGAGCACCCCACCAACGCGAGAGAGAAAGGAGAGCGGCGGCGCGCGACCGCGGCTAAATTATTCCATTAACTCCCTTCTTGCATTTCGTGCACCTCCGTGATTCCAGCGCCGTTTGACGGGGAGGCCAACGCCCGGTCGGCCGAGTCAGTGCTCCCTCACACTCACTTCCCAAGCCACATCACACTTCCCCGGACGGCGCACGCCGGCCAGTGCAGCGGGCAGTTTCACAGGCGAATCACGAAAAACCCTTAGAGCGTGATTAGTAAATCATCAACAGTGGTTCGTCCGTGCGTGCGTTCGGCGCGCGGCCGGCCCGCCCTGTGCGGTGACTTGACGACTGTTGGGCTAATGGCAGAGCCGTGTTCTCTGGAAGGGCCGGACAGCGCTGGGGCTGGAGCGGGCTGGAGGCACGGCGGACAGCACCGCACCACGCCTTCAGGCCGACTCCGGCCGGACCAACCCTGGGGTTCGAGGATCCGTCCTTCCGAAATTGTCGACGCGCAGAATTTTCGCGGTGTGGTGGAGGGAGTGCTGCGCTGGCTTCACCTGTGTCCGGCAGCCCCGCAGCACGCGCCCCCGCGCACTCAGCCCGTGCGTCTTGTCACGCGCGCTCACCCGGAACACGCAACGAACCATTTAGCAACGAGCCCGACACGACGTCGCCGCTTGTAGCGCGCCGTGTCCGTACACTGTACACGCAGGTCGCCGTTCAAGACATCAGCTGCACGGATGTTCAGGTACGTCTCCGTGCGAGACATCAGGGCTGTCCTTTCCACTCTGATCAGGTACGTTTTCATGCAAGACATCAGTTGCAGGATTGTCCTTTTCTGATCAGGTACGTTTTCATGCAAGATGAAGGTACAACCCTGCAGTTGCAGGGTTGTACAGGTTGTCCATTCCATTCTGTTTAGGTACGTTTTCCCGGCTGACTGCCGGTTAATCAAACCGCTACCCATGTCACAAAGCTCAGTTCCCGGAAACCAGAGCAGCAGTACGCATCCCCGGTACACTATGTCCCATTCCCCTTTTTTTCGGATCGCGTGTGCGTTACAGGAAACCACTTTGAGCGCAGCACTCTGTGTTGACCGACAATGTTCCACACTCCTGGGACTCCCCCTCTCCCCCCTTTTCCCTGTCCCGACCCACTCAATCCGCCGATCCCGCGTGGCTCGCTACATTCCGATATGGAAGCGGTCGCTCTGCATGCCGAAAGGATTGCGTACGGTCTGAGAGCGTCCACGCACGCGCGCACGCCAAGTGCAGAGTTTTGATGCAAAGCAGAAAAATGTGTCGCCAGCGCGCGTTTATCACGACTGCGTACGACCGTCTGTCTGTCTGTCCGTCCGTCCAATCAATGTCACGTCGAGGGATCGCGTCACGGCCCAGCGGAAGCAAGCACGCCACCAGAGCGACGGGCAAGACCACAACAACCTGCTAGCGGCTCAAACAACATCAAACTTAAATAATTGAAAATTGAAAAATTAAAGCAAAGCAAAATGGGGAGAGGGGGGGAGACTTTCGCTAATCCTGCGCGTCCCAAACGGGCCGAGAATAATTTCCGGATAAAATAACGAAATCATTTTAATCGGCTTTGTTTCGGATGAAGTCTCCCTGGCGTGGCGAGGCGTGGCGCGGGTGGCACCGAAAGGGAAACAAGATTTTTCCGCTTAAATATTCCCGCGACGGCGCCTCATCCGAGCAGCGCGGTGGCGCCTCTCCTTGAACATGAGCGGGGGACGTGCCCGGGCGTCAAGGGGGCGGCGCGCTGGGGCGTGGCGGGGAGTGGCGGGGCGCGGCGGGAGCTTAGCGGCATCGATAAAAGTATTATTCTCGCAGCAGATGAGGCTGGAATACGAAACAAAACCACGCACCGCCCCCCACTGCGCCACCGCAGGGTATCGAACCCGCGCCCCCTTCGGCACGGCCAGGCTATTTAGCCGTCCGCGTCACCAAGGAGCAGGGCGCGCCTCGGGGGGCACACTGGCAGGCACGGGGAGGCACAGAGGCCGTGCTCTCGCATGGATGGCAGTGTATGCAGCCCCTATCTACACGTGCCACCCACGTCTCAGCCGAGCCGAGCCCAGCCCAGCCGAGACGAGACGTACCCGCATCCACACAGCCGACCGGCACGCGCGCAGCTCACACCTCCCTTAACGTGCGCCCCCTCAGAAACACGCAAACAGCTCAAGAGTGAGATTGGGAAAGTGGGCCCCGCACACAGCGACAATGCATACACTGTAAGGCGGCAGCAGACACGTATGGGGACCTGGGACTTGGGGTGGCAATCCCTGCAGAGATCTCCACGTCGATCGTCCTGCCTCCCGCTGCAGAGTGACTCCGAGCTCGGCTCCGCCGCTCCATCCCTGTCGCAGCTCGAGACGCGCCACGAGTGCGAGAGCGACAGGAAGCCTCGGTGCGGAGCCAGCCCGGGGGTTCCGTCACCGGTCGACACCGCGACACCGCGTCGCGCAGCGTGCGTCCCGCACAGTCGTCAGAAAGCCATTAGGCATCGAAGGGCTGGAAGGACTGGCACTGGAAGGACACAAGCCTGCCAGGCTCGGATCGTGAGGCCAGGACTGAGGTCGGGTTCAAATCCCCACGGCGGCACAGCATCACAGGAGTGTTTCTCCAGTTTCAAACTGCCCTACGTCAGAGGGAAATTTCCAAGAAACGCAGAGTCAAAGAAACCAGAACATGACGCAAGAATGTGGTTCAAAATAGTGCGAAACAGGAAGAAAACGGTCGAGTTGTCGGCAGCGCGGCGGCCCCTCCCCCACAAACTACACCACCCTGGCGCGACGCGCACTATCTCCGGCAGAGACGTTGGGGCTTGTAGTTAGCGTCGTCATAATGAACGGGCCCACCATTCCGCGGGCCGGCACTGCCGGGGCACTGGCGGGGCACTGGCGGGGCACTGCTGAGGCCGAGGCCCGGCTAAAGGGTTGCTCTTCCGTCTGGCCCCGCCCCCGCAGGATGGCCTCGACCGCCTCGGCCCCACTGCAGCCACGGCCCCTGCCACGGCCCCCGCCGCCCCATTAGCGGCCTCGACACAACCTCTTGGCGGGCTTAGCACCCACCTCCTCGGGGCCGCGGGGCCGCGGGGCGAGGGCGAGCCGGGCGCACGCGCGCCGGACACCAAGTGGGGCTCTAATTGCCTGGCCGGCCTGGCCGAGCTGGCAGCCCTCCCTCGACTCGGACTGCACTGCGCCACTGCCAGCCGGCCCTGCACGTCGCCGTGCTGGCGGTGCCGGCCTTCAGATAAGAGGCCGGTGGTGTTCGCGCGGCGCGTCAACCCAAGCGCCGCCTAGGCCGCCCTCCGATTCCGAGAGGCGGCCGCGAGCCTCTCTGTCGCACACACTCAGGACGCGGCCCTGGAGTGCGACAGAGAGCGGTCGCTCGGAGGCAGGCGGCCGGGCGGCGTGAAGAGTGAGAAGTCCTTATCGCGCAAAGTTTCCGGCCCCGCGTTCCAGCCCAGGCGGCCTAGGCCTTCTCCAGCGGCTGAATGGGATGAGTTATTCGGCCGGCCGCGAGGTCCTCGATTGCCCGAGTCCTCCACGCAGTCCCGCCGCCGCGACGGATCGGTTCATATGAGGCGGGCCAGGAGATACAGACCGACAAATGGATGCAGCAGCTTTAGCGGCGCGCACCACCATTAGCGGGTACGGGGCGGAGCGAGGGGCACGATGTACAGGGGGGCTCGGCGCTGGAGACACTAAAACATGAACAAGGCAGACAGAGGAGATTGTGGACACTCAGGTGGAAAGATAGAGTGGAGGGCGCACGGCGGCACGGCGGCGTGGAGCGGATGGCGGAGGGGGCGGGGGCAGATAGATTCCGGAGCACTGCTGCACTGTCCGCAGACAGCCCGGGTCTGGCAGCGCACGCCGCTCTAATGGTCATCTCATGGAGCGATGATCGGTCTCGCCGGGGCCCCGCGGGGGGTCGCCAAGGCCGTGCTCGGTGATCCGGCAGGCCTTAGCGCGCCGCGAGCCGAGCGAGGGGGGGTCGGGTGCGTTGCGCCAAAAGTGGCGGGGGAAATTATTTTATTCATTGCCCGACGCCGCCGCCGACCCGAAATGACAGTGACTCCAGCATAAATAGCGAGACGGAAACGGAACTACTTTGCGATCCCCGCGGCGAGACTGTGTAAGTGGCGTCGGTCCGTCTGTCTGTCTGTCCGTCGGCCGCGGGGACATATCGTCCGAATTAACGCCCCCAGCGGGCCGGGGCGGGCAGGCCGGGCAGGCCGGAGGGCCCAAGAGTTACTATGCGTGAGGGGAGCAGGGCTAAGTGGGTCCTTCGAGTCCGCCGACGGGCGGGGCGGGGCGGGGCGGGGCGGGGCGGGGCGTTCGCTGCGGAGGGTGGCGCTGGAAAAGTGAGAGCGAGGGGGGTCACCCCGGTGATCCTGCGGCCATGAATCCGGCGGCCGGCCTCGCCGGACCTCGCCGTCCATCCCGGGACCATTGTCCATTCCCTCTCCCTCCCCGACGGGACGGCCGAGGCTGGCGGGGCTGGCGGGGCTGGCCGGGCTGCCTGCCCGCGCGGCGAGGAGAAGGGCGAGGGGCTGTCCGGCAGCTCCAGAGCAAACCCCTGGAGGGAGCTCGAGCATCTGGAAGCAAGGCGCGCGGCGGCACGGCGCGGCACGGCAAGGCACGGCACGGCACGGCGCGGCACGGCACGGCGCCTCAGGGGGCAAGGCCCTGCCGCTGCCCTGAGATACAAGGCGCGCCGAGGGCCAGGGCGGCCAGGGCGGCCAGGGCGGCCACACAGCAACGGGCCGGGCGCGGAGGGCAAGGCGTCACTTCCGACCCTTTGAGTCGTACATTAGGTGGCCATGATAGTGCATGCACGAGGCGCCGGGGGCAGCGAGGCGCCCGGCGCGCCTGGGGGGCAGCGCAGAGGGCGCCGTCGGCAAACATTTAGCGCGTTAGCGAGGCGGGGCATCAGCAAACGGAGTGTAATTTGAAGGGGGCGCCGCGCAAAGGGAGCAAATTGCGTCGCAGTGGCGCTACCTGGACGAAAAAGGGGCAAAGCTTCCCGCTTAAAATCCGAGTCGGCGCCTTGCAGTGCAGCGCCCAGGGTGTGGTGCGTCGGTCAGGGTTTGGCGACCCCTCGCCGTCAGTCCTCCCCGGTCCTTCGAGGTACTTTGTCGCCTCTGTCTTCGCCGGAGTGCGGTGTGGGGGTGGGTGGGGCGGCCCGGACTGGGGCGGTTAATCCGAGTTGGAGCGATACTAGGTTCCACGCCCCACTCGTCCACCGCAAAACTGTGCCGCCACCAGCTCTCCCACACTGACTCACACACAGGCAAACACACACACACAGGGCCAGCCAGACGGTTTGGTGTGGCCCATAAAGCCCTTATTCGCCTGGGAAAACAAAAGAAAACACCGCCATATCGGACAGCAAAACGAATGTAAGGATTGGAGTGGGGTCGGCAAGGAGAGAGTGGAGAGGCGCTTGGGAAGGAGAGCCTGCAGTGCTCTACACGCTCTCCCTCCCCCACACAGACACACACAAAAAGACACACACACGCGCGCGGCAAAACTAGTGTGCTCTCTTGGCCCCGCGCGCACCTACGAGGGCTCTCTGGCAAAACACCGTTCTCGCGGACGCCGCTCTCTGAGCACGGAGGTGAGCAGCGCCCAACAAAAAAACTCGAAGGTGGTAAAAGGTAAATTTAACACTTGAACACAATAATAAGTAAGAAATACGTGAACTTGTGGAAGCTCGGAAACGTATTGTGTCTCTCACGCACTACAAGCCCCCCCCCCCCCCCCAGCGAATGCCGCAACCCACCAACGAGAATAAGATGAAGAACTGCTGTCGCCCTGCGATCCAACGTACACACTACACACGAAAAAAAAATCAATATATCTTTCCAAATTATATGTATTTTCCAAGTGTGTTATTGACTCTGCGGTGCGTCAATCAACGGCCATCCGTTTCCGCGGTGCGGCGCGGTGCGGCGTGGATGTGGCCGGAAACCGCCATTTTGATTACGTTCCGAAACTACCCGACAGTGCTGCATGCGGCGCACCGCACACCGACGCCGACCCCACCCCGCGCCACCGCGCCCCGCCACGCCCCACCACGCCCAAGCGCTGTACGGGGGGATCACCTGAGCCATACAGGGCCATAACTTACAGCTGCTTTCACACGTGACACACGGCGACACAACAGCTACGCCACTGCAGAGCCACGCTGTCATTGTTTCCTGGCCCTGCACACACACACACACACACACACCTGCGATGGAGAGGGCGAGGAGGCTCCTCCGAACTGTCATCCCTCCTAGGCCCCGAACACACACGGATGCGGAAATAAAACAGATAGGCGGGACAGGTGAGGGCGAGGGCCCCGAAGACCGTCCTGGCCCTGCCCGCGCACTACCCGCCCCGCCGACCTACCCGAGGGGCTAAACCGACGCGGCAGAGAAAAACCGGCCCGGCCGGCCCAGCCAGCGGTGCAGCGGCGGAGCAAGGAGACCGAAATTAATTGGGGTCGTGGAGGGGAAAGGGGGGGGGCATTAATCCCAGACTTATGCGGGCTGATCGCTGCAGTGTGCGCGCGGCCACCTGTCTCAACAAGGTAATCATTCCAGACTTCAGCCGCACGCTGCGCCGCGCTGCGCCGCCACTGCTATGGCAATGCACCGCGATTGACATCGGCAGTGCTTGTCCGTCACCCGCCGACCAGGGCGGCACAATCGGGGCCAGCCACTCCGTCCGAGTGGCGGCGTACCTCTCTCCGCATCACACTGGTCGGTTCAGTGACACGCCCAAAATGATTGCAGTTTCGGTGCCCCCGACCCTTCATCCTCCTCATCAAGGCCCTGATCCCGGCCGGCCTGCCGGACGCTGCACGCCTCGGCCGTGGGAACGTCCTGGCCGGGGACTGGCCCACTGTGTGGCCGGGGCCTGGGAACGCCCTGGCCGGGGACTGGCCCACTGTGTGGCCGGGGCCTGGGAACGCCCTGGCCGGGGACTGGCCCACTGTGTGGCCGGGGCCTGGCCGCCGTGATCCCGGCGCGGGCCGTCCCCGCACGATCGGGACTGCCCATTGTGTGCGGGGCCTCGGCCACGGCCACGGCCTCGGCCGAGGAGAGGGGGAGGGGGTAATCCCCGAGGCGCGGCCGGCAGGAGATAGGCAACCCGCAGAGCAAGTGCGTGGCCGGGCCGGCCGGGCTGACCCCGGCCACGTCACAGCAGCGGCCGACGCCGACGCCGGTCCCAGGAGCGTGCCTCGCTACAGTGGACCCACAAACGGACGTCGAGGCGGTGGCGCGGCCGGGCGCGGCGCATGCAGGGGATGAAATTCGAGACGACGAGGCCCTGGCCGCCTCCGCGGAGTGCCTTTCCGACTCGCTCCGGACGCGGCCGGGCGAACCGCGCTATCGCGGACGACCAAGCGCGGCATGGCGGCCGGGGACAACAAGTCTAACGCCAACTCATAAATGAAGGCGCTCCTTTTTACGATTGTCCCCCCTCCCCGTTTCCCAGCAGAGAGAGAAATCTCATGTCCCAAACTCAATTTGGTGTGTAGGGGAAGATGGAAGAGTGCCGGCGACGTAAAGCTCAACACTGTCCGGAAAAAAGAGGGAAAGATATATTCCGTCTGAGTCAGGCAGGACGACGGAGCCGTTATCGCAAGGCCAGATTTAATAATGGAATCTAGGCGGCGATATTTACTTTTTTTTCGCGCGGCCCGCTAAGACCAGCTCTTTTACGCGCCCCGCGGGCGGGATTATTAAAATCGGATATTGAAAAGTTGTCTCCGGCAAGGCGAGGTGCGAGCGACGACAAGGAAGCGAGGGATGGCGGCGACGACGACTGCGGAGGACAGAGTTGACGAACAGTCCCCAAAGGCCGCGGGGCCGCGGGCCTCGGTGTGGGCGGGGGGAACAAGAACGACGGCAAGGGTTCAACACACCAACTAATGCGCGGTGAAGCGGGCCCATTTGTCACGGCCAACGTTTCATTTGTGCGGCTCGGGTTTGTCGATGGCTGGCGCAAAACATCTTGCAAACCGCGGCCGTCCAATCCGCTTAGAGGCCCACCAGGCCGCCCACCAGGCCGCCCACCAGGGCGCCCGCCCCCGCCAGGCCGCCCACGGCGCCCACCAGAGCGTGAGTGTCGCGGCCGCCCCGACCGGCTCGGCCACCGCGATACGACTCACGGCGTCCTAGGCCTGGCCCGGCCCGGCCTGCCATCACTCATCCAAACAAAAGCAATCACTTGAACGTGATTGGTGAGTGGAATCGTAAACCAGGCCACTGTGCCGGAATGGCGTCCCACCAGATTCCGAACAGCGTGTTGTCGCCGTGTCTCTCTCACTCCCGCATGGCGGGCCCTGTGAGTGCGAGAGAGACAGCGCGGCGAGGCCGCCACTCAGAATCAGGCCCACAAATTGTCGAGAATTATTCCCCCGGCCGGCGTGCTGTCGTACAAGCGGCAATCTACGCCCAGACGCCAGCATGCACGAGTCATTGGCTTCGGCCCTCGCCGCACACAAACTAGCGTCCCACCATTTTTTCACGCCCGTCGCGTGGATTTGACTTGTGCCCGTTTCCGGGCCACCCGGTGTAGGCGGTTCGCAGTGGCTGCGCCGCTGGGCCTCTCCCCGCCTCGGCCCGCATCGACGCCGCGAGGAGGGGCGACTTGGCGAACACCCAGTAGTTTGTTGACGGGGCGGCCCACCCTCGTGCATCGCTTTGATGATCGTCAAGCACGACAAGCAGGCCAGCGTCTTGGCGCGGCGTTTGACGTTGACGACCTGATGACGCGTCGTGGGGAGGCCGTGCTGACCTCAGCGCACGCACGCCTCAAGTGGAGGGGCAGACCGCAAGGCAGGCGGGCTGCACCGGGGAGGAAGCCCGGCAGACCACCGCGCCGTCGTGGCCGTCGTCTCGAGACACGCCGCACAGCGCCGCACAGTTAGCAGCTAAACGGCCCGTTTGGCAGCTCTCCCCTTCCTCCTGGCCGGGCCGCCGCGCCGCCCCCGGGGCCGCCCTATCCCTTCCTCTCCAAGTAGTCTACTGCGGAGGCTGAGCCAAGGGGCCGTCGTCGCAGCGTCCCCGCACCTTCCCGCCGCCCTGGATCCACTCTGTCTCTCCCACTCCTTGGGCCCGTCAAGCAACAAATCTTTCCCTGTTTGTTTCTTTCGCCTCTTTTTTGCCCTTGTTATTTTTCCTTGTCGGGAGTGTAGCAAGAGAGAGAGAGAGAGAGGAGAGCAACGCGCCGCGCGACGTGTCACCCGTTCATGCGCGAGCGTGATGGACATCTATCACTCTGTCGGAGCGACAGAGAGCGAAAGAGAGTGGCTCTGGGCGCGCTGGGACCGCGCGAGGCGGGCGGGCGGGCGGAGGGGCCCCCGAACTACCATAAAGCGCGGTGTTAAGTTTCACGCGAGGCCCGCGGCCCGCAGGATGCAGGCGTAACGGAAAAACAAATCCCTTCATTTTTCACGGTGTACCTGCCATGCCATCCGCGCGCTCATTGGTCGGGGCGCGGCTTAAATAACCATTTAGATTCAAAAGGGGCTTTAAGGTGGGCACGCAATTAAGCGCGGGGCGGGGCGGGGCGGGCGCACTCGCTACGTGTTCGCACGCGTCACGCGCGTGACGGGGCCTTAATGGCGCGCTCGATGTCGCACGGCA
Organism: Thrips palmi; assembly: GCF_012932325.1. Lineage (NCBI taxonomy): Eukaryota > Metazoa > Arthropoda > Insecta > Thysanoptera > Thripidae > Thrips > Thrips palmi. The sequence continues at coordinate 9,267,028 of NW_023144635.1, forward strand.
GGACTGGCGTAACTGGCTGCCAAATCATGTCGCGCCTCCAAGTTTTCAGCTTCCTGTGCGTGTGTGTGTGTGTGTGTGCGCGCTCCGTGTCTGTGTGCGAGCGTGGGAGGGGCGGAGGGGCCGTGGGGGTTCGGGGTCGCGCGCGCGCTTGGACGGAATTAGCCAGCCGTTGTCGAGTCGACGTTTTAATGATCGGTCCGAGCGTCTCGCCGGTCTCGCCGGAAGGCTGGAGAGTCGGCGGGAACGGCGCGTGGACGTGACAGGCGCGGCCAGCGACGCCGCCGTCGCCGCCGTCGCCTTCGTCGTCGTCGCCCTCGTCGTCGTGGCGGCGCATGAAATGTTTACGACCATCTTCCACTGCGAACAGTAGAGTGTGTCCCGAGTAAATATGCACGCACTCGGAGCGTCAATGTTGCGCGCCAACTTAGGCCGTCTCCGAGTTTCGCTACGACACTGGAAAATTAAATGAGGGGGCGTCCGTTAATTATGAACGCAACGACCCGGACCCGGGGGGGAGGGGGAGGGGGAGGAGGAGGACAGGTTACCTCGCCGGCGACGGGAGCGGGGTGAAAAGTTAACGAAACAACAAAAATGGCGTCCGTAAATAATTGAGGCGCCGCCCCCAATCTGAGACTTTTTCCCCGAGTTCGAGTCCGGGGCGGGGAGGGCCGAGGGAGGCCGCTCGATGCAAGTCGGTTTTCCGGCAACGAGGAAGTAGCGGCCGAGCGCGTCGGCATAAAGAATACATAGCATCGATCGTGCGGCCCGGCGACGCAGCGACGCACCGCCACGCACCGCCACGCACAACCACGCAGCCTTCCAGGCCCCTCCAGGGCGGCGCGCAGGCCAACGCCCTGGAAGGCCAGAGCAGGAAGCAGCGCCCAGATCCCCGGCGAGACGCCGTCACACTACACCACCAGGTCAAGGGCGCGCGGCGGCGCGGCGGCGCGGCGGGGGGAGGGCGCGACGCTCGCCAGCAGAAAGCAACTCATTAGTCCTTTTTAGAAAGTGTTTGCTCTTGCTGGTGCCCGCTGGTCGGGCATGCAGCCGGCAATTTTATCTCAAAACGGAATCAAGGCTAACAATCCGCTTCCTGGTCGTGTCGCGGGCCGGTGTCCCCGGCGGCGCGCCGCGGGTGGCAGCGGCGAAAAAAAAAGAACGGAAAAAAGTAATCGAAGCACGACGCGATTCGATATGTATCGCGAGCATTGCCGCGCCGCCAGGCATCCGACTTATGTGCAACAACCGGCAGCGATTACTCCTTCCAGCAATTACGCCGAGCCGTTTTTGCCGCCGTCCCGGCGAACGGACGACGTTTCGAACATTAAGATAGCAAATTAACCATCACGGCCGCGTGTTTTTGCGCTCGCCGCCCCGCCAGGCCGGCCCAGCCCTTGGGGGCGTCGCGGGGCGTCGCGGGGCGTCGCGGGGCGTCGCGGGGCGCCGCCCGGAAGGCTGACCAGCTCGGGGGCAGTTTGGCGGAAAAGGGGCGCCCTGTCGTGTCGCCGGGGCAGGGCGGGGCGGGGCGGCAAGGGGGCGTGATTGGTGGAGACACTGCACGCCCCGCACGCACACGCCGCCGGCCCCGCGCAGGTGTGTGTGTGCGCGCGTGATTGTGTTACTCGGTGGAGGATGGCGGCCTTATCGTCGGGCAGCGCGTCGTTCCTCTTTTTCGAGGCCTCGGGTAACGCGGCGCGGTAATGAGGGCGCGACGAGCACGGCGATCACGCGGCGCGGCACGGCGGCGCGGCGCCGCGGCGAGGCCATTGTCGCGTCGCGTGCGCCGCGCCACTGATAGTGCATCTCAAACAGCAACGCGCTGCGAAACACGATAAAACGGCAAAGCGGCGAAACGAAGCGAAGCGGGGCGGCGAGGCACGAAAATGAAAGCGACAGCGGACGAAGGTCGAAGCGGGAGAAGCGAGAGAGAAGCGTGCCCCCGAAGCGCAGAGCGGCGCAGTGCAGCCATCGCCGGACTGGGAACGCATCCAGTTATGGGGCAGCCAGCGCCAGCGCCGCGAGTCAGCGGGATCGAAATGGAAACGGCCGGGCGCTGCAAAGAGGTGGCAAACGGTGGGGTGGGGCCCGGCCAGGGCCCGGCCAGGGCCAGCACGGGCACAGCCCCGCAGCCCCGAACGTTCCAGGTGGCGACCGACCGGCGGGGCTGCAGATGCCCCATTCGCTGTCAGTTTGGGGCCGGGCGGCGGGGCGGGGCGCTCCGGCGGCCCAGACTACTGCCAGCAGGGCGAGGCGGCCATCGAGCGCCGTGCCGGCGGCCGAACGGGGCCGTTTGGGCCGTTTTCCGACCGTTTCGGGCCGTTTACGCCGCCCGTTGTGCGGGGGGTCCACTGGCCGGGGCGCGCACCGCGACCGCGCCGCCCGAGGAGGTGGCCAGCCGACCAGCCAGTCAGGCAGCCAGGCAGGAAGCCGCAGCGAAATGACACGCGGCAATCAAACGGAGGTCGTTTGTCAACCGCCGGGGGATGAATCGGCGTCCTGGCCGCGACGCCGCGTTTCCGCCGTCGCCGTCTCTCTCGCTCCCCCGCCCCACGCCCCCGAGAGCGAGAGAGACGGAGGCACCGCGTCGGAATCCGCCAGCCCGCGGCCCGCGGCTGTTCGCTACCAACGGCCCGACGCTATACCCGCTCCGCCGTCGCCATGGCAACGCTGCAGGCGGCGCACGCGTGTCAAAGGCAGCGTTTTCGCGAAAAACAAAAATAGTCGCGCATTCTCGGAATAATATGAGAGCCGGCTGCGAAAATAATGCACGGAGGGGCGGCAGCGGCCGTGGGGGCTGCAGCCTGCGGGGCGGAGGGGCCGGCGAAATGAGGGGTGCGTACTACTGCGCGGCGCTGAAACGGAGAGTGAGTGAGATGCGAGGGGGGAGCGAGTGGCGGCCCGAGATCACGAAAAATGCATTTCGCTGGAAAATTATTGCACGGACGAGGGAGGCGGGGCGAGGGAGGGGGCGGGAGCAGGTGCAGCGTGCGTGCACGTGCCTTGCCGGGCCGAGGGCCCTTCGGCCTGGCAGGGCGGCGGCAGCCTTGTAAGCGTAGGGCCCAAAGGGAGAGGTGCCACTCCGCACCGCCTCGGCACCGCCTACACAGTGTGTACACACCCTACACGCAATTTTTCACGCCGCTGGACACTATTACCTCGCCCAAATGGCCCCACAATCCTGTGCGCCCCGCCTAGGTGGGCGTGGCCCCTCACACACACACACACACACACACACACACACACACACACACACGCGCGCGCGCGCGCGCGCGCGTGCAAGCCAAGTAGGGGAAAACGCAGCCCAATCTGCGAGTGCGCTTGGGTGCGAATGAGGGGAGCAAAGCGACATGGGCGGCGCGGCGGCGCCTACACTGGCGGCGGACGGACGAAACTTGATCCCGCTTGCACTCCCCGGCGTGCGCGAGGCACGGCGAGGCGCCAGCGCAGGCTATTAAGCACGGAGCATAACATGAACACACGCTATGAGGCGCATGATGCCAAGAACATAGACCCCCTTAATGGACATCCTTCCACACTGCCAGCGCCACGGCACTGCGCGGCCCCCGGCGGCCCCACGGCCGCCGGCACCGCCCCCCTTCATTGCCGCCCCCCTTGAGAGCGCCCCGCTGCTGCCCCCACCGCCCCCTCTCGCTCAACTGGCCCTGCTGGCTCTGATGAAGCCAGCAAGACAACTGCGCGGGGCGGCACGGCGGGCACGGCGCTCCGCCAAGAGCCTTTTGGAGAGGCGGTCAGGCCAGCCTTGGGCCAGCCTCTTCGGGCCAGCCTTGGCCAGCCTTGGCCAGCCCACCCCGGCGCGGCCAGGCCGTTCCCACGCCGCCACGAACACGTACTAGTCCGCCACCGCGCCACCACCGCCCACCCCGCGGACGGCCCTTTGCCGCCCCAGGAACACGCTAAATGTCTTGATTAAAGCCCTTAAGTCTAACGACTGCCCCATTAAGTGCCACATGCCATCAACATGGACCGTTATTTTTCCGCCCCGATCCCACTATGCAGCACAGTGCGTCTGTAGGTGTGAGTGTGAGTGTAGGTGTGTGTGTAGGTGTGAGTGTAAGTGTGAGTGTAGGTGTGAGTGTGCGCGTGTGTGGAGAGGCGCCGTGAAACACGTCCGCACGCAAAAAAATAATTCGAGGGCCACCTAAAAAATTAGCACGGGTGCTAAAACTGTTAGCTGTGTAGGCCCAACTAAAATTTTAATCGTAGTGCTAACATTTTAACTCTGTTGCTAATCGCGAACTCCTTAACTAAATCATATTGGCCTCCAGCTACATTATTTAGCACCTGTGCTAATTTTTTAGCTCTGCTGCTCCGAATCCCCACTAAATCGCTTAGGACTGATCTGAAAAATATTTTTTTGCGTGCGCATCGCGCGCCAAATTAAGTGCGCGTCGGGGAGGTAAGCGCGAGGCGAGGTACCCAGGCGGTGCGGCGGTTCACTCGGGCCGAGGCGCATGATATTAAGCGCGCTGCCGGCGCGGGCGAGCAGGCGCAGGGTCTGGTTCTGGTGGGGGCCTGGCGAGGGCGGTGGGTGAGTAAGTCTCGAATTCGCGCGGCCCCAACCTGCGGGAAGACAAGCACCCTGCCGCGGCGCACTCTGTTTGACGGATGGCCGAGTGTTTACAGTGCGTGCGCCCCACCGCACCCCGCCCCGCCCCGCCCACACAGATCAGTGTCGTAGTGACGCGCCCCGTCGTCTGAAAGCCTCGTAAACATCGACGCGGCGGCGGCGGCCATGCGGCAGTGCGGGGCTCTGGCCTGCCTGGCCTTCCCTCCCCCTGTCCGGCCGAGATCCCAAAGTGGCCCTGAACTTAACAAAAGCCCTAACGCAAATTTACGGCGCGGCGGCACGATGGCGCGAGATGCAGCAGCGGCGGCGCGGCCTCGACCAGGGCCTACACTGTGGCCTCGGCCACGCCGCCGGCCTTTAGTGAATAAGCGGCGGCGCGACGGCAACGACACACTGCAGCACGTTTTACGGCGCTCCATCCGCGGCGCCGCGCGTAAAACTGTCGCCTAATCTGGGCCGAAATGAAGCAAACGTGCTTTTCGAACGGCGCTTTCGACGGGCGCGCTGTCTCTGTCGCACTCGCGGGGCCGTGTAGGGGTGCGAGGGAGACAGAGCGACGGCAGCGAGGGGGAAAGCACTCGCGTAATAGTCGGGTCACTCTGTCCGTACACGGAAAAAAAGAAATTCGCTGATTCAGCGAGAAAATCGCTGACTCAGCGAATTTTGGCCTTCTAGATTTGAGACAAGGGGCAAATTCGCTGAAACAGCGAACTTTTGTTCGCCAAACAAATATTCGCTGGAATAGCAAACAAATATTGCTGGGATTGCGATTCATGAACGCTGGGGCAGATACGGAATGTTGGATAGGAAATGTGTTAGCGACTTTGGTTTCGCTGAAATAGCGAACAATCTTTGCCCCTAATCTAGCAAAACGCGTATCGCTGGCTGATCCAGCGTCAACATACTTGCTGTTTGACGTTGGTCCAGCCCAACGGATGTGCACCGTATGATACCTGGTGACGCTCAGCTTCGCAAATATCCAACCTCGGTTGGATTTGAACCCGTGATCTTTTCAATACCAGACGCACGCTTTACCTCCAGGCTACCATGACATTCTCCTCGCATCAGCCAGAGGTTCGCACTTGTGTCCTGCGCCCACTTTCGACATGCTGTTTGTTCGTTTAGCAAATAAATTCGCTCATTGGTAGGCAAAATGTGATTGCCACATCAGCTAACTGGGGTTCGCTAAACTAGCGTTATTTATCCTCGTGTCAGCGTTTATTTTCGCCACTTCAGCAAACTTGAGTCTAGCAAACGCAGTTTCGCTGAAGTAGCGAAATATTTTTTTTCCGTGTAATAGCACGCGTAATAGTGTGCGTAATAGTAGCGTAATAGCTGAAATTCTCAAAATTTGATCTATTTTAGGGGTTTTTTTGGTCTGTTTTCAGCTTAATCGCTATATTTTGAGGCGTAATAGAGCGTTATAGGCGTAATAGTCGGGTCGCAGGTTTTAGGAGTGATTTCCCCCTCGGACGGCAGCGTCCGGCCGGCAGACGCTTTATATTACTGGCAAGACGGGCCGCGGAATGCGGAAGGGACGACGCGGCCCTTCGCCCTGCGGGGCCTCGGAAGGAAAGGGCTCGAGTCCTTTTGAAAGACGAATGGCCGCAGGGATGCCTGGCCCGCCTCGGCCCGCCTCGGCCGCCGAGGACGAGGAAGGGCGACAGGGCGGGGGACGGGGCCACTGCAGCAGCTCATGGCCTCGTGGCTCAGGGCGGCTCAGGCGGCGGCCACGGCGGCAGCCCGGCCCTCCCTTTGAGCTGCTGCTGCTGCCGCCATGCGGTCTGAATAACAAATGAGCATTGACCTGCGGACGTGCTCTCCGGCGCCCCCAAGCAAGTCGCGCCGAGGTGATTGCTTCCAGACAAAAGTACTCTTCGGCCGCCTCGCCGCCACGCCGCCACGCCGCCCCGGGCGACGCGATGTGCGATATGTCAGCCGGAGCCGGGAAGGGTTCGACGCCGAGGCCCTGGCGCCGCCGTCGCCTCGACCAGGCCGCCGCACAGTGGGCCAGAAGACCGGCGGTGGCGGTCATTTCTTTTTTGAGCTCCAGAGTCGCTAAATGGGACTCGAGCCCACCGTGTGACCCCACCAATGGATTCCTCGTTCGGAGAGCAATCCATGGGTGGGGTCACACGTTCGGTTCGAGTCCTATTTAGCGACTCTGGAGCTCAAAACGCGCCCGTGGTTTCGACCGACCCCACCGGTCTTCTGGCCCACTGTGCGCCGTCGGAGTGATCACCGAGGCATTACGGGCCGACAAACGTGCCCGACGCGCCGCCCGGGCGTCGGGGAGGCTCGCGGCTCGCACCGGCCTGTGCGCGGCCACCCTTCGGCCCGCCCGGCGAGGGTGGCGACCACGCTGCGGCACTCGGCGGCGGCGGCGGGGAAGCGCCAATCTCGCGTCGCGTAATCGGATGAGCGTTCATTAGCGGCGTCTCCGTCACCTCGACAACGAGTTGCCGCGCTGCTCGTTACCGAGCGAAGCAAGCGGCGATCGCTGAATCCGGGACGAGCTCAGCCCTCGCCTGCCCTCGCCCAGCGCGCGGAACGCCGCAGCGAACCGAGCCAAGATAATGTTTCGGCTGGTATTATTTATTTCACATCCCCGACGCGCGGCGGCCGGCGCTGGCCGGTGTAGCACGAGGAGATAGCAGGTGAGCGTGCGCGGCGTGACGGCCTCGGCGGGGCGTTGGCTGCACACACACACACACACACACGCACACGCACACGCGCACACACACACACACACACACACACGCGCACGGACACGCACAGCGCCCCGCAGCGCCCCAAAACAAACGAACAATGGCGGAGCGCACGATAAAACAAAGTAAAATGTGGCGGGGTAAAACCACATCAACGTCACCGCTCTCTTGAAATCCTTTCCCCGCGTGCGGGCCCCCGAAAATCCGGCCCGTGTATTTATGGCGGTCGGGGCGGAGGTGGAGGTTCGGGAGGGGGTGGGGGTGGGGGGGTCGACGCTGCGCCGCCCGGCCGGACTGGCCGCACGGTGTGCAGTTAAGTGGGCGTCGGCTGCGGCGGACGGACACAACAGTGTAGCTGCGCGGGTCACCGGCCGGCGCGCGCCAGATACGCGCTTGTCCGCGCGAGTCCGACCCGCGGAAGCGAGCAACGCGTTTTACTGCCGCCGCCATTTTGGCAAATTTGTGGCCTCGACAGGCAATTATACCGCCCTTGAGCTAATCGCGAGTGGACGGCCGGCAGACGCCCCTCCACCGTGGCGGCCACCATGGCGGCCACCAGGCCGTAATCCAGGACTAGCTATTTAATCAAGGGCCGCGGGTTTATTCAGGGTCCCCGTCGGTCCCCTTGCAGTGCCACGCGCCGCTCCAGCGGTGGCGGCCCGGGCCCCTCCGGCACCCGCGGCGGGTACCCCGGGTCCCTCTGGTACACCCTAGGACAGCGGTTCTCAACCTTTCTCGGCTCGCGACCCCAAATTTGTAGCCAAAAATTTCCGCGACCCCCAGGAAGTTTCGCGACCCCACGGGACCCCTCCTTTAGCATGCCACTGCGTCTGATCCGAGGCGGGCATTTTGCTCCCTCAACGGGCAATTGATCTTTGGACCTTCCTTTAGCATGCCTCTGTTACGGAGTGCGATTATCAGTCTTAGTTTGGGAGCAGTATTGTCTCAAAGTTGGCCAAAACGCTCAGAAATGTCTTAAAAAATCATGTTTTGGGTCGATTTTAAGCAGCCACTGCGTCTGATCCGAGGCGGGCATTTTGCTCCCTCAACGGGCAATTGTTCCTTGGACCTTCCTTTAGCATGCCTCTGTTACGGAATGTGATTATCAGTCTTAGTTTGGGAGCAGTATTGTCTCAAAGTTGACCAAAACAGGCACAACGATTTTTCAAAGACATTTCTGAGCGTTTCGGCCAACTTTGAGACAATACTGCTCCCAAACTAAGACTGATAATCACACTCCGTAACAAAGGCATGCTAAAAGAAGGTCCAAAGACCAATTGCCCGTTGAAGGAGGACGAAATACCGCCTCGGGTCAGACGCAGTGGCTGCTTAAAATAGGCCCAAAACACGATTTTTCAAAGACATTTCTGACCGTTTTGGTAAACTTTGAGACAATACTGCTCCCAAACTAAGACTGATAATCGCACTCCGTAACAAAGGCATGCTAAAGGAAGGTCCAAGACCAATTGCCGTTGAGGGAGCAAAATGCCCGCCTCGGATCAGACGCAGTGGCTGCTTAAAATCGGCCCAAAACACGATTTTTCAAAGACATTTCTGAGCGTTTCGGCCAACTTTGAGACAATACTGCTCTCAAACTAAGACTGATAATTGCACTCCGTAACAAAGGCATGCTAAAGGAAGGTCCAAAGACCAACTGCCCGTTGAGGGAGAAAAATGCCCGCCTCGGATCAGACGCAGTGGCTGCTTAAAATCGGCCCAAAACACGATTTTTCAAAGACACTGCTGACCGTTTCGGCCAACTTTGAGACAATACTGCTCCCAAACTAAGACTGATAATCACACTCCGTAACAAAGGCATGCTAAAGGAAGGTTCAAAGACCAATTGCCGGTTGAGGGAGCAAAATGCCCGCCTCGGATCAGACGCAGTGGCTGCTTAAAATCGGCCCAAAACACGACCCCAGCTACCTCGCCGCGACCCCTTAAAATTTTTTCGCGACCCCACTTGGGGTCGCGACCCTAAGGTTGAGAACCACTGCCCTAGGATCCTCCAGGGGGCGAAGGCCGCCCTGCGGAACGGGTACCGGAACGGGTACCAGGTATTTTCAATTCAGTCACGTAACTGCCTTCTAACAGTTTCCTAAGCAAGTTCACAAGCCCCCCGGGGACGCAGCCGCCGGGCCGGTTCAAGGAGCGGGGCGGGCCCGGGCGAGGGCGGCGAGACAAAGTCGAGACCACTGAGAAGGCCAAGGGTTGGTCGGGGACCCGCAAAAAGGGCGGCCGGTGACGTCACCGCCATTGCCATTCTCGCGCCAAAAATGGAGGCCTTTCACTACGACGGCCCGACATCTGACCCCTGAGCAGCCCACCCAGCCCGGCAGGCCGAGCGGGCGTGGCTCCGTTCCCCATTTCCCTCTCCCTTTCTTGTTTTTTCCCGCGCGATTTCAACTTGGAGTAACTCGGTATGCAGTCCGAGCCGATGCGGCGGACGTGTTGCTCCGAAAGGGGAACATTATTGTTTCCCCAACGCGATTGCCTCTCTTCAGCGCGTGGCGCGGCGCGGCGTCGGTGCGCTGCGGTGCAAACAATGCCGTTACATGTCATCAGCGCTGCGGTGCGCCGCCCCCACAGCCCCACGCCCCCACGGCCCCCGCGGGCTTTGAACCGCGCGGCGCCCTCTGCACCGAGTGAACTGAGTGAACTGCGCGGGTAATGCGTTTTGGCCAGACGGTGGCGGGGCGGGGCGGGGTGGGGCGGGGCGGGGGTGCGGTGGGGTGCGGCGGGGTGGGGCGGGGTGCGGCGGGGTGCGGCGGGGTGCGGCGGGGTGCGGCGGGAGCCCCAATTACACTGGCATCGGATTAGGGCGGAACAAAGTTGCCTCAGACTCTCGCCACGCGGAAAAACGGTCCACATGACTCGTCATGTCAGCGTGGCGGCCCACGGCCCACGGCCCCGGCGACGGCGGCGAGACTTAGACTTGGTGTTTAGTTTATACACTAGAACAGTCAGGCAAAGGCACGCCGGCGGAGGGGCCCCGGAGAAAGCGGCCGGGGGGGGGGGGGACGCGCAGGAAAGAAAGGACGGGGTTTTGTCGGAGGGGCGTGGCGGGGGTGGCGGGCGGACGCGCAGCTCGAGTGTCAAACAAAAGCTCGTCGTTGTGCAACCACCGCCGCCGCCGCCGCCGCCGCGCTGGGAGATTATGTCACTCTGTCGTCCGCACAGTGGAGCATAAGGGCCTAATTCGTCTCTTTCAATTAGGTGCACAATGCGCGCTCCGGCCCCGCCCGGCGAGGGCCCCGAAGGGAGCCCCGAAGGGAGCCCCGAAGGGAGCCCGAAGGGAGCCCGAAGGGAGGGGCGTCGCTAGGCGTCACCGAGGACGGCGCCGGTGCGGCGCGGACGGCCGCGGCGGGGGTGGCGGCTGGCGGCACCGCCCGGGTTTCGGTGAGAGCGAGAGGACGTGGCCGCCTCGGCGCACAAAGCCAGGCACAGGTGGGGCCTCCGTCCGCCTCCGTCACTCCACTGGTGCCGTTCCCGTTCGCTTCGTGCTGCGCGACAACAAAGCGGTGTGGCGCACGCGAAAGCGAGCGAGCGGGCCGTCGACGGCGAGGTGACGGCTGTTGGCCCGGCCGCCAAATGAGACACTCGACGGTTACAGTGGCGCCGCGGGCGCCGCGGGCGCCGAGCACGCGAGCACCCCGTCAAGCCATTACCTTGCACCGGGTGCGGCGCTTCGCACGCCGCGGTCAGCCGCCGCCAAGCCCCGCGACGCCGCCGAGGTGAACGGTGAGGTTCTTTTTACTAATTACTCGGTGCACTTGTTGGGCTGCATCGCGCACCGCCGTGAGGGTGGTACCCGCCAACGCCGCGCCACGACCCACCCCGCGGCCGCCACGGCGACGCCCACGTTATTTATCTCCCTTTTCATTATCCGAAATGACAACAAAACAGAAACGTGAAAAAAGAAAACACGGAAAAGGCGATATTTTTTGCCGTCCCGAAATAAATTGCGTGGCAAGATGATACAGCCAGGCGGCCACCCTTATTTCGCAGCAAGGGTGTGCGCGCGTGCATATAGGACGCACACACACATAGAGCCACTTACAAGTCTCTAAAACACAGAGACGCCACGGCGCGCCACGGCGGTCCCGCATCAGATTTTTCGTGCGGCAGGGAATTTTCCGCTGGTTGAGCCTCGCCTCGGTCGCGTGTGTGTGTGTGTGTCTGTCTGTGTGTGGCGCCCACCCCCACAGGCACCTTGTTTATGCCGACAGGGTCCGCCGTTCGCATTCTCATTTCCTCGTGTTGTCTGCGACGCAGCCGCCTCGCTTGCTGGGGAGTTGTTGTCAAGGTCGGGCGGCCGCCGCCCCCGCCGCCCCCCGCCGCCCCCCGCTAACCCATATCACCCCCGGACGGATTCCATGGCGATGCGCCCCGTCCCCCTCCTGTCCTCGGACCCCTCGCACAATTAATCAGATGATTATGCAAAACCTTGCAGCTGCGCGCGGTCGCACCGCCGAGATGACCGTCAGGCGGACGCGAAGCGACGCAGAGCGGCTCGGCCGTCATCTGCGCACTGCACTGCCAACGCACCTGCAAGCAAAAAGACGGCACAATGAGGCCCTGCGCCCTGGACGCGGTGAACTTGTTGCGTGAGAAAACCGCCGTACTGTGACACGCCCTTGAAGACGACCGCCGGCATGCCGCGGCCGGGCCGGCCAGCCACCACACTCGCCAATTAAAAAGTTGCGCGTCCTCTGCCGGCTAATTACAACACACGCATGCGAGGCCGTCAGGCCGCCACACTGCGACGGGCAAGGACGCCAAGGACGGCCCCTGTACAGTCGCGAAAAAGGCCGCGCCTCGTGTTTCCCGCCGCCGCGTTTACCGGGTCGGGTCACCCCCGTTCGAGCGCGTCGTCTGTCTCTCTCACTCGCACGTCTCTGGTCGAGTGCGAGAGAGAGAGACGGCAGCGCGCTCAGCCTGCATGTCCGTCCGTCCGGCGCGCCGCAGTCGACGGTGGCGCCGCTTGAGGCAGTTAGCCGCACTGATTAGTTTGGCGACGTTTGCGCGCGTTGATGGCGCGTCGCGTCGCTCGCCTGAAAGGGTGCGCGTTATTAGCGGGCCATCCTCCAATTACCAAACTAGTTTGCGTCGACGGGTCGCCACCGGGACTGCTTCGCGTCGCGGCCCGGGGCGTGGCCGCCGAAAACGAGACTCAAAGCGGCGGTCCTTGGCGCTTGGCGCTGGGCGCGGCGAATCAGAGCGACCCAAAGTGGCCGCGGTGTTGGCGGCGCATGATGACAGGACCTGTGCCGGCTGTGCTGGCTGTGCCGGGGCGCTCCATCGAGGTCCTCGATGATCACAGGCCGCCGCACTCCCCCGGCAAAAAAGGTCGACTCGCTGCCATGCTCCAGTTCGCAACGCCGGTGGAGTGGGGCAATCATGAGACACAGCGAGCGGGGCAGCGAGCGCCTGTTAGGTATGCAGCACGCCGACGGCGCTGGCCTCCGGGACGGCCTACCCGCCGGGCGCCATCGACCGGGGTTTCGAAGCCAGCGACCTGCGCTCGCAGAACCTGCGACCCGGTTTCCAAACCTTCGAGGTGCCATCTGAAATCCTGCGAATTGGGGTCCCGAAGCCTGAAAGCCGTTGTATATCCTCCAGGAGTATTTTAACATATTTTATAGATTTTCCACTAAATACCGCTTGGCCGAGCTTGCCTTTAGCTGTCTTTTCTTAACTTGGTAAATTTTCGGGACTTGCCAAGGACTTTATTGCCAGGCCCTCCTGAAGATTGATAGCATCACAGCCAGCCCACACCCCCGCAGGCCTCCACATTTAGAGAATGAAAACGGAGCACGTGAAGCCCCGTATTATTTTTTTAGTGGCGGCTTGAGCCCTTTCGCTCTAAGAAAATGGCATATGCATGCCGCCGCCGTCCGCCCGCCGTGAGAGGAGAGAGGGGGGTGAGAGGGGAAGGGAGAGCCGAGAGGGGTAGGCCCTAAAAATGTTTGCCTTGTGAATATGCAGCCTGGCAGGCTGGGTTATGAAGTTAGCGCGGAGTGTGGCGGGGGAAGCCAGCGACTTACACAGTGGCAGCGGCCTCCGCTACCTCGCCGCCAGACAGCGCTAGCAGCGCCGGCAGCACAGAGACAAACCGCCATAAATGCTCATATACTCCCCGTGTGTGTGCGGCCTCGTCTCCCTAAATGGAACAAAGGCGAGGGACCGACTCGGGCGGCTGCAAGGCGGAGTGCGACGAATGAATGAATGAATGAATGAATGAATGAATGAATGAATGAATGAATGAATGAATGAATGAACGAACGAACGAATGAACGAATGGATGGATGAATGTAGTGGAAAGGGTGACTGAATGATTCATTGCCGCGGAGACGGGTCCGAATGAATGAAGTGGCGTGTCATTGCCAAGTTATTCGGGTGCACCCAATTCGCGGGTCGTTCGCGCTCGCCTCGATACAACTAAGGTCCTTCCCCTCCACGCCATTTGTTCGGGTCGCACCGAATGGAAGTGTGTTGTGTGTGTGCCCCTGTAGCTCCGCCAGCTGTTGTCAGGCGAGGGTGGACGGCCAAGGCATCCAAGGCGGACCCGAACCGTCAACTGTCTGATATGCAAGTCAATGCGGCCGAGTCGGCCGAGCCAAGCCATAGGCAGGCCAGGCATCAGGCATGGCCAGGCCGGCGCCAGGGCATCAGTGTTATGTGAGCTCAACATATGCAGGGGGTGGCGCGCGTGGTGTCATTCCAGTTAACGCCTGCCACGACCAGATCGACTCCATTGCGGATCGGGCGATGCGGCGCGTCAAAGTGCTACACACAGTCAGTCGCAGGCAGCACTCCGTCTCTCTCGCACTGCGTGCGGCGTCCCGTGGGGGTGCGAGAGAGGCAGAGTCACGCTCTGCATAGGCTTTGTTTGCGGGCGGGTGGACTGTGAAGTAGGCAAAGGGCACGACTAGCCCCCCCCCCCCTTTTCTGGGTGTACTGGATCCGCACCCCGAGCCGCCGGGCTGGGCCGGGCTGCTGGTTGTGAAACACGGCCCCAGCCTCGGAAAGGGGGGGGGAGGGAGTTGCAAAGCAGCAAATTGTGCAACCGCAGGCAGCGCTCCCGACTGTGGCCGGCAGTGTCGCCGGCCGACGACGACCACACCACAAGGAGAGGCCGTCCACCCTGCCGCCGGACGCGCAGGACGCCTGGAGCAGGACGCCGAGGCCACCCACCCCACCCTCTGCCCCATTTTTCTCGTGACACACATAGCGGTATTATTAACCTGTCGGGATAATTGCGAAGCTTTTCATCTTTACGATCCAGTGATTCAAAATAACGACGCCGATTTTCCAGCGCGCGGCTACGGATGCCCGATGAGGGCCGCTCGCAACAGCGGAGGAAGCGAATAAAGCACATGTATCGATGTATCGGTGTTTCGAGTTGTGTCGCAGTGTACGACGCCGAGCGACGCGCAATAACAGAGAAATGGCACTGCAGATTGCCGCGGGCCTGGATTTGCGAGGCAGGCTGTTCATCCACTCGATACTAATGTCGAGCTCTTTGATGTGCCGAGGGCTGCGGGGCAACCGCGCCGGCCGGGCCAGGCCCGGGCCCCGGGCCAGCCGCCACCACAAGGTCACCTTGCGGGGCACCGCGGATCAGGGGCGCATCGCCACGGCAGCCACGCCGCCGAGACGACGCCGTCGTCCTGCTCAGCGGAGCGGCGCCGCGTCTCGGCAATACTCTCAGGTAATTAGCCCCGACAAAACACCAGCAACAACAACAACATTCCACAGGCCAGACGGACTGGAATCGAAAGGCCCGGCCATTATTACGCGGACGACCTTGGCCCGGCAGAACAGCGCGCGAGTTCGACGACTTTTATGGGATCCAAGTTGGTGTCTGGCCTCTGGGCGTGGGTGCGAGAGCAGCGTGCGCGTCAGACAGACAGCGAGGTGGGAGGGCGCTATCCAAGGAGGACCGCGACTCAAGATGTAAATAAGGTGATTCCAGCGCCGAGCCACCACCCCGTCGGCCGGGGAGGAATAAAAAGTGGACTAAAACACGGCGCGGTCTGCAGCCACACACACACACAGCGGTCCCCCCGGCGGCTGGCCGTTGTTTAGAACGTGTTAACTGGAAGTGAGTGGGGCGCGGCAAAGCGTTGCCGGTAGGACGCAGCCAGCGATTCCCACCGCGCCCTTCACTCTCTCACACACACACGCACGCACGCACACACACGCACGGTGCGAGCTCATACGAGGAGAGAAAGAGAGGCTGGTTTGGAGAAAGGGCGCCTGCTGTTTATGTTGGGGCGGTGCGGCTCAGTCTGTTTGAGTTGGAGTTTTGTTTATTTGTGATGCGTTGCGTGGCGCTGGGCCTATGGGCCTGCTGGGTCGGCCTGCCCGCCCGTCCGCCTGTCTGCCAGCCCTGCCTGGCCGCCGGCCGCGGCGCGCACGCTGCTCTGAGGGCGCAACACAGCACCCGCACCTCGCCGCAGGCCGTCTCGCTCTCGCTCCCTCTCCCTGGCCTGGCCGGGCCGACTCGACTGATACGATTGTGATGGATGGATCACGGTGGGGCAAAGAAAGTTGCGAGGCGGCACGGCGGCGCTCCTAATTCACGTAACTTCACCGAGGCCTTCATTTTGCCCACGCTGCTCACCGAGAGGACGCGCGGCCCACTGCCTGCACCACGGATCGGGTCGGCTCGGCGCGGCGGCGGCGGTCGAGAGTCCCGACATCGATCACAAGGACATTACCGAGCCGCTGCAAAAAGCAACAGTGTGCCTCCCGCCCTATCCTTCGCCACAAAGTCGCGCTCGCGCCTCGCTGGCATCGCTTCAGATTCGAGATCTCGCTAATGGCGCCAGGCCTCTGCCAGGCCACTGCCAACGACACACGGCCCACGGCCTCGGCCGCCTCGGCATGCAAAGCTTAGCGAGGCGGTGCAGATGGGCCGAGATACTGCACAGCCACGGCAAAAAGGACCGCTCCGTCTCTCTCGCACTCGTGGGGCGTTCCGCACGGGCGCGAGAGAGACAGAGCGAGCGGAACCATTCGTCCAGGAATAAGGGACACAGCGGGACGAGAAGGCATGGGCGGGGCGCAGGCTTGGCGCAGGCACGTCCGGGCATCCCGCTGTCCACTGCTGTCTGGCTGCAAGGCACTGCAAGGCACTGCAAGGCTGCCCCTTATGAGGACATTCTTTCTGCTTGGCCACGCGCCGCCCCGTCCGCTGAAGCGAGGCTGCAGGGAATGAAACGGAACAAGCGCAGCCAGCACGGACCTCTCCTCGTGAATGGAAACGAGAGAAATGAAAAAGCACCTGAAGCGGCAGCAGCGGCGACCTTGGCGGGGACACGCGGCTCCACCAAATGTATGCAAGGACACGTCCACAGGACACACGGCCCTTCTGTTGTATATCGAAGGGCGCGCAGGGCAGCGCGGCCGGGGGAACCGCAGGGCTTCTCGGAAAGCACCTCAAAGGATAAAACGTGAATTGATGGCGGCTGCTCTGGCTCGGTTTAGTGCTCTATAAGGATTCCCTTTCGCCAGAAGTGGGGGGGGGGGGCACACGAGAAGCAGCTGCCGGCCGTCTCGGTCATTATGCAGGGCAGCCAATCAGGGCGCTTCCGCCGCCCGGGCTTCTTCCTTGCCGCCGTGGCCGCCTTGGACTTGGACCGGCCGGCGAGTTTCGGGGAAACAGTGCACTCTCTGCGGGGCGGTCTCTTCCAAAGAAGCCGCCGCCCACACCGAAAAAAACTACTAACAAGGTATCGGTGAACGAAGAAAGTCATTCGAACCACGAACAATTCATCACTGTTGAAATCGTCTCAAGTTCGTAGGGCTTGGGCGAAAAACTGACGCAAATCCAAAATAATTATCCCACCTACGTTGAGAGAATTGCGTCGGTGTTTTCCGGGCGGCGTTCGTGCTGCCCACTGTAGGACTCCGCCCCACGTGGCGCTGCGTGGCGCTGCGGGCGGCAACGAATGGCGCGGTTATGTCGAGGTCGTAAAGGAGGCCCCACCTCACCGAGCACTGCTGCACTGCGCGCCGCGGACACGGCCTCGTTGGCCTCGGCGAGTCCATTAGTCGCGTGCCCCGGCCGGCGTCATCGTCGACGTCCTCGCCAACCCCGAACTTCGGCTGCCTCCAGAGGCCGCCCGGCGCCAGCGTCAACCGGGACCTCCGCGATGACGTCATGCGTAAAGCGCAGCGGCGCAAAACGACAACCACAAAAACATAAAATGAAGTTGTGTGAGGCGCTCTGTCTGCACCCCGGTAAGCTTCACAGCGCTTCACACCAGCCGCCTTTCTGCCTGCAATGACGGCAGCCGAGACTTCGCAGCCGAATTATTCTTCGCTCGGGCCGCGCTGCCGCGTCGCGCGCTCCACCCCTTGTTTTCCCCCGCGCCCCGTCGCGCTCCCACACTTCACTCTCATTATGGCGCCCCGCCTGCAGACCGATTCCGCGCGGCGCCGTCGTCGCTGTCTCTCTCGCACTCACGGGTAGCCTCGTAGGGTCCGTGGGGGTGCGAGAGAGACAGCGCCCTTGCGGAAACCTACCCACCTCCCCAGCGAGCGGACGACTCACCACACGCGGGTACTGGGTTCGACCCCACCCACCTGCGGGACAATTTTTTCCCGGCGTGCGTGAGATTGGCCGTCGCGGGGAGTGCTGCGTTTGATTACCCGCACGGGGCTGGCCGCGCTGGCCGTGCCGGCCTGGCTGCCGCACTCCAGGGGCGTCACCGCGGATCGTTACGCGGACGCATTACCGCGCCGCCAAAACAAGGGCGACCCGGCCAGATGAGGGACGTAAAAAATAATAAAAACACCCCCCCTCCCCCTTTCCCGGGGCACGTCGAGGCATTAGCCAGCGCCCCCCAGGGCCCACGGGGCCCCCTCGTCCTTATCGCGACGTCCTGCAGGACACGCCAGCAATCCCTGGTCCGCCGGCCGAGGGGCATTCCACTCACTCAAAGTGCCGGAGTTTTGGGAGTCGAACCTCAGACATGTGGGTCTGGCGCAGACGACTTCGCTCTGCCGGCCTTTGTAAGTAGTCCCACCCCCCACAAGACAGCTACTCAGTAAAAAAACATCGAGCTGCTGGTAGTCGAACGCCGGATTCTACTCATGCGATCTTGCGTCTCTAACCTCTCTCCGCGATTCATAAAGGATGTGTCAGCCGTGAGCGTATTCTGAGAGATATTCCAGATGTTCTTATTACATTCAAAAGCATCCACGTTTATTCCGTGCGCGAAAAAAAAAGCAAGTGAGGAAAAGAAGTTAAAATCCGTTGTTGTCGAAAGAACGTCGTTAAAACAGTATGAACTCGTCTCCTCCTCCGCGGAAATAAAAAGAAGGGCGAGCGCGGCAAGGGGGAGGGCCGTGCTGATCCGAAGGCGGCATTGCCGCGGCCGGGATGGGCATTATGCAGGTGTCGTCCCGGCGGGGCGTCGTCGCCGGGCTTCGGCAGTCGCCTCCCTCTCGGCCTGTCGCCAACCCTTCCGCAAACTTGGGCCGTATCCACGCGGCCACGGCCTTGTGCGGCCCGGCCTCGCCCGGCCTTTATGCTAAGCGGGACGAGCGTTGCACCTCGACGAGTCCGTCACCGTGTCGCCGACACGTCGCCGACAACGACGCGTCACCGCCACGGAGTCATTACGGATCGAATCATTTGGCTGGCAGAGCAATCACGGAGCAGGCAGGCAGCCTCGCAACGAGTTAATGGTCGTTTTAATGAGAATCGAACGCGGCGCGAGGAATTGGCAGCCCTGTCTCCCGGATCCGCGGCGTGCCTGCAGGGCCGGGCAGCAAGGCGTCCGTGGAGGGTCCGCGGGGCGGCGGGGGCAGGGCGGCCCTCCGCTCGCGTCCACCGGGACTGCGGGACTGCGGTGGCGGCGTGCATATTCGCAGAATGCGGCCCTGGTTGCGTCGCGATGGCAGTGCTGGCGGGGGGGCGGGGCGGGGCGGGGCGGGGCGGGGCGCGGCGGACGGCATTGTGAGGCTCACAGGATGAACACATTCCGGGGGGACCACTCGGCCCGGTGCAGCCCAGCCGGCGGCGCCAGCGCGGCACGGCTGCAGCATGCAGCATGCACAGGGCCGCTCCGGCTTATTGGAATAGTTGTCGGCGGCGAGAATGGGCCGCGTGCCTGACTGCCGCGTTGCCTGGCTGCATTGCCTGGCTGCATTGCCTGCCTGCTGGCTGGCTGCATTGCCTGCCTGCTGGCTGGCTTGGCCGGAAACAGTGTGGTGGTAGCGGTCGACGTCCAGGGACAGGTGGCGGCGTCGGGAAGCCCGACAAGAAGTGTGCCAGCGCGGTGTGCATCGAGTGGGTTATTGATGCTGGCCCGGCCGAGCCCTGGCCGATCCCTCCGCTGCCTTCTGCCCAAACGCCCCCCCCCCTTTCCCCTTTCCATTCCCGTTCACAGCCCGGACCATAAATCGTTTAGGAATCATCTTTCACCATCACGCCATCACGCGCTCGGATGATTTTCTGACAGCGGCCGTGCTGCCCGCGCCGCGGCCATGATAGTGCAGCTGCGGGGCCAGACCCGCCGTGCTCGACGTCGCGGCCTCGGCCCCGGCAAGGACCCGCCCCCCGCGGCGGCGCGCGGCTGTCCACCTGCCGGGGCCCCGCCAACTAATGCGAGGAAAACTTTTCATCTCAAGCATTTCTCACTGTCTGACGCGCACGGCGGCGGCGGCGGCGGCGGCGGCGTCGGCGGCGACCCCATCCCAGCAGCCCGGGCCGCGGGGAAAAAAGAAAGAGCAGAAATCCCTCCTCGGGGAGGAAGACCTCGCCGTGGCGTCCGTGCGCGCCTCGGGTTGCCTACCTCGCGGCGTACCACTCACCCCTTTGTTTTCGAAGGACGGCGCCGTGTATCCCAGACGGGGCGTGGCGTGGCGGGGCGGGGCGGGGCAGGGCGGGGCGGGGGGGCACTCCCCTCCTTATTTCACTCTCGCTTTCACTCTGCCGGCCTTATCCATTAATCACGACCACTACTACTGAGCACTTGCGCGGGGCGGGGCGGGGCGGGGTGGGGCGGGGCGGGGCGCTACAGCAAACTCCCCGGCCGCGCCACACCTTGGCCCCGCCGCACCTACGACTTGCTCCGCTCCGCCTGCTCGCGGCCGCCGCGCCCTTCCCACGTCCTCCAGGACCCCGCCCCGCCCCGCCCTCCTCGCCGTTCCGACTTGATGATTAATGCAATTAACTGCAGGCGATTGCGTTCGGCGCACACACTACACAGTGGGCGCGCGATGCCATCGCCTCGGCCCCGGCCCTGAGCGGCGCGACGCCCCCCGACGCCCTCTGACGCAGGAGAACAGAAAGTAAGTTTGGAGCTCGGCTGGCGGCGGCAGCAGCGGCGTGCCAGGGGAGCGGTCCGGACTGATGAAGTGATAGACGAACAATCAGATTACGTCCACACCCTCCGGCTCCCCTCCTACACGGCGGCCCTGGCGGCCCTGGCCGTGCTAGCCTCCCACGGGGACTTCCCCGCCGCGCCGCCGCGCTCAGCCGTGACTTTTCCGGCGCCAGAGTTGACTCGACGCGACTTTTCAGACGGAAAACAGTTGATTCGTCAGGCTGTTATGAGCGGCGCGACGCGCTCCGCCGGCTGCAGCGAAGGGATTTTCGGAGTGGCTTTTGTACTTGGCGCTGCGGTGGGCCCTCGCAGTGCTCGCAGCGCGCTCGCAGCCACCGCCCTGTCATGAGCCTCTCCTGCCCCGCTGGCGGAGCCGAGCGGAGCGCTCCATACACCCGGCACCTCCCTCGGCCCAATATATCCAGAAACAGGCGCTCTTTTGAAAGCTAAAACCGATTTTACATCTGCAGCGCCCCAACCGCCGCCGCCCCCTTCCCTGCCGCCGCTCCACGCGGCACCCAGAGCAGTCCATCGTTGTCGTCCCAGCCTCCCCCACCCACTCGCCCTCTCCCGCACCATGTTCGCAATGGTCGTCCAAGCAGCAAACTTACGCTACTCCGGCCTGTCGGCATGGTGGACTCTGCATGTGTGTGTGTGTGTGTGTGTGTGTGTGTGTGTGAATGTGTGTGATCAACCGACAATACTATCGAGGCACGGTCGGATTGGCGAGCACCCTGCTACGGGTCACGCGGGAATTCAGTGCGTACCTCGGTAAACACCAAACTTGTCCCGCACGAAAAAGAAGTTCTTATGTACTTGCGGAACATGGATACGAGCTAAAACCAATATTTGGTCGTAGCAACTGCACCCCCCCCTCCTCTCACAAAAAACTCACAAAAACAGCAACAACGTGAATAAAACCCGGAAAATTCCATTTGACGACGCCGCGGCCCTGTTTTATTCTCCACATTGCCCCCAGGAAACAGAAAACACGCGCACAGCACTTCGCCGACGTGCACATTCAATCACTCTATTTTTCTTTCCCTTTCGGACCGCGAACAGCACTACAGCCAGCCCGACGTCGTTACTGTTGGGGTGGGCCCCGCTAGGCCCCGGCAGGCCCCGGCAGGCCCCACCAGAAGGGGGTCGGAGCGACAGCGCGGAGCCCCCAACAACAACAACGTCAACAACAGCAACATCGTCAACAAGAACAACAACAGCACTCGGCGCGATAAATTCATCCGGCCGTTATAAATTACAGCCGGTCGGCACTGTAGCGGTCTCATTACAGCGCGGCCTTTATCGGCTGCACCACCGCACGCACACACGGTACCCATTTTTCACTTAGGCCGCACCGCCGTGCGCGCGGCGGCGGGCGTCGAACCCAGGTCTGCGGCTCCTCCAACGCGAGCGGATCCCTTATCTCCGCCGCGGGGCATTGTCATGCACCGCGACCACGGCCTGGAGGGGCGGCGGCGGCGCGTTTTGTTGACACCACCGCCGGGGATCGAACCCACGACCCCAGGGCCCAGACCCGCCGGCCCGGCATGGGTGCCGGCGGCATGACGGGCCGCCAGGGCCTCGGCCAGGGCCGGGGGACGCGAGGGGAGTACACGACGCAGCTGTGGCGGCGCAGCGCGGCGTAGCGAAGCCCCTCTCCCCATCACGTGACTGTGACAGCGAAGAGGAGGATCTTTGCCTGATGAATTAATTTTCCACGAGTGACACGCACACTGGCGGACGGCGGAGCACTGAGACGCAGTGAATCAACGACGTGGACGCGACGCCGGTCTCGCGGGCCAACGCGCCGCATCAACTCACTCTCACCTTCGAGCATCCCTCTCTGACGGCCAAGTCCGATGTCACGACGATTTACATCCACAGAGACTCGCTCGCCGTCCACAAGTCCGGCAGGCCGGCTGGGCACGCAGCACGGCGGCACGACACTCACACACTCGCAGAACGACGCACAAACACACACACACACTCGCGGGGTAATCCAGGAGTCCGACGATGAGGGTATCCGTGTGGTATCCGGGTGGCTCGCGTCGTCGCGACGCTCGCGGACTCGTGCCGGCACGGAGACGCTCAGCGCGCGCGAAGCAACAGCGCTCCCAGACGTGCACCCGCCACGGCCGCTGCCAGCCAACTGAGGGTTAGGGTTGCCGTTGCCGCCGCCCCGCCGCCCGGCCGCCGCGCCGCCACCCCCACCATTGTGCTGCGCAACCTCCCCGCGTATCGACGTCCCCAACCCCCGCCTCCGCGCCGCGCGCTCACACGCACACGCACACGCACAAGCAGTGCAGCAGTATGCACAAACGGAATGCAGCGGCCTGGATCAACCTCAGCCTCGCGAAGGCAGGCCGGGTGCCCCGCGGTGCGCTCGGTGGACCACAGAGTCGCGACTCGGGAGTCAGGACCAACCGGGACCAACCCACGCGGCCGACCCGGCCCAAAGATGAGCCTGCAGAGGCCCTGTCCGAGTCACGCCGCCACGCCGCAGGCTGATCCCCGTCTCTCTCGCACTCACGGGGCGGTCCGCAGGCGTGCGAGAGAGACAGAGTGACGGAGCCCCGTTCCGGAGCCAGCCCCGAGTGCCCACGTTTTGCCTTTCATTCCCCAGTTCACCGCGGGGCCACGAAGTCAATTTGGCTCTCCGCAGGCGACGTCGCCGCGACGTCGCCGCGACGACGGGGCCTTGCACGCGCACCTAGTCAGTGCCCAGTAAGCCTCGCACGCGCCACGCGTCCGCCCGCGCCATCCCTTTCGACGGCGCCGCCCTGGCGCCGCCCTGGCGCCGCCCACACGCAGTCAAGTAGCGGCTGCCGCCGCCCACGATCAGCAACGCCAGTCAGCCGCTTGCCCAGGAATTCGCGGGCCTGTGTCGCGGCGGCACGTGGCGGCCTCGGTGGGGGCCTCGGCGTGGACAAAGGGCAAGCCAAAGGGGGGCCACCGGCAGCACGCCGCCCACATGCAGTGGACAACTGACGGCCCGGCGGCCCCGGCGGCACCGCCCGCGGCGCGCGGCCCGGTGGCACCGTGACGTGCTGGACTATTCCCGGCCGGAAGGTCGGCACGGTGGGCAAGGTCCGCGACGTGGCCAACGGCAGCCAACGGCGGAGCCAAAGGGGGTGGGTCCGGCTAAGCCCGGCTGGAGGCCCAAAGATAGCCGCCGGACATTACACTTTGACGACGGCGACTCCCACACGGCGGCCTGCGAGGCTGACCTTTCGGGTCGCGAGGCGGGACTTCCCTCCGCTAGAGAGACTCGATATGCATAATGCGAGCTTCGGCGGAAGTTTAGCCCCCGTGTTGTTTCCTTCCCCCTTCAAGAGGAAAAGCGATGTGGCAAATATTTTCCCCTTCTAGTCGACTCCCGGCGCGACTTCTCGCCGCGAGTGGCGGAAAGCCCGGTTGCGATTATTTCGCAGTGGGGCGGCGGCAGGCGGATTCGAAGCGCGCCCCCCGCGGGGCTCCGCCGCGCCGCGTCTTCTTGTTAACGTCGAGAACACGCACCGCGGCCACCGCGCCGTCGCCACCGACAAGGTCACCTCTTTCCCCGGCAACGTGTAAACGACTGCCCGCTTTTCAGAAAACGTTTTACTTTTTCCTCGTCAATGCTTCCTTTTTTTCCCGCCGTGCTTTTAGCAATCAGCGCTCCCATTAACAGGAAAAAAATACATAAGGACGGGGGAGGAGAGAAGTCGCCTCTGAGCGCGCGGCTCTTTGGAGCGCCCCTCGCTCTAAAAGGACAGAAGCGATGAGCCTTGAAAAAAGGAAAGAGGGTGACGTCATCAATTAGGGGAATAAGTCACCCTGATCAGGATTATCATGGCGAGGCAGCGCGGTACAGTCCCGCTGGCAAGCGCCTGACTCATCACCTCGACCTTCTGCCGCGGGATGCAAGGCGTCGAGTCGGCGGACAAAGGTCATCGAGTTGGACTGGGTTAGCGCCGCATGGGGCCCGTCCGTTGGTCCCGTCCGTAAGGGCCCGTTCGTAAGGGCCCGTCCGTAGGTTCGTAAGGGTCCGTCCGTAAGGGCCCGTCCGTAAAGGCCCGTCCGTAAGGGCCCGTCCGTAAAGGCCCGTCCGTAAGGGCCCGTCCGTAGGAGGGCTCACACACAAAGGGCGGCGCCCTTTATGAAGCCCCGCGCGTTTCCGGCCCGGAGTAGAATCCGTGCGCCTCCTGTAATTTTTCATAAGAAACTAATGGCTTCCTGGAGCGGAAAAGTGCAGTTAGTCTCGGCGGGTCTGCGAAATGCGCGAAATGCGGCTCCGGGGAAGGGAATCCACAAATAGCGGTGCGCGGCGTCCGTACCTCCGTTTATACGTAGCCTCTGAGCTCCCCTTTGACCGGCAGAACAAAACCTATTTCCACCGCCGCTGCCACGCTGCCGCCCCAGACCCAGCCCGGCCACGGAGGATGCGCCACAGATCGCGCGACGAGTTCCCGTCTGAATCCGGCCTTAAATCCTCTTTCTGCATTCACGGGCTGAATGCAGCCGCCCTTGCTCCTAGCCGCCTAGACAATGCTCGGCAGGGCGTACCCTCAAAATGCTCCTGGGCTGAGAAAATGCTCTTGGGAAATGCTCATGAAGGCTTTTGAATTGCTATTGACCAGTCGAAATGCTCTTGTGGGCAGTGGAAATGCTCTTTGCCGAAATGCTCTTGGGCTGTCGAAATGCTCTTGTAGGCAGTCGAAATGCTCTTGGGCAGTCGAAATGCCCTTGAGCAATCGAAATTAATGCTCTTCTTGGGCGTCGAAATGCACTTGTTCTGTAGAAATTAGCGCTTTCTCCGCCGCGCGGCCAAGGTCCCCGTTGTCCTGGCGGCGACGCTTCCGCTGAGGTGCGTGGCCGTCACCGAAAAACAGGAAGAGAAGAGGAAGAGGAACAGGAGGAGCGCGAAGACATGAATGGCAAGGGCTGCTGGCGCGCGTCCCCGCGTCACTGGGGCGTTGCGAGAGCAGCTGACGAGAGCGAGATAAGCAGAGCGCGGCAGAGAGACGGGATGCGGAATTAAAAGAGCAAAACAGATAAAAGAGAGACGGAGAGAGCGAGGCTGCGAGCCCCGAAGACGAGAAAAGGGCCAAACTACGTCAGGAAAAATCTGGCGGCTCAGCAAATGAGGCGGACTTAAGACGGAACAGGCGGGGCCCTGGCCGCCCTGGCACAGCGCCCCCACCCGCCCAATACACGGAGGAGCCCCGCGAGACGCTATCATACCCGCTCAGCTCGAACAATCTCCTTAGCACGCTTCTGGAAAGGATAGCGAGAACAGAATAAAAAGAGAGGGGACGACGACGCAGCTTTTGGGTAACTCGCTGTTGATAAATTTTGGGCGGGGAGGGCGGGGGAGGGGCGGGCAGGCGACGCCGACTGGATGGCCGCCGGGCTAAATCACAGCCAAAATATTATTTATGCCAGGGGTGCGGCCCGTATCTCGGAGGATAGAAAAAAGTTGGACAGAGAGTGAAAGAGAGAGAGAGCGCACGGTGAGCAACTCGCACTCCGGACGGTCTCCGCTTAGCGCCAAGGTTTCTCAGTAACCACGGCAGAGGGATGAGTACCAAAGCACGGAGGGAACCACGGGCGGATTCTGGGACGGGTTCCCAGGTGCTGGGTGGAATATGTAGTAAAAGGTTCCTAATGAGCAGCAAAATGCGACCTTGCCTTCCTGTACGTCTAAGGGATGACACACATTAGTAGAATTCGTGTTTTCCTCTGACTGGTGGCCACTGCGTTAATCCCAAGCTGGAAAATCGTACGTTGGAATGCGAGAGAGACAGGGCCTGCCCTTCGCACCCAGCCTGCTTCCGCGGACCAGTCGGTGGTTGAGAGCGTGGGAGTCATCAGGCCGCCGTGAGTTGCCTATCCCCTCGGCAGTGGCGTAGCAGTGCGAAGGCTGATTCTTATCCGGGCGATATTATTCCGAGCCAGAGACGGAGAGACGGAACGGAAGGACCCTCTGCCCGGGGCCGAGCTGCCCGAGCAGCCCGAGCCGGGGCCGCCTCGGGGCGCCTCAAAAACATGGAGATTCCAGGGCCATCATTTTTGTTTTATACAGGAATTTCAGTGCGGCAAAAAGTCCCCTCCAGAGCCACGTTTGCAGCAGTAGTAGCTAGAAAGGGGTGGCCCCCGCGCGTGTGTGTTTGTATATGAATGTGTATGTGTGTGTGTGTGTGTGTGTGCCTAAATGGGAAGAAGGGGTGACCGTGACCGGTGGTGGAGCGCAATGCAGCGGCGGCCGGGGCGCGCGCGGTCCCCGCGAGGGTCCTTGGCGGTCCTTGGCGGTCCTTGGTGGTCCGCCCAGTCCTCGCGGACTCGGCGCGGGTGCGAATGAGGAGCGGCGGCGGGAGCAGTGTGGGCGGAACGCTCGAATGGAGGTGTGGGGAATAGTCCGTTCGGCCACTTGGACACACACACACACACACACACACACACACACACACACACACACACACACACACACACACACACACACACAGTGCGTGCGGCCGGCTGCACACGACACAGCAGCTACGTCCTCCCCCACATAAAGAAGGGCCCGCTGGACGCGTTAAAAATTGAGCGAGTCTATGCGGCAAAGAGACGCGACGTGCCCCGGCGTAACCTTATCCTGTTGCGTGGTGTGGCCGGCTGGCTCGCTGGTGGGGGCAAAGGGGTGTCGGGGCGCACCGAGAGGGAGGGGGGGGGGGAGGCAGCCAGCAGGGAGCGCCGGCATTAGCAAATATCATTCCGACCCATCCAAGAGTGGAGCGCGCCAATTTCGGCGGTTTTGTGTTTCGCCGAATCGACGCGGTGTGGGATGGGGCATGGGGTGGGGGTGGCCGTGACGACGCCTTCCGCGGTGTGGAGTGAGTGGGGTGGGGTGGGCAGGCTGGAAGACCGGGAACGGGACGCAGTCAGGCCGCGCGCGCAACGAGCAGCAGAAGTTAGCTTTCATCCCCGTTGCAGTAAAATGCATTTAATTTCGCGTCGGTCCTGCCGTGAGTCTCTTCTCTTCCCTCTCCCCGCCGGGAACCAACGGGAACAGCCGGGAAGCCGGGGGGAGGGGGCGACGCGCTGCCTTGGGCCGTGTTACGCGACGCTGTCAAGAGTTCTTTCGTCTCTCTCTCTCTCTCTGCGAGAGGTCCAGCCCAGGCGTGGTATGCACGGCGAGGAGGCGCTGGCCAGCACGGTGCTGCCGTGCCGCCCACACCCACGCATTACTTTCCCCTCGAGGAGAAGAACGCCCTGCCGAGCCACGCCGCGCTCGGCCACTCCACTCAGCGCCGCCACAGAGTATCGCGTTGCCGAAGAGCACACACACACACACACACACAGAGCAGCTGTCGGCCCTTCCCCGCCGCCCCCTTCACGCCACCACCTGCATTTCTCCAGAGTGGATGGAACCTCCCCTTGGTTTTCCCGGCCCCGCATCGCCCCGCATGCAGCAGCGCGTGCCTGCTGCTGCGTCTGTGTGTGTGTGTGTGTCCGTGTGTGCGCGCGACGGGAACGGCAAGAAAACACGCGCGCGCGCACATACACACACACAGTCGCAGGCGGGGAGGAAAAAGGTCCCCACGGTCGACTTGGCCGAACGCACGAGATGTAACGGGGACTCTGGGGTCCTCCACGTGCCACCGCCACGCGCGGCCGGCTGATGGGTCCTTGAAACAAGCGGCGGGCGCTGTGGGCAGCACCACCACCGGGGCGACCCGTCCGGCCGGCTGCCCCCGGCCACCCTCCTCGGCCTGGCCACGAGGCAGCGCGCCCGGCTGGGCTGGAGGAATGCCGCGCGGTACCCACCGCCGCCTCCGGCCGCCTCGCACCGCACCGCCAGCCAGCCCTCGACGTCCTCGACGTCCTCCACGTCCGCGACCCGATCGGTGCGAATTTACGGACAGAGTTCGGCAGTTGGAATGTGTACGAGTGGGCGCGGAGGAGTGGGCCAGGCCCTTGGCCAGGCCGCCGGGGCCAGGGACACATACAAGGGAAGGCCGAGCCGTCGCCGGCGGCGCGGTGACGAGGCGTTGCGGTGCGGCGCGCGGGGCATGAAATCGGCTGCAGCACCGCGCTGTTGTGCTCGCTCGGCCCCGCACGTGTGCAGGCCAAGGGGTAACCAACTATAGATTTTCATGTACACTGATTATATTTAGAGTATGATTACATGTGATTTCCTTTGATTATTTTATTATTTATCACTGATTATAGGAGGTTATTATGTTGATTATTGGGAAATATTGGGGATTATTTGAGCGTCGACCTCGGAAAGCTGTTAAAGTGTCGGAAATTCAATATTGGTGACTTTGGGCAGCCACTGCGTCAAATTTAGTTGCGGTCATAGGCCTTCCTCGACGCCCTACTATTCTTAAAACCCTACTCTTTCATTCCCTGCCTCGGGAAGGCTTTGACCGCTGATAATTTGGGAGCAGTGGTCTCGCAAAAATAGTCGAACAGTGAATGAACTTCAGAAAATTACCGTTTTTGCTGACTTTAAGCGGTCACTGCATCCAATTTAGTTGCGGTCAAAGGCCTCCCTCGACGCCTCACTATTCTGAAGACCCTACTCTTTCATGCCCCGCCTCGGGAAGGCTTTGACCGCTGATAGTTTGGGAGCAGTGGTCTCGCAAAAATGGTCAAAAAGTGAATGAATTTCAGAAAATCACCGTTTTTGCTGACTTTGAGCGGTCACTGCATCCAATTTAGTTGCGGTCAAAGGCCTCCCTCGACGCCTTACTATTCTGAAGACCCTACTCTTTCATGCTCCGCCTTGGGAAGGCTTTGACCGCTGATAGTTTGGGAGCAGTGGTCTCGCAAAAATGGTCAAAAGTGATTGAATCCCCGAAAAGTATGATTGTTATTTCATTGGATGATGTTGATTATTTCACTGATTACCATACTAGACGTGCAATGATTATCTTGAGTTGGGTACCCCTTGGTGCAGGCCTAGGCCCACCCCCCGCCGCCCGCACCGCGGCCTGCACCGCGGCCTGCACCCCAAGACATCAATTCCTTTATCCAGGCCCATCCCGGGCCTCGTATATCTCCCCTCACCTACCTACTCATCACACCTAAGTACCTTCCATATCCACCTTCCAGCCACCCCGCCACCCCCCGCTGATTTGAAACGCCGGGGGCTGTGCCCGAGGCCCGAGGCGGCGCGACGCTCTCCCCCAAGACGCTCCCCTAGCAGGTGGGAGCCGCCACGGCCCACCGCGGACCTACACTGCGTTTTGCCGGGTCGATGCCCAAAAAAAGAATGCAGCAGAAACTTGCAACGACGCGGTGCGTCGCAGATTCCTGCGAGATTATTTGGTGCGCAGCGCGTGATCCAGGCAGGCAGGGCCGTGCCAAGGCGCCGCGCCGCCTGTCCGGACCACGCCGCAGATTGCGATCCAAGAACACACTCTCGCACGCACACACTCGCACGCGCGCGCGCGCTTTACTTATCTCTGACCAGACGGCCGCCAGTGCTGTGCACAGCCCCCTAATAGATCAGCAGCGGCCCTATACACTGCAGCCGGGGGTGGAGTAGACAACCCTTATGGGCCTCCCTAAGGGCCGCCCCGCGCCCCGCCGCCCCGCCGCCCCGCAATCCCAGACTCCCATTCGTATTCAGACTTCAGCACTTGGGGCCACGCGGGCGGCGTGCGGCGCGGGGCGGCACGCGGTGCGGGCAGGCAGGGCCAGACAGACAACACCGCCACCGCGAGCGAGTAAGGAGCCGTGAACACTTGGGATTCGTTCCGGTACCGCCGCCGGGCCGCCCGCCGGCGGTGCTGCTCAGCCAATAGCACGCACGCACGCCCCCGGATGGTGCCGCGGCTTTGATCGCGCGGCCGCGAAAAACCCGCGTGTCGCGCACGCACGTGCGTGGCGGGGAAGGGCACGGAGCGCACACTCGAGATAAGGAAACGCAATATTCCTCCGCCGAAAAAAAAGCGGAGGGTGCTTGCAGTGGAAAACACACACACGCGACACGCCGACCTACTTTGCAGTCAATCGGTGCATTAAGGATCGGTGGCAAAACGCGGCCGCTCTGTCTGTCTGTCTGTCTCTCTGTCTGTCTCTTTCTGTCCAGTGCTATCGATCCCCGCGGCGCCGTGTCGCTCTGGAGGGCGACATCGAAACCTATTACTTGTCGGAGTAGGAACGTGTCGTCGGCGTGCCCGCTCCGCGCCGCTGGCCGGGCCGCGCGGCCGCGGCGGTAAATCTTGCATGACGACAACGTTATCAGTTCGGGCGCCGCGCCGCGCCACGCCTTCCGATATCTCGTCAACGAGGCCGTATGCAAAGTGGGGCTTGTTGCTTTGTGGCTCGTGCGTGGTGCGCGTCGCGCCGGCCGCGTGTCCGCCAGGCCCTGCGCCAGGCACGGACAAACCGGACAAACCACCACCGCGATCGGCGGCACGCACAACGACCGCAAAAACAGAAAAGAAAAATCGACAAAAAAAGCGGGAAAAAATATTGAAAAATTCGGGGATTTGAACCCGCGCCACACGGGCCGGCGACTTTTGCGGCCAATTCGAGCTGCAACACGTGCACAATACAGACGGCGGGCAGTGCGTTTGCGTCTCCCGAGGGAAGCCGCATGATCGATGGCACTCCGATAGCGGAGCGAGCGGAGTCGGGGGGCTGCTGCCTGCCAGTGTGGGGGAGGGTTACAAGTTGGGGGAAAGGAAAAGGTCTGGCCGGAGTGGACGAGGGTCCCGAACACGGCCGCTCGCTCTCCCCCGCAGCAGCAGCAGGTCCTCCGAGTCCCTCCCTTGTCGGCTTCTCTGGGGCGCCGCGGCCCGCCGGAACCACACCGGAACAGGAAAAGTTGACGACGACGATGCGCTGGGGAGCAGCGGCAGGCCGCGCCGCTTCCGTCACCGCAACCGCTACCGGAACCGCCACCACTACTGCACTGCTACCGTCACCGATACCGTCACCGCTACTGCAATGCTACTGTAGCCGACACCGTCACCGCCACTGCAGCCCCGCCCGTAAGTGTTTCGGTGCACTACGAGGGGCGTTGCCGGCGTTGCTGCGTTGCCGCGTCGGGCGGGGTGCCACCGTGTGCAGCTAAAGTCAACACCATCACTCTATCATAATCGCATCGGGCCGGCCGGCCGCGCACCCCGCCGACGCACCCCTTGCAGGAGCATCCTAAACACATACTGCACCCCTGCCGCGGCTCCCCCCTCCACTCTCACGGCGACGCACACACGTGAACTCACACACTCGCATTCGCAGAAACAAACAGAGCCGCCCCACCCCCACCCCTCCCCCCGATCCCTGACATCGTTGCGCCATCTCCGCGCCGACGACAAATATGGCATGCCATTTATTGCATTCGTCAGTGGAGCGTGAACAAGCTGCTGCCGCCTTGGCCCGGCCGATTGCTCCCAGGTGGTGGGGCGGCGCGGCGCGGCATTTCGATATATCGATTTGCGCCGGGAATAAGTGTTGGAAGCGACGACGGCCCGGCGCGGCCCTGGGCGGCTCGAGACGGGATTGGCGCCGCGCCGTGAGAAGGCAAGCTCTCAATTTGTCCGGCGGGAACCAGGGATCGCTTAGAGGGGGAGGGGGCAGGGAGGCCGTCCTCACACACACACACACACTCACCAACGGGGAAAGAAATTCGCGCAATGCAATCAATGATTTATCCCCGTTTTATTTGCACTGTTTATTACCGTTTTTTTTCCTGCCGTCGTCGGGTCACGCGTGGTGTGGTGTGTTCTCCTTGGCTCCGTTCCACGAGTCCTGCGACCGTTTTTCTCCAATTCGTTCCGGTCGCTCGGCGCCCCGTTTGCCCGTTTTCTGGTGGCGCGACCCGGCGGGTCATCGCGCGCCCCGGGCAAGCCCCAGGCAGCCCCGAGGCGCCCCGGCGGCAAGGCCTCGCAAATAAGGAAAAGGGTCCTGCGGAAACTGGAGCAGTGGCGCGGCGGCGGCGCTGGGGGCCGATGAAACCTTGGAGTAAATGAAATCAAGGTCGGTGCGGGAAAAACGTGGAGAGAGACTCGCTGTGGTCGCCGAGCCAGCGCCTGCGAAGCGGCGCGTCGGCAACCCGGTGGGCGCGCGCGCGTGGCGCGGCCTACCCGGCAGGCGTCAAGGAGGCCGCGGCGATGTTAATGCGCTTTTTGTGTCTTCGCGAAGAAATGAGAAGAATTTATTACGGCTGTTGTAGCAGCAGCCGCCAGCTCGGCCTGCCCGGCTGGGCCTGCCGGATGTTTGCCCGGTTTGAAGGACAATAAACACCATCTGTCTCCGGGCGCCCCTCCACTGGGCGCGCCCCGCCTCGCCGCGCCTCGCCGCGCTCCGAGCCGACTTTCTTCGCGAGGCTGGCGGGGCTGGCGGGGCTGGCGGGGCTGGCAGGCAGGGTGGGGCGGCCAGGCAGGGCAGGCAGGCTGAGGGTAGTTAGCGACATGACAGCCACGGGCAGGCCGCCCCCCGGAAGTAACAGTATGTAATGTCCATCACGACCGCTAAATCACTAAGGGGAGGAGGGAAGGAGGGCGGGTTCTCATAAGTCAGCCGCCCCCGCACGGCGCGCAGGGCGCGCAGCTCGGGTTGCCTGCAGGGTTCGACGGCCACGGTCTCGGCCGTGGTCTCGACCGAGGTCTCGGCCACGGCGGGGAGAGGCAGCAAGCCTGCCAAGACATGGCCCACCAGTACTTGAGTCCGACAAGACATGTTGCTGAGGTCTGCCGGCCTTGCGAGGTGTAATCCGGGCCTCTAACAACGGGCGGCCAACACTTGGGGGACAGGCTGCAGCACAGCGGACGAACAGACAGACAGACAGACAGACGGACGGACAGACGACGCAACGGCTTTACGACGGCAAGGCGGCTGCAGAGCACTGCGCGGCGGCACCCCGCCAACATTCAACTACCGGCATTCAAATAGATGGCGCGGGGCGCGCGAAGAGGACGCGAGTGGAAGGAGGACTCGCGAGGGGAAAAAAAACTCGGATTAAGTGCCGCCCGCTCCTTTTCATCAACGCGACTGCATTTTCAAATTGCCTGGCGAGAGAGAGGCCCACCCGGAGGCCCGCGGCGTCGTAAGTCGAGGAGGTGTGTCGCGATGAGGCGGACGAGCGGACAGACAGGACAGACAGACAGAGCAGAGTGCGAGCTGCCAGCGCCTGCAGCCCTTCGAAGTCCCCCCGGGACTTAGCGACACGCGCTGTGTCCGGGCCGTCCGGGCGCCACTTGATTCATTTTGTGAAACTTTAAAGGGAAGCCCCAGCCCTGCTGCCCGCTCCCCCACGGCTCCTTGAGAGCAGGCAGCAACACGGCGACGTGACAAAAGCGCGGCCAAATTGAAAGAGAGCTTGCATGGCGGCGCGGCGGCGCGGCGACGACACTGGAAGGCTGGAATCGCACCGCGGGGAGATAAACGATCGCCGTGGGGGAGGCAGGGGTGGGGGGTGCTTATTAGGGCGGGCGGGGCGAAGTCTGTCTCCCTCGCTCCCCCGCGGGACGCGCCGCGAGGGCGAGAGAGACAGACCGATGTTCGGAGTCAGGGCCACAGCGGCGCAGCGGCACACTCCGAGGCTTACGGACAAACCTGATTCATCCGTCCAGCGTGGCGGGGGGGGGGGGGGACAGAGGGCCAGGCCCCCGGGGCTGCCGCCGGCTTGCACTCTTATTCATTAGCGTGAAACAATACAGGGTAAATGCATTTAACGCGTGTGGGTGGACGGGGGCGTGGTGGCGGCGGGGCGGCGCGCACAAGTAGCTTATATGACGCCGCTCGCTAGATTGGCAGGGGGAGGGGCGCCTGTCTGCACAACAAGCCAGCAACTCCCGGGCGGCTGCCAGGGCTGCCAGCGGCTGCGGGGAGATGCGGCCGTCGGCCGTGGCGGGGCATGGCGGTGCACTATGGGGATTAGCTGCGGAGGCCGCACTGCGCGCGCTTCGTGTTGGGCACGGTCAGGGCGACTGCTGCGCTGCTGCTAGCCGTCTGCTGGAAATTCCGTTTTTTAGGCGGTGGGGTTTGGATGCAGGAAAAAGCTGCCAAGACGGGGTCAGTGCGCCGCTCGCGTCCCTTTGGGCCCTCTGGGCCCTTTGGCCACCCCACCTGGAACCCAATTAACACGGCACGTGCGGACGCTGCGAAAAAAACAACAAAAACATCAACAAGGCGCCAATGACACAAAGCAAATCCCCGGCGGCCCGCGGCGGCGACGGTGCTCCCCCGGGACTCTCTCTCTCTCTCTCTCCCTCCCTCTCCCCCCTCTCCCTCTCCTTCTCCCTCGTCGCGCTCGACCCTTCCCTTCCAGGAGTTTGGAAATATTTGCCTCCGCTTTGTTGACTGTCGACCGGACACCGCGCGGACCCGCCAGTCCGTCCCGTCCGTCTGTTCGACACGCGCAGGCAACGCCGCCAACGCCGGCAACGGGTTGGCAGGGGAGGGACGACCGATCCGCTGCGGGGCGTCAGGCCGGCGTGTGTGTGTGTGTGTGTGTGTGTGTGTGTGTGTGTGTGTGTGTGTGTGTGTGTGTGCGCGTGTGTGTGTGTGCGATGCTTCCAGCGATTCCTTGCCCCGCACGCACGGCGCCCGTCCGGTTAGGCATCCGCAGGTTATTATGCGATGAAATAATAATGATTGTCCGTTTTTAAAAAGTCAGGAGGACGTCGTGCAAAAGGCAAAGTCCCGCATTAATCGGAGGGCGACCGACGCGTCATTTATTGACGCCCCCTGCATTATGGGGAGATACACGCCCTTCCTTTGTGAAATATTGACCTCAGGAAGCGCAATATCTTCAAATTCTTTTTCTTTTTATAAAAAATTGAGGTTACATGCTATTATTTTACTACTGTAGGGCTGACCACGAACTTTCAATTTCACACGGATTCGATTTTTCAGACTCGTAGACGCATTACGTACACGATTGACATTTTTGTTCTGTTTCAAATGAGACTGCAATGCCCTGACGGGTCGCTTGGACGCGATCTGGACCGAAAACCATCCAAATCAGGTCCATTGTGAGTCCATCTCGTCTAGGTCGTGTCCATCCTGCATCCATTCAAGTCCACTGATGTCCACGCTCTGAGAGCCGGTCCAGACGGCATCCAAGACTCATCCACTGCATCCAAGGAAGCCGGGGACGGTGCTTCCAAACAGCGTCCAAAAGGTCCACGGGGTCCACTGAAGTCCAATGTGCATCCACAACGGCCACAAAGATCCAGAAGCCATCCAAAATACACCCATGACTTCCACATAAAATCAACCAAGCTTCCACTGCACATCCAAGTTAAGTCCAGGACGTCCATAAGATATGGCCGTCCAATTGGCATCCACAGCATCCAACTCAAACTTTATCCACACCACATCCATCACATCCATAACACAACCAAACAATGTCCGACGCATCCAGCACGTCCAAATTCCATCCAATACACGTCCTCACATACAGACTACATCCAGAGAACGTCCACCGTATCTATCGCATCCAGACCTCGTCCATCGCTTCCAGAACGCGTTCAAGTTCCACTCAGCGCATCCAGGATGCGTCCAAACCATATCCACTGCAGCCAGTATGCGTCCAATTCACATCCATCGCATCCAGAATGCGTCCAAAGTACATTCAACACATCCAGATTGCGTCCAAAGTACATCCAACACACCCAGAACGCGTCCAAAGTACATTCAACACACCCAGAACGCGTCCAAAGTACATCCAACACACCCAGAACGCGTCCAAAGTACATCCAACACACCCATAACGCGTCCAAAGTACATCCAACACACCCATTACGCGTCCAAAGT
This sequence comes from Thrips palmi, assembly GCF_012932325.1. Taxonomy (NCBI): domain Eukaryota; kingdom Metazoa; phylum Arthropoda; class Insecta; order Thysanoptera; family Thripidae; genus Thrips; species Thrips palmi. Next base: position 9,303,411 of record NW_023144635.1, read on the forward strand.
ACATCCAACACACACATTACGCGTCCAAAGTACATCCAACGCTCCCAGAACGCGTCCAAAGTACATCCAGCACATCCAGATTGCATCCAAACTGCATCCACAACATCCAGATTGCATTCAAATCTCATCCGTGACATCCAGATTGCATCCAAAACACATCCATGGCATTCACACTGCGTCAACGCATGTTGGGAGACTTTTGGATAGGCTGGATGTGATTTGGACGCGCCGCAGACCCATGTTCCAGCCACTCTTTGAAAAGGTCTCAACAAGATCTATTCAAATCTGTAATAAAAATTTTCAGTTGGTCACCCCCCTTTTTTCAAAATAGAGTTTAAAAATCGGTATCTTGAAAAAAGGGGGGTGACCAACTGAAAATTTTTATTATAGATTTGAATAGATCTTGTTGAGACCTTTTCAAAGAGTGGTTGGAACATGGGTCTGCGGCGCATCCAAATCACATCCAGCCCATCCAAAAGTCTCCCAACATGCGTTGACGCAGTGTGAATGCCATGGATGTGTTTTGGATGCAATCTGGATGTCACAGATGTGATTTGAATGCAATCTGGATGTTGTGGATGCAGTTTGGATGCAATCTGGATGTGCTGGATGTACTTTGGACGCGTTCTGGGAGCGTTGGATGTACTTTGGACGCGTAATGTGTGTGTTGGATGTACTTTGGACGCGTTATGGGTGTGTTGGATGTACTTTGGACGCGTTATGGGTGTGTTGGATGTACTTTGGACGCAATCTGGATGTGCTGGATGTACTTTGGACGCGTTCTGGGTGTGTTGGATGTACTTTGGACGCGTTATGGGTGTGTTGGATGTACTTTGGACGCATTTTGGATGCGATGGATGTGAATTGGACGCATACTGGCTGCAGTGGATATGGTTTGGGCGCATCCTGGATGCGTTGGACGTACTTGGACGCATTGTGGATGCGATGGATGTGAATTGGATGCGTTCAGGATGTGATGGATGTGTATTGGATGCGTTGGATAAGCTTAGGACGTACTTCGGATGTGCTGGTGGTTTTGGAAGCAAATTGGAGATGGTGGATGTCGTCTGGACGATTGATGCCGGTGGACGTGCTGGACTTAACTTGGATGCTGTGCAGATGTTACCTTGCGTGAAGTTTAAGAGTCCCCGATGTACTTGCTTCTCTAACAAGGAAGCGGTGGCCGAGTGACTTAAGTGGTCGACCAGTAAGCGGAAGGTACCGGGTTCAACTCCCGGTGAAGCATCACCAGTTTCGGGAAGTTCATCATTCATCCCGGCGACATCCAACACGTCCGGACGCCAGCCTACCAGAAACATCCATCCCATCCTCACCCGGAAGTCATCCAACCCATCCAGAAGGCATCAATCATCCATCCACCATCCATACATCATCCATCACATCCAGAACCGACTCCAATCACATCCGATTACACCTTGGATATGAAATGGATGCGATCTGGATACGATGGATATGTTTTGGATGCGTTCGGGATGCGATGGATGTACTTTGGATGCATCCTGGATGTGATGGGCGTGCTTCGGACGTGTTGTGGATGTGTTGGATGTACTTTGGACGCGTTCTGGATGTACTTTGGACACGTTCTGGATGTGTTGGATGTACTTTGGACGCATCCTGGATGCGTTGGATATGAATTGGACGCATTTTGGATGCGTTGGTTATGGTTTGGACGCATCCTGGATACGATCAATGTAGTTTGGATGCATCCTGGATGCGATGGATATGGTTTGGACGGACACTGGGTGCGTTGGATGCACTTTGGACGCGTTCTGGGCGCGTTGGATTATTTTGGATGCGTTGAATGTACTTTGGATGCGTGCTGGACGTTTTGGATGTGGTCTGGATGCATTTTGGTAATGGTGGACGTGGTTTGGATGTCGTGTGGAGGTGTTGGCTGTCCTGGATGCGTATGGATGTAGAATGGAGTGGCTATATCTGGAAGTAATATGGATATGGTTTGGATTGCATCTGGATGTGGCTGGTCGTGTTATGGACACTCATTGGACTATCTTTGGATGGGGTGGATGCCCCTTGGACTAATTGTGGACTGATTTAAGACATCCAAATCACGTCCTATTTGAAATGGAGGGGACGCGGTCTGGATGTCCGGGATCGACATCCAGACCGCGTCCAAGCGACCCGTCAGGGTGTCGTTCTTGAGCAAAAGTATTTCTTTTCCTTTTGTTTCTGCGAGTGTATCTCTGGCCAGGTGGCCGGTTGCATTCCCGGCTGGGCCGGACCGAACCGTCCGAACCGGTGGAATTACCGAGAGCGGCACAGACAGCGCGCCCGAGCGGCGCAGCGGGCGTGGCGAAAGGATTTCAAAGTTAAAACAACAGCAACAAAAAAAAGGTAAAAAAAAACCGGCATTGCGAAAAAAATCGGAAGAGGGAAAATGTTGGGCGTATGGAATGCGGCAGGATGTCGGTAGACAACCACTTCGTCCTCATTTTTAATTAGATTGAGGGGGTGGTAAGCGCGAGTCGAGAAAGGGTTTTCAGTTGGCGAGCGAGACAGGCGGACGGGAGCTGCGAGGAGAGAGAGAGAGAGAGAGAGAGAGAGAGAGAGAGAGAGAGAGAGAGAGAGAGAGAGAGAGAGAGAGAGAGAGAGAGAGAGAGAGAGAGAGAGAGAGAGAGAGAGAGAGAGAGAGAAATAGAGAGAGAGAGAGAGACTGCCGGGGGAGCGACGGCGCAGGAGAAAATGAGAGAGTCCGCACGGCCGCAGGGTGAGGGTGGATATCCCATTGTTTCATTAATTGTTTAAAATGCTTCCCGAGTCAATAAAAAAAAGTTGCAATTACGGAGAATGGCTGCCTTCATTTCGCTACGTTCCCTCCTTCCGGCTGCTTTCGTCCGGCGGCCCTCTGGCCCTTGCAGTCCAACCCTTTGTTGGCAGGTGGCGATCCCGCGGCCCTCGCTGAACAGTGTAATCGACAATCGAATCGACAAATATTTTTCCAAGACGAGCAGGCGGCGGGCCTCTCGGAAACAAACCCAAGGTGGAAACGCCACTCGTTCGGGGCTTTGAAAAGGCGGCAAAGCTTTCCTCGTCGACGTAATTTACTGGATCTTTTTCGGCCGATGATGGAGCAGGGTGTAGTACTGCCACTGCACACAGTGCGCCCCGCGCGTTGCGGCACCTCATCAAAGCGACGCGCAAGGCCGTGCCATTCCACTCAATCGCCGAGTGGGCACCCTATATCGATTGCAGCGCGCGGGGCGAGGTTCACCCCTTCGGCTCCCCCATCGACACCGCCGTGTCCAGCCTGATGAGGGTGCCACCCGGCCGCGCCGCGCCACGTCACGTCATCTCGGGCGCCAAACTATATTGCCACCGCTGCGTTGCTGCGCGGGCCGCCGTGCCCCGGGATTAGGAGCGTGTTATGTAACCCCGGGCCGAGGATTAAGAGCCTCCATGCCCGCGAATAAGACCACACGGCCGGGCTTACACACTCCACGCTCATTGAATCGGCTGTGCCCCGCCGAGCCTATAAACGCCCCGGCGACTCGCGGCGTGGCCCACGTGGGCTGCCTGGGCCCCGCCAGGGCCGCCCCGCCGGTGAGCGTCGAATATATGGCGGTGGGAACGACGTCAAATCGATGTCGTTTACGCGATGCGTGAAATGCGACGTCTATTCGACAGCGGGACATTGACCGGCCATTTCTCACGCCGGGCGGGGCGCTGCGGCGGCGCGGCAGCGCGGGAACACGCGATGCATTTGTTTTCGCGAAAAGGGCGCTTTTCTGAGAACGGCGCGGCGGTCCCACACGAAGTGCCATCCCAAGGCACTCCCTCCATTCGGAAAAAAAGTTATTTTGGATTTTTCACTTTTGAAAAAAAAATTACGTACGTAGTAGATTATAAATTTTACTCACCTGTTTAAGACCTGTACCTGGAGAAAAATATTCACATTTTCACAACCTTATTTTAAAAAAATAAATCAGTTTAAAGTATTTTCATTTCCAAATTTTGCTTTTAGGAAACTAAATTATAAACACTCACCGTGCTGCACCGTTTGCGGTCGCGTTCTCGAGAACTCCCTGCTGCCGTAATCACCGGAATTGCCCTCGTTGCGCGTCGAAGCCAGCCGAGCCCTGCCGTGTTCGCGGTTCGCAAAAGTCTTCGAATTTCGCGGCGAGGCTTGGCCGGCCTGGCCTTGCCTGGCCGCGAAACGGGCTGTAATTCGGAGACCATAATGGCGGCCGACCCGAAGGCCCGAAGGCCTTAATAGCGCGGGCCCTCTGTAACCAGGCCGGTAATGAATGAATACCCAGCCAGGACTAATCTCGAGAACCATCAGATTAGCCAGATCAGTCTCCTGCGCAAACTTGCGGCGCTCGCCAGAGCGTGCTCCCCTTCGTCAACTTTTCTTTCCCCGTCGGCACCGTCGGGGGTGGGGTGGGGCGCGGCGGGGCGCGTTCCGATCACATAGCAATCGGCTGATGAAAACATAACAGAGCAATTAGTGCGGCGTAGAATGTAGCGGGCCATTCCATTACGATAAACAAAGCGCGCTTGCATCGCTCGCGTGCACACTGCTTGCTCTAGGTTATGGATGGCGCGATCCGGGACAGCGAGCCGCGAGTTGGCCGCGAGGCGCGACGACGCGGCACTCCACTGGGAGACGAACCCCCCGCGGGTAAGATTTACAAACGCATTCAATCCCAGCCAATCACGGGTCCATTTTTCCTCCCACATGGGCAGGCAGGACGACGCAGGCGGACGTGTACTCGCACACGGGCACGCACGAGGCCTACGCCCGCACACTCACACACGGACACACACAAAGAGCAAAGGAGGACGTGATTCAGTATAGGCGGATTGAATTCAAGCGGGCTCCGCGGGTGCAAGCAACGGCCTCCCCCTCCACAGCCACGCACACACACACACGCACACGCACGCACACACAGCAGTGCCTTTCCATACCGAGAACATCCCCACAAGCCCTTCCCCCCTCACGGCCCGGCATGCTCAATCAAATGTGAGGAGGAGCCCCCCTCCCTTTTACACACACACACACACACACACACGCGCCACTACACTACACTCTGCCAATCAGAACGCTGCTCGCATCGCCACTTAATTAAGTGGTGAAAGGGCGCGCCTTAATTTGGGAGGCACCTCGCAGTCCGTGCGGCAGCAGCGGCGGCAGCCACCTCCTCCCCGAACAGCGTTCCCTTGGTTCCCTCCAGCGTCCCGGGTCAAGGAGGCTGTTTGCGCGTCCAAACCGTGTCGCCTGTGTGTCCTTTCCTCGTGTGTCGCCCGCCAGTGTCGTGACACGCACACACAGACTTTAACAGGACTGAATGCGGAATGAGTACTTGGAGCAAACACAGGCGGCGGCGGCGCGCTGCGGTACGAACAATACGCCAGAGTCAACAGGGATGCAGCACCGCGCGGCGACGTGGCGCGGCGGCCAATCACAGGCCGACTCATCAGGGAGCCGTCGCCCACCCCCTCCCCCAGGACGGCGCGGCGTCGCCACTTCCAAATATTTTAAATAACAGCCAACAGACTAATTGGCAATCCTGCCGCCGTCACGCGGCACGTCACGCGGCACGTCACGCGGCACGTCACGCGGCACGTCACGCGGCACGTCACGCGGCACGTCACGCGGCACGTCACGCGGCACGTCACGCGGCACGTCACGCGGCACGTCACGCGGCACGTCACGCGGCACGTCACGCGGCACGTCACGCGGCACGTCACGCGGCCGCGTGCCGCACTCGAAGCGGGAGGACACGAACCTCCTTGCGATGGTGACGAAGAAGTGGTGCAAACACGAAGTGCCAGCGGCCACCGCTTTTCGATGGCAGCCGGCTGATATGTTACAAGAGAATGTTTTTTTTCTCTGCGGGTGGCGGCGTCGTCGCGACATCGCGGAGGTGCTGCGGGTGCCCCGCGGCCGCGACGCGCTCCCAGCACGCTGATGATGATGTGAGGACGCGCCTAGACGAATGGCGCTACTCTGGTTGATTTCACAGTGGCGCGCGGTCTGGCTTTGGGGGGCGCGGCGCCCAGCGCAGCCGCAGAGCACGCAGAGCCACCCCAGAGGCAGCCGCGTAAGCCGCGAGCGGCGCAGATGGCACGGGATACATCAAGGCCTTATTTATATGAAATATTTGAATGAATCACAACCCCAGCAGCGAGCAGGCTCGTTCGCCACTCTCCCCGTCGCACCACGCCGCGCCACGCCACGCCACGCCTCGCGGAGGGTGATTCACATCAGATTGGTAGGAGTGTGTAGGGGATGACGCCAGCCACGGATTTTATAGCGCTGGCCGTAGTCACCTCCCCCCTCCGCTACCCTCCACAGCATCTGGAGCCCGGCCTACCCCGTGCAGGCCCCGGCCCTGGCCCCGGCCTACCGTGCCCGCCCTGCCGGCTTATCTGGCCAATGCATTCGGACGTGACTAGCTTGGCGTGCCTGGCGCAGGGCGCTGGAAGCAATGGTGATTGGCAAGCACAGGTCGGGGAGTGGCCGAGCCGAGCCGAGCCGAGCCGAGCCGAGCCGAGCCGAGCCGGGCCGAGCCGAGCCGAGCCGGCTCGGTTCACGGTCCTCAATGAGCCGGAAGCGGAACAATCGGACCGCGTAGCGTCATCGTTCAGAGCGCGGCGGCCGCGAACGACATCGGCCAAAATTATTTGGAGCAGCAGTGGCGCGGGCATCGGCCATCGTGCCGTGCCGCGCCGCGGCACCCCTCGGACGGTGCATCGGGCTCAGCCGTGCGCGAGTAACCTTGGTGTCAGAGTGGCTGGGCCGCTGGGCGAGCAGGGGGGACACATCTCTCTCCTTCGCGCGATTTGTTTCATTAATGCGGGGATGAAACACTAGCGGTCTCCTGCTATAAATCTCAACTCACACACACACACACACACACACACAAGGACAACCGCAGTCTGACACACGGACGCACGCAGCCAGCAGGCCACAGCGAGGGGGTGGATACATATTATAAGACACATTCGAACGCAACTCACCCCCATGTTGTCCATAATAAGGAAGGGATTAGCTTTTCATGCATGTTAATAACGATTTCGGCTGAGCGGGCTGGTTGCGCGGTGGGAAGAGGGAAAGGGTAGGGGTGAAACACGATGAGACCGCTCGCAGTTTATGTTGGCTTGGCCCTTCGTTCGCCCTGCTGGGTAACACGCGAAACAGCAGCGAAACGAAAAAGTTGGCTCTCACGTTTCGGGCTCTAAAAATGTGAACAATAATGTGACTGCTGGCCGGCATTCCACACTCCATTATCTCTCGATCCCCGCCATGATTTCCTCCATAATGCACGGACGCACGCAAAACGAGCACACACACACACACGCACACACACAGACACAGAGCCATAATTAGCCACATCAGCGCTGCCGAAAGGCCGAAGCGGCTTTGGCTCCATCAAAACGCATCCCCGAATAACGGGATTTTTTGGCGCGTGCATTAATTAGAATCCAAATGACATTCGGTCGGTGGCGGTGCGCAGCACGCCGCGGCCGCGTCGCGCGGCCAATAGGGTGGCCGCCTCGCATAATCTGCCTGTGTTTAAAAACAATGGCGGTAGTTTGGCCAAACAGCGGGCGGGGCTCCGAGCTAAAGCACGTGCCATGTACCTTTTTAATTTCGTGTGTTGTTTGCCCTGACGAGAAGATATGAACGGAAAAGCCACACATACCACACGACGCCCCAGAACCTCCCTCTGGGAAAATTATCGGAGAAATCAAAATAAGGGGAACCTGTGGGCATCAGAACGCAGAGCAGAAAGTTTACGATCGATGAGCCGGAACAAACGCCACTCTTCTTTTCGTTCCTTTTTATTACCTGCTTCTTCGCGCGTGGCATCCGGTGGCATCGCGGTGGCGTGCTAACGCACCGCCGTTGCCGCGACGAAAAAAAAATATTTGAAAAAATAAAAAGTCATGATGGCGCCATTTTTAAAATGCGAGGTCAGCAGGCACCTGGCGGGCGCGTCGTTCCCGTGACAGATTCCATCAATATTTCCTTCTTTTGAAGCGCCACCGTGACGGCCTTTGTGTCCTTGGCTCTGCTTCGCGCCGCCAGAGTGCAGCCAAACTTCGGCGCGGCACGCGACGCCGGGGAAAAAGGCCAAGCGCATTAGTAATGATGTGCTCTTGGCTGGCGGAACGCAACGCCTGGAAAAGACAACGCAATATATCTGCATCTCCGCCGCGCCCTCCTCCGACATCATGAATTTGACTTTTTACGTCATTTGTACCACGAGCGGCGACTCATTAAGACCTTTTTTTTGTGTGTTCCCTTTCGCTTTTCTTTCGCGGGACCTTGCTGCTGCCGAGGTCAGCCCCCCCCGGGGGTAAGACACGACGGCGGCCGACGCCTCCGCGCGTCAAAACAGCGACGGGGTTGTGTTTCCCGCCGCCAGCATCACCAGCGACGCCGCCGAGACCGTCGTCACTTTGGACGCTCCCTCACCTGGAGGCAAGAGGCGGGACTGAACCGAGACAAGCGATAACGAACTGAACGTCCACACCGGTCAATTCACCGGGGATGCCTGATCCGTGTCTGTCTGTCTGTCTGTCTGTCTGTCTGCCGTCCGCCCGCCCGACCGCGCCGCATCGTGTTTCACCTGCTCGGCGGGGATGGGCAAGCGAAGGGGTTTCTTGGCGGAGGGAGGAGCGGAACAATGCGGAGGCAGCGGCGCTGCGCGGCGCTGCTCGGAAGGTGATGAGGACAGGAAATATTAGCCTTCTATTAGGACCGCCGGGGTGAGGCAGGGCTGGGCTGGGCTCGGCGGGGGAGTGTTTACGACGAGCCCTAGCTGGAAACGCAGGCTGGGAAACAACGGGGACCGAAGACTTTTCCTCGTTGGTTTTGTTTATGTTCAAGGTTCCAACAAACGTATCCTTTGCGCTGCGATGCGCGTTTGAATATTTTTACAGTCGATCCTCACGCACGCGATTGACCGAATGTGAATCGGCTCGCTGTTCCACGGCCGGCCAGGCAGCGGCAAAAAACAACAACAACAACAGTAAAACAACGAGGCCTTTCCGCGGCACTCGCAACGCGCCGCCGCCGCCCTTTTCTACTTCTCGTTTGACTTGCTATTGTTGTCCTTGTTGCTGCAGACGGTGTTTACATTTCATTTCGCGTGCCGTAACGCCATCGAGTCGTGTACCATTGTCAAAACGGGCCAAATAAACAGCCGCGCCACTGCGCGCCGCCCGCACCCCGCCCAGCCAGCCCGCGTCTGGAGCCTTTGCAAAGCAACACGCACACAGTCACACACACACATACACACACTCAGGCCACGCAATTACAGTGGCACTGTGTCTCGCAACTCGTAGAAAGACGTTTGGCAGTGGCCTCTACGCGGCCGCCGCACTGGCCGGCCCCTAGACCCGCCCCTGCCGGCCGGCCGGCGCCCGAGCCACCCCTGCCCCTAGACCCGCCCCTGCCTCGCCCGCTGCTGTCCCCTCTGGCAACTATCGCCGCAAAGTTAGCGGCGGCGGGGCGGCCGGGCCGGCCGGCAGGCCACTCCCCGGAACATTTTAGCCGGCCGAATCTCGGCGGCGGCGGCCCCGGCACGGCACGGCACGGCGTCGCACGGCACGCAAATGAGGGCCTGTGTGGCCGCGGCCAGCACGGCGTGGACGTGCATAGCGGTGCGCCCGCCGAGGTTAATCCTCGTCAAGGGCGCCAAGGGCTGCACACCGCCAGCACGGCCAGCACCGCCCTGCGAGTAATGGACTGAATGGGCCGCGCAGGGGGCGCCCAGAGCGGGCGCAGCGCTGCGGCCCACAGTGGGCTAGAAGACCGGTGAGACGGCCGAAACTCTACACGCACTTTGAGCCCGAACCGAACGTGTGACCCCCACCAGTGGGATCCTCGTTCGGAGAGCAATCCATTGGTAGGGTCACACGTGAGTCTATGTAGCTTGACCCACCTCAAAGTTGACCTACCTATATATTAATTAATAAAAATATTAATATAAATATTAGAATATAAATATGGGAATATAAATAGGAGTAATATAAATATTACCAAAAAAAGTTGACCCACCCCAGAGTTGACCTACCCTATATTTTTGACTTGACCGACGAAGCGCGACGTGTCGCGGCAGGGGAAGCGCGACAGTGTCGCGGCAGGGGAAGCGCGACAGTGTCGCGGCAGGGGAAGCGCGACAGTGTCGCGGCAGGGGAAGCGCGACAGTGTCGCGGCAGGGGAAGCGCGACAGTGTCGCGGCAGGGGAAGCGCGACAGTGTCGCGGCAGGGGAAGCGCGACAGTGTCGCGGCAGGGGAAGCGCGACGGCCTCGCGGCAGGGGAAGCGCGACAGTGTCGCGGCAGGGGAAGCGCGACAGTGTCGCGGCAGGGGAAGCGCGACGGCCTCGCGGCAGGGGAAGCGCGACAGTGTCGCGGCAGGGGAAGCGCGACAGTGTCGCGGCAGGGGAAGCGCGACAGTGTCGCGGCAGGGGAAGCGCGACGGTCGCGGCAGGGGAAGCGCGACAGTGTCGCGGCAGGGGAAGCGCGACAGTGTCGCGGCAGGGGAAGCGCGACGGTCGCGGCAGGGGAAGCGCGACAGTGTCGCGGCAGGGGAAGCGCGACAGTGTCGCGGCAGGGGAAGCGCGACAGTGTCGCGGCAGGGGAAGCGCGACGGCCTCGCGGCAGGGGAAGCGCGACAGTGTCGCGGCAGGGGAAGCGCGACGGCCTCGCGGCAGGGGAAGCGCGACAGTGTCGCGGCAGGGGAAGCG